>NC_051156.1:144283222-144623222 GCF_013339745.2 Dermacentor silvarum
CACGTATCCCGCCACTGCCGCAGCACCTGGACGCCACCGTTACTGGAGCTCATTCCCTGCTCCTCGCCCATACGCCGACGCTCGCCGTTTCTCACCTCGCCGTCCGTACTCTACTTCTGATGCCCCTGACAGCCGCTCCTCCGGGCGATCGCCGTCGCCTCAACGCCGTCGCTCCCCGTCACCCAAACCTCGCCGCTTTTCCTCGCCAACCGCCGGACGGAAAACTAGGCCATGCAGCTCTTGGAGGTAGTGCTGCATCCCGTCCGTCCTGTACAAATCCTCCGCTGACGCTCCTCACGAACGCGAACCTAATTGACGTAGACGTGGATGGTGTTCCATTCAAGGCATTGGTTGATACTGGAGCCCAAGTGTCCATAATGAGCGCTAATCTTTGTCGTCGCCTCAAAAAGTTCTTACGCCTGCCATCACTCGGGCCGTACGCGTCGCCAATGGCGCCACTGTTGCCGTCAGTGGTATGTGCACTGCGCGCGTAGGAATTGCTGGCCGCCACGTTCCAGTCCTGTTCACCGTGCTGACCAGTTGCCCTCACGACCTCATCTTCGGGCTCGACTTTCTGACGACGCATTCTGCCCTCATCGACTGTTCCACCGGTACGCTGTGCCTCGAGCTTCCTCTTGTTTCCGACGTTCGCCCCGAACCACCGAAAACCCTCTGCACTACAGCGTTTGTTCGGTTACCTCCAAAAGCCCTAACTTTCGTCGAATTGGCCTCAACGGCAACCGTGCCTGATGGCGACTATGTCGTTGCACCTATTCGTGACGTCCTCCTGGCGCGCGACGTCTCTGTGCCACACTCCGTCGTTACCCTTGCCGCTAATCGGATGTGTCTCCCCGTCATCAATTTTGGCTTGACGAAGCAAGTGTTACCTGAGGGCATAGTGGTGGCCACGCTCCGGTCTGTGACAGACGACCACGTCACTGCTTTTGCAGCCGACGCGTCTCCAGATCCTCCTGATTACCCACAGGATGCCTTGAACCTCGACGGCCCATTACGTCCCATGGTCGCTCCGGACCTAGGCCCTGACCAAGCAGCCGCCCTATATCGCCTTTTGTTGTCCTACCGCGACATATTTGACACTGAAAATCGCCCACTTGGTCAGACGTCCCTTGTTCAGCATCGCATAAACACTCGTGATGTTGTTCCCATTCACCGCCGCCCGTATCGTGTGTCCACGGCAGAGCGGCAAGTTATTCAGCAGGAAGTAAACAAGATGCTCGCCAAAGGCATTGTTGAGCCCTCGTCGAGTCCTTGGGCGTCGCCGGTCGTGCTCGTCAAAAAGAAAGATGGAACGTGGCGTTTCTGCGTTGATTACCGCCACCTAAACCGAATCACTAAGAAGGACGTTTACCCTTTACCACGAATTGACGACGCTCTTGATTGTCTTCACGGCGCCAAATACTTTTCGTCCATTGACCTTCGATCTGGTTATTGGCAGATTTCCGTCGATGAGCAAGATCAAGAAAAGACCGCTTTTGTCACTCCAGATGGCCTCTACCAATTTAAGGTTATGCCGTTCGGTTTATGCAATGCCCCCGCCACGTTCGAACGGATGATGGACTCTCTGCTTCAAGGTTTCAAATGGTCAACTTGCCTTTGTTACCTCGACGACGTCCTTGTGTTTTCTCCTACATTTGAGACGCACCTTGAACGCGTTGCAGCCATCCTTGACGTCTTCCGCAAGGCTGGGCTCCAATTAAACTCATCGAAGTGTCACTTCGGGCGCCGACAGATTACAGTGCTCGGCCATCTCGTTGATGCTTCCGGAGTACAACCCGACCCGGAGAAGGTTCGAGCAGTAACGGCTTTCCCTGTACCTCAGTCTGTCAAAGACGTCCGGAGTTTTGTGGGGCTCTGTTCTTATTTCATACGGTTCGTGAAAGATTTCGCAGCAATCGCTCAACCACTCACTGAACTTATGAAGAAAGACGTGCCTTTTACGTGGGGTTCCCCTCAGGCTGCCGCATTTTCACGCCTTATCACGATTCTGACTAATCCACCGATCTTGGCCCACTTTGACCCGTCCGCTCCAACAGAGGTCCGAACCGATGCCAGTGGTTATGGGATCGGTGCCGTCTTAGCGCAACGCCAACACGGACACGACCGCGTTATAGCCTACGCTAGCCGACTCCTGACAACTGCAGAGCGCAACTATTCGATTACCGAGCGCGAATGTCTTGCTCTCGTCTGGGCTGTTTCAAAGTTCCGCCCATATTTATATGGCAAGCCCTTCTCAGTAATCACAGACCATCATGCGCTGTGTTGGCTTTCGTCGCTCAAGGATCCTACTGGCCGGCTCGGTCGTTGGGCTCTCCGACTACAAGAATATCCATACACAGTGACGTACAAGTCGGGACGCCAACACCAGGACGCAGATTGCCTCTCTCGTTACCCAGTCGAAGACCCGACCTCTACGTCTGAGCCTGACACCGACGCCTGCGTTCTCTCTGTTTTTCCTCTGGTCCATGTCGCCGACGAGCAGCGCCGTGACCGTCCTTGCGTGTCATCATTGACCGCCTGGAATCTCCACTTGCCGACAGTTCCCTTCGCTTATTCACACTTCAAGATGGCGTACTCTACCGCCACAACGTTCACCCCGACGGCCCAGCATTACTCCTTGTGATCCCTAAACACCTTCGCTCGGCTGTTCTCCACGAACTTCACGACCTCCCCACTGCCGGTCACCTCGGTGTGTCACGTACCTACGACCGGATCCGCCGACGCTTCTTTTGGCCTGGGCTTGCTCGCTTCGTTCGAAGATACGTAGCTGAGTGTGATAAATGCCAGCGACGCAAGACACCATCGACGCTACCTGCTGGGTACCTACAACCAATCGACATTACCGCGGAGCCATTCTTTCGGGTTGGTTTAGATTTACTTGGCCCCTTTCCTCTTTCTACCTCTGGGAACAGGTGGATCGCTGTGGCCACAGATTACGCCACGCGCTACGCCATCACCCGAGCGCTCCCTACAAGCTGCGCCACAGATGTTGCCGATTTTCTTTTACGCGACGTGATTTTATTACATGGAGCTCCGCGACAACTTCTCACAGACCGTGGCCGGACATTCCTGTCAAAAGTTATCGCGGACATCCTGCAGTCCTGTGCCACGAGGCACAAGCTATCCACGTCATACCATCCGCAAACCAATGGCCTCACGGAGCGTCTTAATCGCACTCTCACAGACATGCTCGCTTAGTATGTCTCTTCAGACCACACAGACTGGGACCTCACTCTGTCGTTTGTCACCTTTGCCTATAATTCCTCGCGCCACGACACAGCCGGCTATTCCCCATTTTTCCTCCTGTTCGGCCGAGAACCAGCACTGCCCCTCGACACAACTCTCCCTGGTCACGCGGCACCCACCAGTGACTATGCACTTGATGCCGTCGCCCGCGCTGCTCACGCAAGGGAAATTGCCCGTGACCGCCTTTTGAACTCCCAAGAGAGTCAAAGGCGTTTGTACGACCAGCGACACCGAGACGTGCACTTCCCGCCTGGTTCTTTGGTGCTTCTATGGTCTCCGTCGCGTCAGGTCGGCCTGTCAGAAAAACTGCTGTCGCGTTACACAGGCCCCTACCGAGTGCTGCGTGCCGTGACTCCCGTCACATACGAGATCGCCCCTGACGCTCCATCTGCTTCCCAGTTCAGCGATATCGTGCACGTTACACGACTGAAGCAGTATCACCCTCCCAGTGATGACATTTAGACGCTCCGGGACGTCGCTTCTGCCGCCGGGGGATTATGCTACACGCGTGTGGTATTTGACTGTTTGACAGAGGCGCGCGGGCGCCATCACTCGAGAGAAGAAGAGGAAGAACGAGCTGGGCTCGCGCTGTGAACCTAACCGGTCAGCGCTGCAACCGCTGTTGTAAATACATCCTGTAAATAGTTGCCCGTCTTACTGACTCGTTGTTCGCGTAACAATATTAATGAAAACGGCTCCGCATACGATAACAATTGCCTCTCCGCGTACTCTCGCAAGCCAAGAATTCTTTCTATATAGGTAATGGCAATGATCAAGCACTGAAGGAAGCATTCACGATCATCATCGTCATTACCGTCATCGGACTATTTTATGGGCAGGGAAAAACGGTGGCCTTTCTGAGTGAACTCCAATTACTTCTGCCTTGTGCAAGGTTACGCCATTCTATACCTGGTAATTCCCTAATTTTATCATACCACCTAGGAAGGAAGTACGGCTGCTTAAAAAAAAGAAAAATGTGTTTGCCCTTTGCATTGCAGTTTATCTTGTGAGAAGTTGGAAACAGGCGCCGACATAGGTGAATTTTTCGGCTTCCACAAGGGAGCCTTGTTCACAATGAAGAACGATGCAAGAAAGGAACGAGGTTATATGCAGTTGAGTGCGTGACGTGAGGTGCGGACGTAGACCGGATTAAAAGTGCCGTCGTTACCATTCGAAGTGCGTGCCGCGGTCTGGATATGAAGTGACTGAAGATAAAGCTGTTGACTGAGATTTCTTTCACTTGGTAGAACGCAGATAGACGCTGTCCAGCCTCTCAGGTGACCTGTAGTTTCAGCATGTTCCCCAAGGGCACTGGAGGTATAACAGTACTTGTTTACGTCGTCTCGGTGCTACTTGGTTCTTCTTTCAAAATTTTCGCTTTCACTTATATATTCGCTGTGGCACTGCGCGCCGGAGATAGCGTACGTGAATGCAGCGAACTTCCCACTTGGCTTACGGCCTTTAATGTTCACGAGGGCATTGCTGAGCTTATGGGAGGGCATGTGGGCTACCTGCGCACCGTGTGACGGATAACACATGCAATGGTCTCGCTGGTGCCCGAAACGTAAGGAACAGCGCCACCCGTTTTCGAGATTCCCCGCGGACGGACCAGATGACGCTTAACGGATGCGACTAAGGAGGCGGGGTAACCACGAGCTGCGAGATCGAGCCGCATGTTCTCGTTCTGTAAGGCACAGTCTTCTTCATTCGAGCACGTGGTTTCCGTGCGCCGTAGAAGCGTAGAGACGACCGCCCTCTTGTAGGTTTTTGGATACTCAGAATTATAATGCAGGTAGGGACCCGTGTGTGGGTGTTTTCTGTACACCGCAAATTCCCATCTTTGACCAATCCTCTTTACTAAGACATCGAGGAAAGGCAACTGTCCGTTCACCGACCGTCCACGGTGAACTGGATCGCAATCTCTATCCCGTCAGATTCGGTACAGTATTGCCTCAAGGGCAGAAATAGCAGTGACAACACTTATCGTGTTCTCGATCAGTCGCCTCCCGCCAAAACGGAAAGTCAAGTGCAGGAACCCAGCGCAGCCAGCAAATTGATATCCATGCGAAAGAGAGTCACGTGACGTGATATGTAGACTAATTACTGAAATTATGGCATTCCATTTCGCCACACTCTCATCCACTTGGCCTAAAAGTGGCATCCCGAAAGTTAGTAACGTTCCCTGGCATTTGTAGCTGATGCCGTGAAACATGGTAATGGTACTCGGCCACCTTAAGAACCTCATGCCGTTTTCTCCACTCTAGTAGTGGCAGTGCATGACAGTACGATGGCTACTGCTACTTCATCGCCTAGATTTGTCTCTAAATTGATGTCATGCTTCTTTCTCCACGTGGAGTTATTCGCTCAGGATGCGCCAAGGTCGGCAACGTTATCTCTTTACGCCCACTTCACATTGTTGCGTTTGTGAATACCTTTCTAGTTGAATTTAAAGCATACAAAAAGCTCTTAGGTATCATTTCTCACCGATGCTTTCCGTACCAAAGTTTTATTTGCCACACAGTTTTCTGGAGCTTCATTGTTCCAATATCACTCACCATAGAATAAAGAACGGCATATTGGATAGAATAATAGTCCCGGTGCATCTTACTATGTTGACATTCTGGAATAGGTAGTACACTGTGGCCAACGGATTGAGAACGCAAACAATTAGTATCTTAAAATTTGAGATACTGGGTGCCTTGAAGTAGTCCTGTGATTCTAAAAGCCGCAGCTCTTTCGTTACCGCACCCATACAAATCGATCAATTTTGATGGACAGTATTTCTACGTGTGTTAAACATTTCCGTTGGAAGTCTTCTTCTATAGAAACATCATGCATTATCTGAAATGACGACTAAACTTTACCTATTTGTCAGATTTGATAATGTTTGGCAGATTCGGGAGTCTGGAAAAGTAAAAATTTCACTGAAGGTGTCGCCAAACTATAGCCTCCAGTGCTCCTAGCACATCTTCAATAAAAAGACGTAAAATTTTCACTTTCATTGACTCAGCAACCAAAATTTTCAATTGCAGCAGCACTGAAGACGTAGGAGCTTCTCTTCGGTTGTCAATTTTGCGATCCTAAGTATAAGCTATTTCAACAATCTCCCAAACAAAGGTAGATGCTCACAGGATAGAACAGGAATTAACTTTATTTGTCCAACGGTTATTGCTGTTGGTACCCGGGGCTAGGCTGCCAGGGGTCCATCGCTGGAGGAAATTCTTCCGAGGTCCCCGGCAATGGCCCTGGCCTGCTGGACGGCCCACTCCTGGTCTTCGGGTGCCTCGCTGAGGAGGGCAGCTTACCATGTCTCATTACTGCGTGTTGCTTCGTCGATAGTGCCTGACTAATATCAAGTGCACGTTGGGCCGGATGATAACGAGGCGGAGGCTGCGCGGAAATATGCGCATAGTGTGTCGCCACACCTATATTCCCCACCGTTGCTTGAATTAACTCTCAGCGCATCGACAGCGTCTGTACTAATTATTACCAGCAATACCTCCTGTTATTTGGGGTTTTCACTCACTAAGAGCACGCAGTCGGTTTCAGACCGAACTTCGACCGAAGGTTGGTGAGCTGCCTTTTCTCTTAAATTTTGAACAGCACCTGCGCAAGTGCTCTTAATCATTACTGTACAATATTGAGCAACACTGCACATTACTGTACAGAACTGTAGAGGACCTGAACAAAGCATGTTGACCACCTTCCTTGCACAGAAAAGCTGATCGAGCGCAATAATCAAGAACGCGGATGCTACCACATATGGTTCCCTGACCTTGTAACCACTGCTTTGTGAACCTCAAGAGTGCGGCAAGAAACAAACCAGGTACCAGCTGCAATGAATAAAAAGAATTTCTCTCTGCACAACTGGAACTTACTCTTTTTTCACATTGGCGAATCTACTACTTCCCACCATAGCATGGCTAGTATTAACGCCAGCTCCTCACAACAACTTTTTGGCGTCATCTGCCTTACGAAATTGGGGCACTGGGAAACAGGTGCATATTCTGTATATTTTGGGTTTTTTTGCGCGCAGTACGTAGACTAAAAATTGTACATTATTGCTTTCATTCGTGTTCGTTGAGGTGCTTCTTTGAAGTTTCCAATAGCAATTGTTACTGAGGCACATTTATTCAAACAGCAGTGATCAGGCTATAATTTTATGTATCGCGGTGTAAGTCGTGACTATTATGTCTTCAAATAAAATGCTCAAGCAAGAAAAGACAGGATTACTAGCAGATTACTCTAGCACAGGATTAAACGGAGGTTTACACTAGCAGTAACGAAAGAACTAAGCACAATACCTAAAAAAACACAAAAAGGAGATAACGAAGTAAATAAAACGTAGAATTAAACGAAATCTTTAGCAATGCTCCAGAAGCAAGAGTTCAGAGTAACACCTAAGAATGGCAGTAAGAACACGGCATAGAGTGGCGAATATATCAGCGCATGACTTCTCAGAAGCAAGAGCAGTTTCTGCAAGTGTTCAAATAGCTGGTGCTGTGGCAATGAGGGTAAACATTCAGTAACAAGACAAAGTGTTTTCTTGTTGTTTTGTTTCTAGGTCCAAGTTTAGGATAGCAGGCGCTTCACCATCAAGCCTTCCCATACTGTCGCTGTTAATAGACGACAGCAATAAAAAAGAAAACCTAATTGTAACAGAAAATCTCATTTAGAATGCTTGCGAAAGTACAATATTGCATATTACAGGACATTCTTGCACAAAACATGATATCACAGGTTTCGCCGACACCAAGTCGAGGATAATATAGGACTTAATGTCTTCCAACACTTGGAGGACGATGTTTGCCACGTTTCAACAGCTTGTGGTGTTTCAGGCGCCTTGAAAAACAAAAGAATTGTTCCCTCTTGAATGCAATATAGCGAAAATAATAAGAGTGCTCACCACTATGAGCTCATTAGGTTGGAAACTGTTTGAACAGAAGACACTTAGGACTCTGCTTGCGCGCACGTGCTGGCGTATAATAACACTAGTACAAACATCATCGCCCTAACCACTTCTCCCGAAACCAGGCGTAGCTCATCAGACTTTTTGCATGGTAGAAAGACAAAAAGAAAACAAAAACAAAAGCTAGCGACATATTCCGACTTTCTGCCGCCTCTAGTCCGTTACGAAGATGCACAGTTAACTTATATCACTTTTTTTCGTTCGCTGGACTTCCCTCACTGCATGGTCTTCGTAATCCCTTTAGCGTTTGCTACAAACTAGCACTCAGTGAGAGTTTGCGGCGCCTAGCACCACAACGTCCTGACTTGTTGCCTTTCCTTCCTAGTGTGCCGCGCCGTTTAGCTGTCCAAGCGTAGAGGGGCGTACGTGTGCCAATATATCAACGATTATTTCTTCGATTCCTGTCACGTCTCTAACAGTCTTCAGCTCTGGAGCTCGCTTTTTAGTCTTTAGTATTTTGTTGTTTTCGAATACCAGATCTCGCGACCATATTTTTGTGTGCACAGAATAAAAATACACAGGCGAGGGTATTGAAAAAAAAGAAGAAAGCTCAGCCAAGTTATTAATGCTACGTCATGGCTCCCCATAAAGAGTTGGGATTTGAAAATAAATAGAGCTGTATAGCAAAACAGAACCACAATCCAATAATCAGTGGTTTTCTACAGTATTGAATTTATACCGAGAAAAAAAGGTTTGCAGACATCAATACCTGAATAATTAGGTTACGCATATGAATGAGCTGAATTAGCTTTCTCGTGATCTTGTGTCTGCCTCCATTTTTTTCTCTACGTAGAATTATTAGCGATGATTTTGTTGGTGTAGTCCTTCAGATCGTCTTACACATTCGTAATATTCTTAGCAATATGCCTTAGCTTCGATAGTTTGGTAAAATGCAAGTATGTATACGGTCGCTATTTAAATACACGCAAAACTTCACGCTTTCCTTTGCCCGTGTGCAAGTTACCATGCATTTCACTTTTCGGTTGCCTCTCATGTTGTGCGGACTGTTCAACATTAATGGCGTCACACACTGGCTCGCTTTATTTTATATCGACGACAACAACAAAGGTTATGTAGAGCGCTGTAGCATTCAAAGTTAAAACGCTGACCACTTCTTGTAAGGTCTCATATTTATGCATCGTTGGGATCTCTACCTCTTATTATTTGTTATATGCTTTAGTCATAATTTCAACAATATTAGAAATGAATTGAATGCGTCTAGGAAGTTCAACCCCACCCCTCATGATTAGCGAGTGCATAATTTCTCATAACTTAAAATAAATATTCGCAGAGATAGCACGCTACATCATAAGTAATTTATATGAGTATTGGAAATAGTGTGACTAAAATGCATTTTCTTGTATATGTTTATTTTAATAAAGCTACCATTGACTGAAAAGGCAGGAAGAAGCAGGTGGCTGGTGTTTTGCCGCATTTTGCGAAAACCCGTCATCTAAGGGTGATGTTGGCGGGGCAACATTTTGCACTAAGAAGGGAACGGCATGTCGCGATTCCATTTTACACATCATCCGTTTTTGTTATTTTCAGCAAAAACATCCAGACATCCAATTACTGTAAGCATTATCCTAATCGGTGGCTGATAGGAGCAATGAAACAGGTCTCTATTGAGAAAAAAACTCAAGACCACTAAAATTTTCAATACATTGTGTACTGTTTCCGCAAATTTAATTGTCCCAATAGTAGAAATAAAATAAAGGAAGTCGCAGTTTCTCCCAAAAGTGGAAGCATCGATTGCTATAAGAAATTAGCACACAGCTAGAAGAAGAAAGGATAGTAGATTTATTGGCCGTATAAACGTCCCTAACTAAATGGTGTCGCGCGCGCACTTGCCTAACAAACATGGTGTCGCGCGCGCACAAGCAAACATGAACACATCTCACTCGATGCCGCACACCCTCGCTTTCAAAACGCTGCAGCGAGAAAGCGTGGTAGCAGGAGCGAGCGAATGGACCTTCAGTGCTGCCTCTCGCTTCAAAGCGAACTAATCGACGAGAACACAGCGCACATGAATCTATTAGCACTCGGACGGACTCTGTCCCCATCGCACTATCGCTTTCAAGATAGGGCCCACACGGCCGCGCCATACGCAGCCACCACAGGAGTAAACGCCCCTCCCCTCCTTCCTTCCCCCCCCCCCCCCCCGGTGTATAGCACGCGACTGAATACGGCACGCTTCCTCACCACTTTTCCTACCCTCGCACGCTTTCACTCGCACATACAGCACGCGGCGTGCGGCGACGAGTTATCGCACTTTGATTTCATGAGAACATCACGGCGACGCCGACGTCGACGAAGCAGTAATGCGCCTGGAGTGTCCACATAGTTTATATCAAAATAAAATAAACACCCATAAGGTGGAGTACTAAGCCTCGTATGTCTGCCCCTTTTTAGTCATGCACGTTCTACAAGCAGTTGTATATTAATTTTGTTCTACCAAGTACACGACCCCAGTCTATTATCGCTAACAAATTTTTTAAAACCATTAAAACAAAAGCGTCTTGCTCATGAAATAAAAAAAAATAAGGTAGGCTGTACCAGGGGCTCAACCACAGTGGGGTCTTGTGCGTGTGGCAGATGGTGTATGGGCACTATAGGCTAGGGAAATCACATAACCAAATGCACAACTTGCCTAACTCATGGTGCTTCCCTAACTTATGGTACAGCTAATTGGCATCTTGTGGTCAAATTTTGCAATCGTGCTGGCTCCTGATTGGTATTGGGCCCGCTTGTACTGCGGAGGCTGTTTGGGCACTCGGGTAAAGAAATGACCCTGTTACTGGTGGCGCCAGAGACTGCTTTGTGGCGCTCGAGCCCACTTTACTCGTATATGATCGGGGCCTCTGCACCTTCTTCAATCTGTTGCGCTTGCCCCGCCTATGGGGACGGACACGTTCCGCCATGGTCAAAGAGGTTGGATATGGCTCTGTCTTGCTGCCCGAGTTCCTCCACGCAAGTTCTGGACCCTACGTGTAGAATGCAGTGGGGCCATAGCCGAGGAAGCATGAAATGTCTGCCAAATATTGCACATCTGCAGGCCTTAAAACTCCTAATGAGCACTGGTTCGAAATTGATGGATTACACCTACCATTACCGAGTGAGCTCTCTCGATTGCGACACTCCCGCTCGGATCGACAAGCGTACTGAGAGCTGTGCCTCTCTAATCGCGCAGCGAAAGGCTAAGTTTAGCTGCGATTGCGTCATGCGTGGAACGACAGTGGCGCATTCTGTGCACATGACACCTGCATGATCAAGTAGTGAATTTTTCTCCTACACAATGATACAATAGTAAAACGCAAGCGTAGTACGGTTTTAAAGAGATAGGCGATAATACTACGACATGCTTTCGTTACATGCCGTTTTAACAAGTGACTCCCTGTGACCAATGTAAGGACGTTCCCGTGAAAAATGGTATTCGCTGATATATAATATTTTTTTATTCACCTTCAGTGTCTCTGAATAGTTGCGCCACTTGTAAGGCCGGCTCGGCTGACTGCGGGATTGCATTGCACCAAATATCTGTCGCTCTGTCACTTTGAAACTTTGAATGCTCTGCATGCTTCTGGACAATTCCTTATATTAGTGGAATACTGTTACATAGCTGTGTTGACGGTATCATACTGCGCGTTCGCCAAATTTTGTGTTTGTATTTCGGTCTAGCTTCTGTATGGTGTACTTTATATTCAAAAACATTGCGTGAAATTACAAGTTGCGTAGGCTGAGAAAAAATTTTATATACCGATCACATTTAGTTTTTTTATGATTTCAATAAACGCATACGCCTAGATTCATACAAATTTCAACATCTGTTCTGCATTTGCGGCGATTTCTTTCTTCAGTTACTTTTCTCGAATGTTACTGTATTAAACAAATAACTGCTGCTAGTATTAATACTATACAGATAATTATATTCAAAGATTTAAATCAGCGAAGATGTGGCAAACGACTTTGTTATGCCCCAGAAACTCTTGAAATGTAAATTGTCCTACAGACGACCAGGCCTGTATGACCGCTGGGTTTTCGAGGGAGATAATTAAACAGAAATTATTCGGGAAGTATGAATAGAGATCTATAATAGCAGTTACATTGGCAGATTCTCAGTGGTGGAAGCAAAACGTGGTGGTTATTTAAATTACTGCGAAAACACTCCGTCATCAGCACTTAATAGTCACGAGACCAGAACTTGTTTTCTGTATCGAGAAGTATGACACATTTGTCAATACATATTACTCTTGCAATTCCTAAGAAATTAGGGAGTGATCAAAACTTAGAAACGACAGAAATAAATGTTAATCCCGAATTATCATCCATACTTCTGGCTTCTGAACTATGAAATCTTGTCTGGAACCAGAGTAAAATGGTAACGCTAACTTACAAATCACAATGTTTTATCAACTTGGTGTATCAAGTGCCTACAGCTTCCACACATTGACGCGATCTGCTACGTATACAAATGTTCTGATAATCTCCATTATCCAAAATGCCGTTCTCCCGACGCAACACCACACCTGATATGGTTTTCGTATTCTTGTGCACGAATAACTCAGGTGTTGTAGTTTTGCTTGCGTGTTTTTTTATTATTAGCATCTCTTAAACACCGCCTGTACACTGCTAACACTCGACGCATAATTCTTTCACAGCAGTGTTTTAAACGGAAGGAATCTTAAGATAAAGCTCCTAATCCGCACATTTCAAAGCGACTAGAATACACGTATTTCAGTGCTCAGTCTTCATCTGAAAGCACCGGGAAGAAAATTTCATAATCCTCTATATGCTAAGTGCTACGTGCTTTACCGCTGGACGCATCTGCACACGAAACACTTTTCTTGCTGGAAATCTCGCGGTGCCATCACCCACCGTCACTTAAACTGCCAAGGTTAAATTGTTGCGGCAATATAAACCAGTACAGATGAAGTAGTATTGAACACGCAGCGCAATACCGGCGCAAATTTAGTGTTTCAGAAAAAAGAACACCCCAATCGCTGCAAAATACCAGTGGCACGTTACGACGCTCGCAGTATATAAGGGCTGTAGTTGTGCACGAAGATCTATCAGTTCTTCCTCTGAACATCAGCTACTGCCTCCCACCATGGTAAGAACCTGCACTTATATTCATATGACTGTAAAATTTTATGTCCAGCCTTTACGCGCACATTATATTTCCAACGTATGGCAGAAGTCAGTTCGCCAATGTGTGCAAGCTGTCAACATTCATAAGTATTATTTTCGAAATTTAAGATCTGTACCATCAGGCCAAAGCCAATTCGTTCAAAAAAGCATAACTGTCTCATTTGGTAAAGGAATTATACGCCTACATTTTTGGCAGAATGTAATTAAGTTTAACATAACACAGCGAATCTATATGTAAGGTAGCATATTGACTTCCACATCACTGTACCCTCAAGTTTCCAGCAAGAATTCAGTCTATGCTTGTACTTTTTTACATCCGTCATTTCCTGCAGATTCGTGCCTGCATCCTCCTGGCCCTGGCCAGCTGTGCCTTTGGCGTCTACTCCGGCTATCCTTACGGCTACTCTGCAGCTGCTCCCGCAGCGTACGGGTCCTACCACGCTCCCCTTGGCGCTCTATCCTCATATGGCTATGGACTTGGCCATGGTGATCAAGCCTATGGCTACGGACTGGGAAGCTATGGTCTGAGCTACGGACAGGGTCTCGGTGGTCAGGGCTATTCCACCCTGCTACACAAGTAATGTAAGCAAATTGCTGTATTTTGGCCTTGAGCAAAACTTTCAACTTTTATTAGTTTTATCTTGTTACCGTAGATATATGTCTTTGCTACGTCGAAGTAATGAAGGATGGCTTGCGAAAGGAAAGCCGGTTGCAGTAATTAGGAACAGAGTGCTTCCGTGCCGTAGCTTGTCATATAATTAAATGAACATTGAAACTTGAAAGCATCCCACCTGTATATACTCAGCATAAAAATATTTATGTAGAATACGAAGGGACACAGCTGCTCTGTACCCGCCGTGGTAGCTTAGCGGCTATGCCATTGCTCTACTACGCACGAGGTGCCGGGATGAAGACCCAGGCCACGATAGTGGTATATTGATAGGGGCGAAATGCAAAAACGCCCATGGGACAGGCATTGTGGGCATTTTAGAGATTCCCAGGTGGTGAAAATTTGGCCGCAGTCACTGACTACGTCACGCCTCTTCATCAGATCGTGGTTCTGTCACGTAAATTCCCAGAAGTAATTTTACTTTTGAATACCTATTGGGTATCACACAATTTCAGTACATTGTATGCTGTTTTCCTGCTGCATTACTATCAAAGTAAGTCTCGTACAACTAGGCGCTAATTATGAGATCATAGTTTCGATATGTTCAAATGTATGGCTTATCGGTACATTATCTCAGAAAGAAAACAAAAGTCACAGTGCTACACAAGTACGAAGGAATCAGAAGCACCAAGATCCAACAATTATATTCGTTTCCTTGTTAATAAAAAGCGCAGATTTCGGAGCTCTTTCCTTTTGTTGCTTCTATCTGAGCCTGAGCTGATCCCTTTCTTTTGTTCTTCTTTCCAGGGATTCCCCAAGAAAGCGCGGCCACTGTCATCTAAAGTGCTGGCCGAAGCAATATATCGCAATAAATTTTTTTCTAATGTGCAGTTTATTGTTGGCTGTAATTTTTTCGCGTAACTATCTCCATGACACTTTGCCAGGCCATATTTTGGCACTTTTGCTTGATGAGCGCCCACTGCGACTACCTAGCCCCGAACCCGAGCATCTGGGCTATCCGGGCTGGTTAAAAAAAAGTTAGGGTTTTACTTAGCCAAACGACGATTTGATACTGGTGCACACCCTAGTGAGGGGCTCCGGATTAATTTTGACCATCTGGAGTTCTATAACGTGCACCCAATGAAGCGTACCCGCGCGTTTTTGCATTTGACCTCCACGAAATGCGGCCGCCATGGCCGGGAGTCGATCCCGTGACCTCGGGCTTCGTAGCGCAACGCCAAATTCAGTGCGCCACCACGGCGAGTTATCTGGGCACGAAATTTCTTTCTATGTACGGGGTAGTCATTTCGAGGTTTTCAGGAATTTTTTAAATACCGACAGTCACCGATAGCACAATTCTTGTCCCTGAGCTGCATTATTCTAAGAGGCGGACATTAAAAGCACGGGAAATAGAGACATATTCACCTAATTAACGAGTCACTGTATGCGTCCCTGATGTATCGTTTTACAGTAAATATTTTAACTGACGAGTTGTAGTAGCTGAGTTGGCAAGATGTATGCACTTCAAATGAAGATGCAGTGTTACACCAGTTTCGAGATAATATTTCCCATGGTGTGGGACAGAATGCATGGGCACTCCACTTACTTTTCTGCTTAAGTGCATAAAAGAGCGTTTTTTTAAGTGGAACAAGAGTGCATTTTTACGGTGAGATTGATGGAGCTTATCGCAAAACTGGTGTCACTCGGGAAATTCCTTCCAAGTGCATACACCTTGAAAATTTACCAATTACAATTAGTAAATTACAATATGTACCGAGAAGTAACAATTTTAAAGTTTATTTCCGAATTTGTTTATGTTACTTGAATACGTGTTTCCATTTTTCGTGCAAGTAATGTCCACCTCTGAATGATCCAGCTCGAGCACTAGAATTATGTTGTCTGCAACAGAATCTTTATAAAAAATTACACCATCTTCCCGTAGGGGAAACCTGAGTAGTATGCGAAGCAGCCAGGGGGTCGACTCAAGGTAGTTTGATCAGCTGTATAAACTTGGACATGCAGCAGCACCAGCAACGCGCAGAACTGTTGTCGACGCCGTCGGCGTTTTGCCCGCGTTCGCTCCGACCGCGCGCGGCGTCGGGAACTGTTGTCGGTGCCTCTGGGGCGCCTACCGTCGCGTCTCCAACCTAAGCTGCTTCGCATTATGGCGCGCGGAGCCGCAGGTGTTTCCATTCGTTGCGTAATCCGGAGAGGAGAGGAGCGTCGGAGAGGAGACGAGGAATGCCGAGAGGAGAGGAAATAAGACAAGGAGAGGAGGGGGAGGAGGGAGGAGAGGAGATGAGACAAGGAGAGCAGAGGGACGAGGATGCGCATGCGCAGTAGGGGTGTGGACGCCGCACGGCGGAGGGAGTGACAGAGCCCTGACCATAAGATGCTTCGCATCTAAAATTCCGGGAAACTTGTAAAATGACCAACCCCGTATATTATTATTGCGAGAGCACTTGAGTTTCCATAGAATGGACACTGTAGGAAAATTTTCAACGTCACTGTCGGCGTGACCATGAGGTTCCATATCAAGTAAAAGTCAAT
This sequence comes from Dermacentor silvarum, assembly GCF_013339745.2. NCBI lineage: Eukaryota > Metazoa > Arthropoda > Arachnida > Ixodida > Ixodidae > Dermacentor > Dermacentor silvarum. The sequence goes on from NC_051156.1 coordinate 144,299,764, forward strand.
AATACCGAATCGCTTTGCGCACGCCGTATGCTCTGGCTGCGAGGGAAAGCATCCGACGGTAAGCCGAGAAGGTTGATGGCTTGTTGCGCGCCGTCATTCTGCGCGCTCAATAAGAGCACCTAAGGGTAAGCAGAGGGGTGGGGGGGGGGGCGGTGTTAAGCGCAGGGTAACAAGAGCTAACACGTGCCGGCGAGGCCGTTAACCACGCCTCTCCTCCGCCAGCATAGCCGTGGCTGTGATTGGTTGTCTTCACTGCTGAGCACATGCATGGCTCGCCTGCCCTATCTTGAAGATAATCTGTTGCAGGTGTAACATCTAGGCCAGTCGATATGGTTCACCACTTGATGTGCACAGTCTACCCATGCGCCTACCTGTTGAGGTCGGGTAATCTGTTGTTTCGGAGAGCCGTGGAAGCGACAGGCAGCACAAATAAGTAGGTTCTGTCGGAAAGGAATTAAAAAAGATTAAATTAATTTGCTAATAATCACATCAATAAGGACGTTACCTGACATTACCCATCAACCTTGAGAATAGCCTGAAGTGAAAAGTGTTACCCAAATAGCTTTCTCTACACTGCTGCGTTTTGTTTTTTAGGGGCGAAGCTCCTTAGGTTGTGGGTCTGTCCCTCCTCTGTAGTATGTAATAGTAGTAGTAGTAGTAGTAGTAGTCGTCATAGTAGGTAGCCACGTCTAGTTTTAAGAAAAAAAAATTCCGAAAGTTGTGTCCGTAGCGCGGAATCGAACCCCTCGCTTCCGAACGCGCGGCGCTAGCCACTACGCCACGAAGCTTTTTTTTTTTTTTACTATTTTACTACCCCACGAAGCGCACATGGACACACGCACCACGATGACAATAAATACCCAACATTAACGAAAGACTGCGCGTTTCTAACGCGTTTGTGCTAGCGCGTTACGGCCCGTGTAAGAAGCTGGTGTAAGACGCTGTGGTCTCTCCGCCTTACCCCCGTATTCATAAACGCTCCTCGACTTGAACTTGACTTGCCACCGCCTTGGGCAGCGCGTTCGAAACTCTCTCATAAAGCCGTCATAATGAAGGGACAACGCAAGCCATCCATCGTCTAAGAATAAATTAAAGTTGATTTTGTTTATATACACACAGTGTTTCTTACGTCTTTACATGATGATCGACTGGGCGAATTACACGGAAGATTCACGGTTTACCGATGATTCCCTCCGGAGCTTCGCCCACTCATCATCATTCACCCCGTGGATATACTGTGATTTTTTTATTGTTTGTTTGTTCAGAAGCACTGGTTATGTGAAAATATCTTATCCGATACACAGAACGCCCACTCCTCTCTGCTGAATCTTTATGACCTTTGGCTGAACGAACTGTGGTGGCATGTCAATCATTCCTACACCAACTCACGGCCAGTTTTGTTTCTTGGCAGTAATACTCATCTCAGCTTTCGTTTTCCCATTGTGGTATCACTATCGTCGCTAGGGTGGTGGTACGCGAGTTAACACGATGCTTTCGCAAGGAAGCGTATTTCACTATCGAGTTCTTTCCTTTTCAGTGCCGTTGATGTGTTTCAACAGGCTAACTTATAAACTAGCATATTGGCGTTACAGCTGCGCCTGAGAACGTCGATTTTGTTTTACAGGCAAAGCCCTCCACGTTTCATGTTGTTAAAGAGAACCACAAATGACCGGCTTCGTAAACGAAATGCCCACAGGGAATAAAACTTGCAAAACGCCCTGACATATGATTTCCAGTTGTTAAAATCTCACAAAATTATCTGGACCTCACTGCCGTGCAGTTCACAATGTCGTCTGTGTGTAGATCCTAGTAGCACTGCATTCCTCCTGCTATCACCCGAGCAGGCACCCGATCGCAGCTTTACACGTAAACCATTTCCTGTTCGTTGTTTCGAATTGAGCCATTGTGGTCTACTGAATGCAGTAACGTGTGCAGCTGAAGTGGTCGGGTCCTGACGGGAATTTTGACGTTCGAGCATACGTTTTCGCTTTTACTGATGCACGTACACCGTGAATACAACAAGTGAATTTTTATATATTAGAGAGCGTGCCTGTTAGTGCTCAAAGTGATGACTTAAATCAGTGACCTGCTTTAAATTTCACTTTTTGATATGAATAGATTTGTCTTTTCGCACTCTGAAATTGCTTATTTTCAAGTGCGAATTGTATGTGCAGCAGTATACGAGTACAATGTCGTAATTCCAACTTTTGTGTAACGACGTGTAGGAGAGTTCCGACTATTTTATTTTATTCATTCTTTTATTTGAGCCGACCATTATGAAACATCGTTGCAGGGCACATATAAACGACATGGACGAGAAGTGTCAGACAACCCGGCGCCGGCTTCAACTGCAGTTTAGGCACGAAAACAGGGCTTTATGTGCACAGGAGGGGGGGGGGGGGGTTCTGCTAGTGCACCGGATCACTCACAGATAGGTCTTTAATCTTTGAAAAATATATTACCTATGAGCGGTGTGGTGTACTGGCAGCGCCCCCCCCCCCCCCCCCCCCCCCGGTGTCTTCATAAAGCCTTGTTTTCCGTGCATAGACTTTCGTTGAAGCCACCGTCCGTGTTGTCTTACTCTTCTCGTCCGTGCTGTTTATTTGTGCGCTGGAACGATATTTCATAATGCTAATCACAGCCAACTAGCCCGAGTGTCGATGCTTTGCTATCTTTGAAATCTATTCTTTGACTTTTCGAGACGAAGTAGCGGGCATTAACCAACATGAGGTTATTTTCTACACACACATCTGTTTTTGCAAACTATGGTCACACATTTTACTAAAAACCATTGCGTCATTCCTCACTCTTCTCGAAAGAAGGCGCTGCACACTGCAGCGACACTAAAGAAAGCCGTTTTGACATTTACTTCGTAAACTCTGATAGGCCCGATTGACGAAATATGAGAGAAAAACAGCTTACCGTGCTCTGTACATATCTGTGTAGAATTGTTTCATCCTATAATGAGCACTTTAGTTTCCATATTTTTTCAGGAGAGATTTCTTTTTCTTGCTGACTTCGAACCGCTCAAGAAAGTGACGAGTATGCCACTGACGAAGGCTTTTCTCGCTCCTATGTGCGTGCTCATGTTCTCTGTCTCTCTCAGTGGGCCTAGGCGATTCCCTACATGCGAATTGCAGAAGAAGAAGTAGTTTATTGATGTGAAAAAGTAGAGAGGTCGGCCGGAATATGGAGCATCTGGCCTGCTACTCTACGTAAGGGAAGGGGAGGAGGGGAAGAAAGAGGGTCACAATGGGGGATGATAATGGGAGGAACTAGGTGAAAGGACACATTGCACAGATGATTATCACAAGCGTGAGTCCAGGCCCGTGTCGCTTAAGAAGCGTGAAAAAGCACGCATTGCCTCTGTTGTCTGACAACTCTGTGGCCCTGCGTCTAGCAAGAGGTCTTCCGACAGTGGTCTATTATATAAATGCCTCAAGGTGGCTGCCAGGTCAGCTGTGCAACCAACGAGAATTGGGCATAAGAGCAAATTCTCGGTATCATAGAAGCAATGGACTTTGACGTGCTATATTTTTCTACTTTGGACAAGGTCTGATACATTAGGCACGTAGAAGTTGAGTCTCATCATGGACATTTCTGAGATCATAGATAGTCAACAGAGCCTATCTACATGTGCTTTTCACATACGCATGGTCCATAACCATTTTAACTGCACGCAAAAGCACTGCGATAGCACTTAGCGCAATACAGTGCAGCCACTAGGCACACTGTGGGTCGTCGAATCAGAACCCACCGGGTATAGCAGCGAGCTTAAGCTTGCGAGGGGTAAGTCGAAAGATGTGCACTGCCGTTTTGAATAAGAATGATTGGACAAGAACGCAGTCATGTCTCAAACCTTATTCTAACATTTATTTAAGGCAAAACCTGCCTAAAGAACACGCAGTACACTCAAGGTAACGTAGCCATGCAACGCAATAGACAAAATCATATCTTGACATCTGTGAAGATAGAATAAAACGTCAGACGCTTATTGACATTGCCACGTTGGCACACTGGGGTAGAATTTTTCACAACTGTAGTAGAGCCAAGACAACGCGGGCTTGAAATCGGTAATACGGTTTTCCAATTTCTGATTTTCGGTGCGGTATTCATTTCGCATGGGAATACCACTGTCGAGGTATTCCACTGCAGTTGTGAGGTGTATATTGACTGTTATGAATCATATAGCTGACAACTCAAAATCCGAGTGTCAATAATTCCATTGAAAGCGCTTTATTGATAAAAACGCAGATAAATGGTGTTTCAAAAATATTTTTATAATAAAGAAAAAATGCTTTTTTAACTTTTCACTTTCTTGCGTGTATAGTAGCAGCGATAAACTCATTTCGAGACTTTTTATGGAAGACATAGTCGATTGCTAGTCCAAGAGAAGTTTGCGGATTCCAATCTAGCAATCGAGAGCTCTCCGCATGGCGACGTGACAAAGGGGCAGTCACTGCGAGCGGATAAATATACCTGCAACACAGCAAAACAGCATCCTGGTGCAGGAGTTCGTTAAAAAGCAACAAGGTGTACGTGCTGTACGTCTTGACATCTGAAAAGTTGGACTCTGTTGTGTCTCGTGCAGCGCTTATCGGCTGTGCGATTACTCTTGCACACCGAACAGGTACATGGGGAAGGACGATGTGACAGGGACACATCCATCATGGCAGCCTGGTCAATACTTCAAGCGCGGCGTTAAATTATAGAAAACAAGCACGGAATGGGAAAAACACCCTAATTCGTGCCGAAAAGCAGGTATGCTACTGGCTGGTTCTTGTATAAGAGAACCACGATATTTCTCGTAGACTCATTCGTGTCTCACCTAGAGAGCTATCATCGACTCGCAACATGGTAACGTTTTTTAAACAGATCAAGTTTCAATGATCTCATTTTTTAACAACGATCCTTTTACAAACTCTATGCAATCTTTGAAAGCTGCAAGCTTCCCGCTATGCTTCCGTGTTTGGCAAACAGAAAGCTTCTCGAGTATTGAAGATGTCTGATCAGACATAGCAGTCTCTGTGCCTCTAAGTAACCTAACTTTTTTTTCAAATTGCGTATCCACTTTAAAATAGACAAAACTGCTAAATAGTTCTCAAAGCTCTCACTTTAAAATGTCCATATGATTTGAATATTGAAAATCTATTCTATTCGGCTAGTGAGATGGCTATTCCAAATCACAATTATAAGACACGTGATATCGGCACTGCTATTTCTTTTATCGCCAGCTCCGTGCTTGTGTCCTCCTCCTCCTGGCTACTTGTGCCTTTGCCGGCTACGCTGGCTACCCAGTCGGCTACTCCATTGCTGCTCCCCCCTATGCTGCCTATCATGCTCCACTAGCCTCCGTGTCGACTGTTCATCATGCTCCCGGTCTTGCCCACGGATTTCCCGCCTATGGCTTTGGAATCGGCAGTTTTGGACTCACCTATGGGCACGGTCTTGGTGGTCTGGGCTACGGCACCTTCCTCCGCAAGAAATGTGAGCATTCCACTTGATTATTCCCTTGCTATATATAACGTTTTCTGCTCATCTGTTCACGGAAAAATCTGTGCCACTAAAATGTTTGCTGTACAAATGCGATGTGGCTCAGGAGCCCAATATAATAATATCATTTCACATCTGCAATACTCAGTGGCGCTAAAATTAGCAGACGGCGAATCTTTGAAGCATCAAGAAGACGTGCCCTGTCTTTACATTTATGTGCTCTATGTGTGTTGATGACAACACTGTCTCAAGCGTTGATATCTACTACAGCAAAATTCACGATGCAGAAGCTAAAAATGGTTTAGGTATTTACTGAGATCAACGTTTTATTCAGCCCTTTATTTGTTTGTAGGGTTCGCTTTTGCATTATATATATCTCATGACGATCTCTCTTTTGCTTTGTTTTTTCAGAAACCTAACATCGGGAAACCGGAGACTTTTTCAAGAAGGCGTGTCATAATGTCCGAGTTGCAATAAATCTTCATACGAGATTTCCTGTTTTCTCCTTCTCTACAAAAGGCATTCCTTCTCGTGGCAAAGAATGTGCAGAACCATTCTCACGCGGATATATGTGATGCTCGGGCATTTGGTACAGCTTGCCTTCTACAAAACCTCATAAGCCGCGCATAAATTTGGTTGGCTTGGCTTAGCTCAACTCAATGACGAAATACTTGCATAGTAAAGGATATTCATGCATGTGTTTAACTACATAGTACAAATATTATATCAATCGGTGCGTGTTTTGCCCAATTATATTTTTTTGGAGGATAGCCAGCCGGAAATGTATTAACAATAGAAAAAGGAAGCTTTATAGAATTGTATAGAAATGTAATATCTTTATTTATATCGGAGAGCTTACTCCCCATGAAGAAATTTAAAAGCTGTAATTACTTTCTTTTTTTTTTGCTCGTTGCGGTTTACCACGAAAGAAATAACACCATATCCAATTTTATGGTGGTATTGTTTGCAGTGTTTACAGTAAAGTCTGTTAATTGCACTGAGCTATGCTTATATCTAAACCTATAACTTGTCTAGTTTTGATGTCAAATGCCTATAAGTCGTAAAAACATGACACATATTCATGAATCGACTGCGTTGAGTGCAGCACTTAACAGCGTTTCACATACCTAGCAACCCATGTCATACGACTGAACGAATGCTTACTGAAGCAATGAGCAAGATACGTCTTCGCTTAAACAGTGCCACTTTTAAATCCGCTGTAACCGTTGTCACTTCGCGCATCTGTTGGCCCGCAAGTTCGTACACGAAGCGGTGGTTCAGATAATTTATAACAGGAAAACATTTACACGAATTCGGCGAGTACGGCCCTTGTGTCAAGAACTAATCCTCGAAAGACGTTGCCCTCGACAGTGGCATCATTCTCTAGGAATTGCGAAAGCCCTTATTCTTCTTCAATCGCATTCGGCTTGAGGGCAATAATACCGCCTGTGAAGTTTACACTTACTTAAGCGGGAGCGAAAGGCATCTTGATGCTCGAGCATTGAGACACTGTGTAGCGTGAGGCTGTATTTGAGGCCATGTACTTCTGCTAATGCTCATGTGCGCCATCTGCTTAGTGTTACTCGTAAAGCACAAGCTTAGCACATTTTTGGTATACCTTATTTATGCACAGTACCCTCAACGGCCGTGGACTCTATCCCTCAATGCTCTAACGGCAGTCACCAGATCATCGCCTGCAGGTCCAAGGATCCTAGCCTTCTATGGGACGAGCAGCTCACCCGCGTGTGTTTCGTGTGCCATAAGCGGACGCTCGTTCGGTCACCTATGAGAACGTAACAGTACTCCGCAAGAACAATGCCCAGAGCACAAGGAAGGCGTTTATTAAACGACTCCCTTGCAGGTGTCTAACTGCTACACCCTATCTGAGCGGTGCACCTGAGCCGAGCTCCCGCAATTCAAGGATGGCACAACCGTTTCAAAGAAAGCTGTCGCACGCCGCTGTACGGAAGGATGGATCTCAATAACCGTGCTACCAGGGCAATGTTCCTTCAGCTCGGTATAGGTGACCCGGTGCAGTACGACCACACACGTAGAGGGAGCTGCGTCTCTTTGATGAAGCCTCGATAACGGGAAATTAAATAGGTGTGCACTCGGCTCGGGTCGAGAAACCTCGGCGGGGCTAGCCAGCAAAAGGGCTGACCGGGAGAATCTGATTTTTGTACTCACCGTTTCATGTCGCTGTCCGAGAGCTTCACCCCGCGACCCCACTACCAAGGTCGGCTAGAGTAGACAGGATAGAGGGGACGCCAGTTTCCGCCCAAAGAGGCCAATCGGGTGAGCCCCTAGTCCGCTTGGAGGCGGAAAGCAGCATTTTTTTTAACCATCCCGCTGATGTAGGATGCCCGCGGACGAAAGAGACAGGGAAAGCGGCTGCCCACGCGTGCGAAGTTTGAAAGCGACATAGTGGTGAAATACACAAAGCATGTTGCGCTATGGCGCAACAATGAAATGGGCGAACGCAATTTCCACAAGTCCTCATTCGAGAGTATTACATAAAGAAGGGGGGGGGGGGGGGGAGGTTAGGGAGGTGGGCACTCCAAACACAAATAATCGTGCAGACCCAAACCACATGCTGAAAAAATGTATGTGAAGTGATGCCTTCATGAAGCGATTGATGAAATGCTATCAATTTGTCCATTTCTTTGTTGTCTCTTCGGTATCAAGGAAACAGCTGCGCGCAGGCGCTCTCGTGCACTATTTATTTATTTGAGAGCGGGCCAATGAACCTACGAAAAATATCGCGGCCCTTTTGTACTTGCATTACAAAAGGGCCGCGATATGTATGTAGTAGCATGACCACTTTTCTGCGCAAAATATGGTTTTTCCCTCATTCCATGCTTGTTTTCTATAATACAACACCGCGCTTGAATTATTCACCAGGTTGCCATGATTAATGCGTGTATGCCATGTCGTCCTTCATTATGTGTGTATTCGGTGTGAGCGAGTGATCGCACAGCGATAAGCGTACTTCGCACGGGACACAACCGAGCACTTTCATTTATACGTGATCACGTTATGCATCTACGATGTATTGCATTTCAACCAACTCCTGCACATCGGTGATTCTTGAATCTTCGTGCTTTCTTGCAGGTACATTTATTCATTTACAGTGTCGGCGTTTTTTGTCATGTTGCTATGTAGATTAGTCGTGACTGCCAGTTGGGAATACATGTTTCTTTTTTGCGTTAGCAATGCACAACATCTTTATAAAAATTGTCGTAGTGGGTTGATCGTTGTTGGTAAACGCAGATCAAGAAACTAAAGATTTGGGTAATAAAACAGTTTTTTATCAATATTGTATTTTGAGACCACGATTAGCTCCTATTTCTAAATAAAGGGCATTCAGTTGAATGAATAACACTGCGATTTTCATTTGCCCCTTCTTTATGAATTATAAATGCAAACTACATCTCACAACTGCAAAGTAATACCTCGATGAAGGTATCCAGCCGCGAAAAATGTAGCGCGGGAACTTGTGCTTGGAACGCTATATTACCAATTTCCGACCTGTGTGTTCTTCGCTCTACCACAGCCTAAAACATTTCTACCACGGTAGGATGACAGCAAGCGACTTATTCAAACTGCACAGGTGTCGACATACGGTTTATTAACTACCTTGTCTAAGTTACCCTGACCGTGCCGTATGGTCAATCGGCATTTATTAACGCAATAGCGTTAAGGGCCCCGTGTTGCAGAAAATCCTCTGTCGGCGTTGGCATGGGCATCGGTGGCGTTGTCCGTCAGGAAAAAGCATCCCGAACCACAACCGCGCGGGCCCTCTGCGTGGAACATAGGTGTTACTGAAATACTTGAATTTCTCAAAGTAAAATGCGTAAAATAATTTGTCTAGTACCACTTACACACAGCCTACAGACATGATATAACGTCGGATTGTAATTTGAATAAACGCGAAAACATAATTCTGTTACGTGGAAACTCACACACAAACCCCTATTTTGCTTGCAATGAGTCACTCTTTGTAGCCTCAGCCTTGCGGTGGTATAAGCCATTGCTCAGCCCTGTACTGCTGCCGGGATCGGCCCACCATTGTTTTCTGTTGACGTTACGCCTGGGACCTTAGCTATATGCAGCTGCGCTGTAAAAAGAAATGGAGGTGTGTGGGTCATGTAATGCGTAGGGCAGATAACCGGTCGGCAATTAGAGTTACAGAATGTATGCGAAGGGAAGGGAAGCACAGTTGATAATGGCAGAAGGTAAAGTGAGGTGTTGGCATGAGGTAATCTGCACGCTCAAGTTGGAATCAGGTGGCGCAAGACTGTCGCGTTCCGCTCTTCAAGGCGAAGCTTAAGCTTCCTGCAAGTTCTTCTGACAACCTAATCTGAGAATTGTCGTCGAGAAATCCCTGCGTTACCGCCGGATCACTGTAAATGGAAAAGGCCTGTAGAGAATTTGTCCACTAATTGATGACGCGCTCCGCTCTCTCCTAAGCGCGGCGGATTCTGATTCGATGATATATAGGGGGCCCAGTTTAGTGGTATAGAGGTGCACCTATCACGGCGGCAATGCTCGCTGTTAATTACCAGGGGTGTTCTTTTCCAAGCCAGATAAACATAAAGGTCAATGCAGAAATGGCTGACCAGATCATGTAATGTCTAGCCTATAGTCATGACGGAAGATTTTCGGAAAGTGAAATACACAAACCTTTTAAGTTAAATATTCATCATGCTCAGAAGCAATTTTTGGTAGCATGGCTTGTCTGTCTTGCAGCACCAGGCTTCAAAATTATTTCTTGCTTATCTTGAGGAAGTTGGGTACCCTGCCAAACTCTAGGATTTGGTTCCTAATAAATTGAACAAACGTCCTTTCTATATTGGGTCACATGCCCATACCAAGACCACATGTCTCGCTTCTTCCATGTTTTTTTTCTCTTTCACCCTCTCTTGAGACGCTTTCTAAACGTCTCATGCTTTTTCTTTGCAGACACGTGTCTATGCGCTCTCAGGCAGCAATCTGCGCATTTCATTGAAGAGCTCATTCTTTTTCTTTCTCTGCCGCGAGAGCTATAAGAAAAATATTTCACTCGAATGACGATAGCAGTTTAGAGTGCATTCTATGTACGTCTACGGCAGGGGCGCAGCTTTTACCGGAGTCCTTGAAGGCCTTGAAGCTTAGCCATTTGTAAACATTGTTTACAACAACGTGCATCTACGTAACGTCATTGCAGTTCTTCCACGTGCACCAAGCTGATGACTCACGAAGTGGGTGCGTGCGACGGAATTCAAAGCATTGGCGCTCAAAATTGGATTACTGAAACGCTCTGTCTCAGAGAACGCCTCGCGAAGAAGCAAAGAGCAGGAAGCGGTTGAATTCAACTTGCGCCAGTGGGAGAAAGGCAGTGGTAAGTGGATCTGCATTACGGCGGCATAGCGCATTGTATAATCGCGAGCGTGGCCCTCTGATGACTGCGTTTAACAACCCAGGTATTTTGTAAAGGTTGATTTTTATGTTAATTTCCTTACGTGGCCTCGTTTACTAGTCCATAATATTTTGGTTACACTTTGCTTTCTAGAGGGCATGGGATGTGGACGGCATTGATAGTGCAACCGAAAGGACGTTCTAGTGCGCAGTACTAACTTCGTTGTACTGGTTATATATTCACCTGCAGAAACAGGACACTGCGAAGAAAAAAATCTCGATGAGATATACTTCAGTGCGGTAGCTTCATGTCAAATTGAGCCCCACTAAGGTAACCGTGACAGTGACACTACAATTCCAATACAAGGCTGAGGTAAGTGTTACCTGACGAAATAAAATTGCTGTGAGTTGATGCCGGAGAGATTGGCATTCCACTACGGTCTGCTTAGCCGAAGGTCATAAAATGTAGGCGAGCCAAGAGGGTGTTCTATCTACTGAGTAAAAGAAATTCATGCAACTATACAGAAAGTCTGCGGGGAAATATTGAGCAAGAAAAAAAACGCGTAATTGATAAACACTTTATTGCAAGATATTTCTTCGGCCACCACTCATGCTGACAGTTGCTGTTCCGTCTTCTATTTCTCTGGAAGCAAGAACAAAACAAAGGGTCAGCGCTTTCTTGAATCGGATCTCGCTATATTATTCAATTTAAAGGCATCAAGTTACAATGCGCGTATTTGATCCCTCTTGTCGACTATTTAAGTGTTAAATAACGTAACGTAAAATATAACATACAATAGAGTAAACTCGATGGAAGCCAGCAGGTGTGTCCCGCATGTTCTCCACAAACCTTTCTATCTTGCATTTGGGCTGATCCTTTAAAGTTTAGAGAAACCCCTGAAATCCACTAATGTTCATTTAATCATATGACGAACCAAGGCACTGAGGCACTCGATTTTTAATTGCTGCAATCGGCTTTCCTTCCGGAAACCATCGTAATTAGTGTGGCGCAGCAACGACAGAGGTATGGTCACAATAGAAGTCAAAAGTGCCCCTCATTGCCCAAAACACAGCAATTTCCTTACATTAATGGTGCAGCAAGCTGGAATAGCCGAGACCACCGAGACCCTGTCCGTAGCTCAGACCATAGCTTCCCAGTCCGTAGCCATAGGCTTGAGCACCGTGGCCAAGTCCATAGCCATATGAGGATAGAGCGCCAAGGGGGGCGTGGTATGACTCGTATGCGGTGGGAGCAGCTGCAGAGTAGCCATAAGGATAGCCGGAGTACACGCCAAAGGCACAGGTGGCCAGGGCCAGGAGGATGCAGGCACGAATCTGCCAGCAATGACGGGTGCGAAGAAAGTACAAGCAAAGATTTATTTCTTGCTGGAAACTTTAGGATACAGTTATGTCGAAAATAATCGGTGACCTGATACGCACAGGTTCACTGCAATATGATCAACGTAAGTACATTCTGCCAAAAAAAAGTAGGTGTGTAGAATCTTCAAAAAATGACAACGTTTATGCTTTGAGAACGAATAGGCTTTGAGCTGAATGGACATAACATCAAATATGAAAATATTACTTGTGAAGCTTGACTGCTTGCCCAAACTTGGCTAATAACCTTCTGCTATACGTAGCAAATATTTTGTACGCGTACAAGCTGGACATAAAATGTTACCTTCAAATCAGCATAATTGAATATTTTCTTACCATATTGGAATGGAGGAGCAGATGTTCACTGGTACAAGTGATGGACTTCCGAGCACAATCACAGTCCTTATATACTGCTAGCTTCGTAATGCACCACTGGTGCTTGTCTTGACTCGTATGCTCTTTTTTCTGCAACGCTTAGTTTGCGTTGGTATGTGGCTGCAACATTGGCTAACGTGTATACGGTTAAATATTGCAACAATTTTAGCCTTGGTTGTATCAATTGCGATGGGTTTCTCCACTGTGAGGTCTCCAGCTAGAAAATAGCGGTTCGTGTGCAAGCGCATTCGATGGTGGAGCACGTAGCACTTAAAAAAATAAAACTATGCAATTTTATTCCTCATATTTCCGCATAGAGACAGAGCACTGGAATGAGTGTGTCCCTGTTGCTTTGAAATTGCCTTGATCCATGTTATGATTTCTTCCTTCGAAAGCAATGTTGTGACAAATAAGTGTTTGCAACTTTTAGAGATGATTTTTCAACAGGTCGTATTCTGGCAATGCTGATGACCAAAAGAAGCAGGGAAGCCGCATCTGCAAGCATCAGATTTTTTAGGTACAGATTGGAAACAATAAATAGGGGTTTGGTGCTCACTTACGTGAACTATATTTTTATGCGTTACCAATATAGGTGGATATTACGCACTTTGTAGCTTTTTCATTTTCACCTAAAAACGTACGCCGAAACCGAAGTCTATGATTGCGTCGCAAATCGCTAGCTGTCACGAGATAATAATTCGAGAAATTGTCACGGGACGCACGCGCCAGGCATTTCAATCGCGACTTTCGCATGAGAAGCATGCTTGCCATCGCGTCCTATTGATTACAACAATGGGCTGCTGCGCTGGAAATCATAGGTTCGATTAGACTATCGGTTGCACATTTTTTATAACAATACCGGCTGACTTCACCACATTAGAGGTATACAACACTCCGTATGTGTTGAGCTTGCGTGTCAGAGGTTCAATAAAGTCGCAACGTCGTAAGAGATACCAGGTATAGAAACGTCACTTTTATAAGTCAGAGTGTAGGAATACTCATCTTCACTAACATTCTTTTTCTAATGATTAAGACTTGTCTTGAGGTGTGCAGTTTAGCGTTTGACAGCGACGTTCTATCTTTATGGATGTCGAAAGCAAGGCAGGCATATTAAGCATGAGAGTGTAGGACTGACTACGCTTCGCGGGGAGGCGGGAAACATAGTGATGCCTTCAGCATTTTCGCAGAGGGCAACCCTAAGTCACATGCTTTGACATAGGATAGTCGCCTTCAATAAACGCGGATGTTCAACAGCCTTGTCGACAGACGACAGCGCTACCAACAGTTCTTTCTTAACGGGAAAAAAATACCCTACATCTCGCTATATTTTGAGAAACATGCAGGTTTTTAGCTTGTAATTGTGGTTTCTGTAAAAAAAATGCGTCTTGCACATAATGTGCAAATTTTATAGTTGGTTCACTACATTGTTCATTTTAAAATATTTATGTAATGAAGCCACCGCACTCGGGCTGAAATGATGTCGCAGTGCATGATGTAACGCTATAAGTTCTGGCAGAACCACTACCACCATGACTGTAGAAGTAAGTGAGATTAGCATTAAAGCAATCCAGCGACACGCCATATTGCCAACGCCAACACGTTCGGTGGCCTGACTCCACTCTCGTACTTCCCGTTGCGTGCGAGTGACATCTGGCAATGCCACCAGAAGGACCTTGCTTGGCACGGGTTCAATTCTGCTGAGAATGGAAGCAATTTAAAGAAATATTTTTGTCATTGTAGAGCCGCGTATACCCAGTACCACACACCTAGCTACCGAAGTTGGCGTCAATGCGTGTCATTGAAGAACGCACACAATTTCTGGGACATCCTCAATGACAAAAGTTTGTATGAAAGAGGTTAATTCAAAAGCAGCACAGACGGAGTTGCGCATCATGAAAGAGCTTCATTGTCACGCGATCGAATCCCGGCCATGGCGGCGGCATTTCGATGGGGGCGAAATGCGAAAAACACCCATGTACTTAGATTTGAGTGCACGGTATTATATTATTCCGTAGTCCTCCACTACGGCCTGCCTCATAATCAGATGGTGGTTTTGCCACCTAAAATCTCATAATTAAAAGAGCTTCATTGATGAGCGTTACATAAACGATGTCACATATTCACTGCTGCACCCCCAGTGATTCATGTCCGCGTCAAAGAGATGTGTTGAAGAGCAGGTCATAGCTACACAGTGCCATTCCACCTACTCATTGGCCGAACTTCTTCCGAGGAGAGCTCTTTAAAACTGCCCAAAGCGCACACAGGAAAGTCGTCCATGCTGGATGGGAGCTTGGGAAGTTTATAGCTGAGATGCAGCGAGATGCATCTTGCAGCCAAACGCGAGATGCAGGCCTCTGGACGAACGTACGCAGCGCAAGTTTCATCTAGTGCACAGTCAACATAAGCCAATGTCGTTGCAGCAGAAATACTGTCGATTAAGTACAATCTGGCTGCTGGGGAACTCCACTGAAGGTTGAAAGCTTCGTTTCGCTGCAGCTTTTCACATTTGTAGAAGGTAATACCCTGGTTGTCGGCTATCTGGATTGAAGAAATCTCCATGAATTGAACATCAAAGGCCCTCGGTAGGAACAAGAACGCCAGTGGAAGTGCTGCTCCATAGGTTGCCATGTGGAATATATGTACCCATCGAGTACATTCCAAGCTTTCGCCGTTCGTAGAGGCGCACTTCTGCGATGGTTTCCTTGAGAATTTCCAGCTAAGGATGGCGGATAGTGAACGACGTTTCTGCCACAAGCGTCACGCCTATACGTGAAATTTTTGGTGAAGGCAACAGGTCAATAAGCCCACACATGGTGCCTGAAGGCATAAAACCTACTGGATTCAATGTAATATAATGTAAAGACGTGGGTTGACATATTCCACCTAGCGCTGGGTAACACTGGCAGTGTTAGTGCTAGTACAGAAACATAAATGCCTGATAAAGTGGTTGGGAAACGGCGCCGCGGTAGCTCAGCTGTTAAGAGCATGGCACGCATAATGCGAAGACGTACGTTCGTATACCACGTTCGGCCAGTTGTTTATTTGTCAACTTTCATTTCCATTTAGATATTATTTAATTCAATTAAGAACTGCCGATAATTTACCCTATTCTCTCCTTGGTGTTCTTCCTTCTGATGATCTGCCTAATAAAAATCGGGCACCTCGTTTTCCTTTCTTCTCGTTCACACAGACACACACGCACACGTAGCTGTGTAACGTGGTTTTCAAATTAAAGCCCAGAACAGAAATTAATAGAGGAACAGTTTTCCAAAATCGAACCAGCAGTATTATGACTCCTTCGATATTGTAAAAGAGTAGTGTGTTTAAGTTCCAGCATAGCTTACTGATATCCTCGCCATCCCTAGTTTTCATATCTGCTTACTCTGTATGGGGATATTTGTCGTTGCAACCAGATTCATGTACACGAGAACATGAAATTCGCCCCTTTCAAGGTATTATTCCAAGTTCACAGCCGTGAAAGCATTGATACGAAGACTTATATCTCGACACGTTGTAGCATGTAGGGGCTTCGTACTAGGGAAACTATAGCACAGGATCCAGAAAGAAATACCTATGCTAAATAAAACAATGCAACTGTTATCACGGTTTGCAAAATACCAAGAGCCATACAGTGTCCTGAATATATACCCCTCCATTCTTATAATCTTATAAATAACATCGGCAAAAAGGCTTGGGCCCACTACATTAGAAAGATTATTTTGATGGCTCCACACTTCATCCTTTGTCTATCTAAAAAAATGTTAGTGTCAACTTCATATTTTTCCACATCTCCTGAAAGACCACTACTATTAAAAATCGAGCACAACCTACTTACCTCCGCATAAAATTTGCACTTTAAGCATTCTTCAGTCGTGAACAGGGATGCTAACTTGTAGTAATGATCAGTAGCACGTGCTCCCTTGCACAGTTCTGATAAGACAGTAGAATCTACTAAGCAAAATTCCCAGTCTTTAATATGCTAATTGATACGTGCTTTACCGGTAAACGCAAGCGCACGCGTCTTGTAACGACACCATGCTGCTACTGAGACAGCCAAGGCTAAACTCGTTACAAAATTTAAACCAGTACAAATACAGTTACATTGCCAATGAGGTGTCACATTTGCGAAATTGAGCGTTTGAGGAAAAAGAAAGCACACCTGCAGGTGCAAAACAGCAGTGGTGAGTTGTGGGGCCCACTATAAAAGCTCCGCCGTTCAGTGCTAAGATCCGTCAGTTGCTTCTGTGAACATCTGCTGCTTCATTCCACCATGGTAATATCATGCTATTAGTGCTCATTAGAATGTAAAACTTTATTTACACCTATCGTATGTACATTGTATTTGCTGCGCACCCTAAAGGTTTCTCTATCTATTGAAGAGCCAGCAAAAAATTACCGAATACTTTTTTACCTGTGAGGTCCTTACGAGGGATTAGCTTCAAAGCTTTTCGACGTTTAGTATAGAAGTAAAACGCTTCTTATTTTCTAGATAAATACAGGTGCGGCATATATTTCGACCGCGTACTTATAGAACGCGTTCAATTATTTTTTTGCTGTCAAGTGAGTCTTCCCAAGTTAAATGTAATCAACGAAAGTTTTCAAATTGCTGCTTTCAAGACAGTTCCTAAACGCTTTTGAGAAAATGCACAAAGGAAAATAGTACTTGAGCAAACGGTCTTCCACGTAATTGTGAATGTATATTAACCGTCGCTACATCGCCAGTTTAAACGTCACAGCTTGACATTATGCTGTGTCACTTTCTGAGCGGCCATGTATAAAAATCCACAGCACCAGCTGTGCAATGAGTGAGCGCATCAAGCTATTTCCGAGTACATAACTGGTAAACAGATGACGCGATTATCACTGAGATTCTTTTTAGAAGGCAAATATTTCTCGCAGACTGAATTCCACATTTGGAATTTAAAGGCCGCACTTTTGCTATGCAAAACAAGATGTTCTTTTTGTCATTCCAATACACCAGCATACCTTCGGTCTTCCTTGCTGTGATAACTAACTCGTCCACAGTAAATCAGCATAATTTCTTACGCAACTGTCATCCTTATTTTTCACACAATACTGTCTGCGATTACTTAGTACTTCTTTCCTTCCCTAAGGCAGAAACTTGTACGAAACAGTAGATTATGTGTGCTATGATGGCGTATGGTCTGTATTCTAACAAAGAGTTTGAAATATTTGTGCCGAGAATTTAGCGTCAATCTATGAGCATACGTATGCAGCTACATGCCCCGCAAAATCTTCATTGTCTTATTAATCAGAAGTACCCGTTTGACGAAAAGCGGCCTTTAAAAATAAGAGTCTCCTTTTCACAAGTCTTTCACTTACAACTTAATGTCTCATTCTCGCCTAAAAAGCGTGTCTACAAATTTCTAAGAAAACTGTCTAAGACCGCTAGTTTGCCTGCTTGCTGGTACTGTTATCTGTGCGCAGCAGGCTTTTGGAACATATAGCTACCTTTTCATTTTGCAATATTCTACACTTCTTCTAGGAATCCTGTGATAAAATTTCAATTTTCATTGTT
Source organism: Dermacentor silvarum (assembly GCF_013339745.2). NCBI lineage: Eukaryota > Metazoa > Arthropoda > Arachnida > Ixodida > Ixodidae > Dermacentor > Dermacentor silvarum. Next base: position 144,317,945 of record NC_051156.1, read on the forward strand.
TATATTTTATAGGTTTACTTTTTGCTCGATTTGATATCTGTACAGCAAACTGGAGTGTCGCATCTCGCAAAGATTACTTACTGGCGAAGAATTTTTGTATGTCTAGCTTAACCTCTCGCTTTATTTTTGCACTGATTTGTGTAATAATGAATAATGAACAAGGTTGGCAGTGTTACATAAGAATATTCTAGTCCGAAGCTTTAAGTAAATCGGACTCATTTGTACTCATCTTGCAGATCCGTGCTTGCGTGCTCTTCGCATTGGCCACTTGTGCCTTTGGTGTCTACTCCGGCTATCCCTATGGTTACTCTGCAGCTGCTCCCGCCGCCTATGGAGCTTACCACGCTCCACTTGGTTCTTTGTCCTCGTATAGCTATGGCGTTGGCCATGGAGCGCCAGCTTACGGCTACGGACTAGGAAGCTATGGCCTTAGCTACGGAAGCGGCCTCGGTGGTCTAGGCTATTCCACTCTGCTGCACAAATGATGTAAGCAAATTATTACCTTTTTGCCTCTAAAGAGCCCTTGACGTCTTTTATACTGGGCTTGCATTGGCGCATTTGTCTGTATTTCACCGCAATAATGATAATGACTTAAAAATGAAAAAGAATAGTTGCAATAATTAGGAAGAACATGCACAGGAGTCTAGGTTGCTCAAAAAAAAAATATTGGAGAATTCTCGCTCTCAACCGTGTTTCAGATTGACAAAGTGATGGAGAAAAGACAGGGCACTAAGAAAAAGGTGACGGTACTTGATGTGTTAAGTAGTGTTCGACTGCACTGCCTGGTGCGTTCTTGTTTTCATACTTTCCAAATCCCCCCTCCCCCCTGCGGGTCAACGCGATGAAATATACCCTATGTTGCTTCTGTCAGTTTAGCGTATTATGCAGATATCGGCAAGTTGCATTAGCAGCTAAAAATCTAGCGCTGTGCCCCAAACCACTCGTGTGATGGTTCAAGCACCAAGTGAGTTGAGAGTTGAGCTTCTTGCTGACTCATGGTTAGACGCACTGTTCAGGTGAACATTTTTACGTATATGTGCAGCGCGACTCAGACGGGGAACATGGAATATCTGTGTCACGCTGCACATATACGTAAACATCTTTACCTACCAACTCGCCGAACTTTTGGTGTTGATCCACTCCTGTGGAACGGGAGATTTAAAAGCGGACAAGCACGGGCGTGAGTGTCAACAGCCCCTCCGTATTTTGTTATGGCACCGTCCGTGTAATCAACAATAATATTTACATGCGCCCTTCTACAAATCTTATTTCCGATGACAAATCTGACACTCCACAGCTCTTGCTCCACACTACTGTTCAGTTTTCTTAATTATATGTCTTTCTTTCATTCTCCTTTACAGGATTCATGCAAGAATGGGCGGAAACTGACATTTCAAGACATGGCAGAAAAAATACCTTGCAATAAACTTACTTCTGAATGTACAATTTCTAGCATTCCTTGTTTTTAGTTTAACGCATGCAGAATTTTAGACATCTAGCAATGCCGCGCATTGCGAGCTTGAAGCTTACATAAAGACATTCCGAGATACCACTGAAAGTCATCATCTGTAAAGTGAAATGGAAACAGACTGCGTGCAAAGCAAGCGTCGGCTTCTCAGTGTAGTGGATGGATGGGCTCCACGCAATTTTCGAACTGGAGTTGTGGTATGAGTAGTGTGTCTATGGATGTCTACAAAATGCTGATTATAATTTCGCATAAGGCCTAGCAGCTGTAGATGCGGTGCGCTCTGTGCAACATAGCTGACGTAAAATGGAACCTCATATAGCCGTCGATGATGCAGCCACGCGTTTGTGGATGCCTTTTGAGACACTGACTTTTGCGTGCCGCAGTAAAAATTGCAGGCTCTCACCTTTCTAAAACCGGCAGTTGGTCTCACTTTAAGTCAGATTACATTTGTCTTCGTCATCGTCTCACTACTCCACAAAGGAAAAAGAAACAAAGCAAAAAAAACAACAAGCAGCTTAACGAATATTGTTCAGAGATGAGGCAGCAAGCCCACACCTTGTTGCCTATTGTCCTTCAGTTCCGGTATTTGTCAACAAATGATGACCCGAACTAACAAACTATTTTTCGCTTGGTTTACCACTTGGTATAACACCATTTTGGAGTTAAATATAAGAATGCAGGCCCGTTTCATAGAGATACTGCAACCGCGACTGATAAAATGCGTTGTCCATAATCCATCTACCATAGTCTTCTACTTGATCACTCTTGAATGTCACACCTTGAAGAACTAACAATCTGTCCTTCCTTGCTATACCACTGGTTGACTTACAAAAAGGTCATGGGTAGGACGGCGATTCAAATGTATGCGTACAGTACAATGTACCTACCAAGAACTTCATGCCGATGGAAAATAAGTTTACGCCATTCCTCTCACAATATATTGTTTTGCTTGCTTCCGGATAGTGTTTTTTTTTTCGTCTGTGCTTATCGCTTAAACTTTCAAGTTAAGCTTGTTCCCTGCCCACTGGGATACAATTTAGGGAGAACACATCTCGAAGGACGTTCTATGAAAGTGTAGGTTATGTAGTTTCCGAGAATGGTGCACCGAAACACCACACATTGTATGCGCAATATGCAGGTGCCTTTATTTAAAGGTAACAATTGCAGCTCTGTGAATCAATTGAGGGGGCGCCATTCACAAGTGAAGGAAATGATCGTCGGCAGTCTATTTTATACACATCTGATGAAGTCAATTGCCTCTTTATGATTGCTTAGTACTTCTGAGTTCGTTTTTCAAACTATTTGCCAAGCGCAACTGCTCGTCCTACTGCCGAAAGAACCCTTGCAAACAATTTCCGCTGATCCAATCGCTTGCTATTGTGCACATGCGTCATAAATGAGGTGAAAGAACTAAGAGTACACAAAGCGCACGCCTATTAGACAAATGCCACAGTTTATCGGGGCTCATTATATATTCATGAAAATTTACGGTGCGCAATGAGTGCAGGATGTGTGGCGCTAATTAAGCCTTATATAAGCAAACACAAGATCATGAGACGTAAGTGTTCTGTGCAGTCGATGAATATTAAATGAAACGGACACTAAAGAACAGAATTTTTGCTCTAAAAAGGTTCGACTGGTGAACACTGATAGTGCAAATGATTAGCGGGGAGAGTTGGAAACAGGAGGAGGAGAGAAAGAGAGAAGGCAGGGATGTTAACCAGAAATGCGTCTGGTTGACTACCCTACTCTGGGGGACGGGAAAGAGGGAATAGAAAGATGAGATAAAGAGAGGAGGGTGGGGGAGGAAGGACACGGTGAGCTCGCGCATGCACGCGGAGGGCGTGAGCAATTCAAAGTCGTTCACATAGCCCAGTAGCCCTCATGAAAGACAATAGTGCCTTCACAGCTTTGTGGGTCGATGAGCAATGGGGACGGTACAAGAGTGGCTTAAGGCAATGAGAAGAACACATGGAAGGTGCTGACTCATAAGGGACTACTTTATTAGTAAAAGCAGTGAAGAGAAATAAAATTCCAACCTGCCAGTACATAAATCGAGCTAACGGAAGCTTCGAGCTTACCTAGCAATCTGAAAAGGAAAGGGAGGGCAGTGATTGGCTGGCTAGGACAAGCTTTTTTGTGTGTGTAACGGTGCTATGACTTCTGGTTATGTCTCGTGTGATGCATGGATGTCACAGATGCTCTATCGAAGGACTGAGCAGTACGAACGGCATTGCTTTTATTCTTTTATTTGGCCTTCACTCTAATAATAATATCAGTTACAGGACAAGTCAGCACCTGTCCTTTACTCTTCTTCCAGTTGCCTTTCACATCTTTTGGGCTGTTATAGAAATGACTGAGGGCGTAAATATGCGTCGCTGCTGTAGTCGCACAAAGTAGTTCACAAGAATATTGGTACATCACTCTTATTCTTAAGTATTTGTATATACACGACCATAATTTTATCTTTCAAATGGCAGTAAAGTAGAAACGTTATAAGAACGCATGCATGCAAGCCTTTGTTAGATGGAATGCTGTGGAATTGAGTTGTGTCTATTCTTGCTCTTCAGCACCGCTTGCATCCTAGTTATATTCCTGAAAATGAGAGTCTGATTGTTTACCATATTTCACTAAAAACAACAGAAATTCGTAGAGCATTCTTCTATTTAAACAGACATTCCTTCATATTTTATTTTACACAAAAGTCGAGGGGTCAAAATTGTTTCCTCAGGCTCGTGACAGACAGCACAATATATCAATTTCATAAATGCATAGCTATAAGGATGGACCGTGTTTGCACAAAATGCTTACCTACAATGCTAATCACTGTAGAGAAATTGCGAACAGCTAGCACTCAACTTCCTCTGTGAAATATTTGTGTAAGTATAGTGTGAAAGTGTTTCTCATACACAAAAACTGCGATTGATATTCACCACAGAACTACCACCCAATCTCATTTGGTTGCATGTTGTAAAATGCTAATACAATCACCTGACACCCATATAGTTTTCTGGAATAAAGCAGCTTTTCTTTCGCTAATTAGCACATTTCAGGAAAGGTGTAATTATTGCAGCGGGAAGTTCTGACATGTGCGGTGAACAGAAAAATACCAATACTCAGTCAATCATCGAATCAGCGAAAGAAGGACCAAACACAGACCTCATGTTTTTGGTTCTTTCACTATCCTATACTAACTCTTCTTTGGACTTGGAATAACGATTTTGACAAACTCGTCCAATTTGCTATTCTCATCCAACGCTTCAAGACAGGCTTTTCATATGAGACGATGCTTTCAGAATTCATAAACGAATTGCATTTTCTTAGGGACCGTAAACTGCAGATTGATCGGATTGCATCTTATTTGAACTTTTTTTAAACGTGTGGCCGCATAGCCCCTTGCTACCAGGTTTAAAATTAGCCACACTAAGCATAGGTTGGCCCAATACTCGAAACTCCATCAGACTTACTCACAAATTGTATGTTTTGTCGTAGGGCTCACTCGGACTCAGGATCTACGGAATTCTAGTCATCCGCGCTCGCTCCGACTAAATTACGTGAACTTCTCTTCAGCCGGGCTCACTTGGACGCAGACTCACCAAATAAAACCCAGCCGGGCTCACTCTTACACAGACTCACTAGGATTCTGTTCAGACGAATTTACTCGTCCGCGCATCATTGGTTGGCGCATACACCTACCATCCGGTTGTGAAATTTTCGTTCCGATTTCAACGTTCTAGAAAAAATCTAAATAAATCACCGCCATCTCATAGGCTCGCATTTAAATGTATCCCGACGTCAATCACCTTGATGTTTAATTCTTTTTTTTTCACTTTGCTAACAATTTTCATGCGTTTACCAAATTAGTGTTGTATTTCTTTCTTCTTGTGTTTCTTATCCTGGTTTGACTACCGCTGGAGTGTCTACTTTTGCTCATAGAAGTGTTGCTTGCTTTTTGGGCATTACGTTTTTGACGTTTTGTCTACTATATTGCGGCGTTTTATTTTATTTTGTAAATACCACTCTCTGTCCATTTATTTCTTCCACTTTAATGGTCCGCTTATCAAATGCCTCATTTGAGGCCTGCAATAATTTTAAATAAAAAAGCATATAGAACCTTTCCACAGGTTGCAGAATTTCTAGAAGCACGCTGCAAGAACAGATTGCTTCAAGTACAAGTGAAACGTCCTTAGATTCTGTGGTGCTAGGCGAGTTGTGGTTTTAGTGCATTGTTTGAGGTGTCATATTTACAAGTTGCATACTATCTTATTTGAGAAGAACACTGAATTTTACAGGAAAAGTTGTTGAATAAAAGGTAGAAAAGTGAATTCATGACATTGCACATAAGGGGCATGACATTCACACGTAGCAACGTATGGGGGAATGCCAAATACGGATTTTGATAATACCACACATAGATCCCAACAACCACAGCAACGTCCAGCAGCCACTTGGAAACACTGTGAGTATTCAAGAATTCCACCAGTTTCACAACAGCCACCAAATTAAGACAATTTGCAAGAAAAACGTGTTGCTTCACCAGCGCGTGAGCATCATACTAATTCGCAGTCGGCCAACAGCAGTTAACTGCATTGCGACGTGACAGAAATAGAGACACTGTATGCGATGCAAATGAAAGCTTGAAAATAAAAGTGCATCCACGTATAAGCATTGGTTAAAGAAGCAACAAGTTCTACGCGTGTTATGTCTTGACGCTGATTGCTGGCGCTCAGCTGTCCTTGGAGTGCGCTTATCAATTACTGCGATCGACATCACACACAACGTAACTAAACAGTAAAGAACGACTTGGGAGGAGGCATATGAATAATCGAAAGCCACGCAGTACTTCAAGTGCATTGCCATGTTAGGAAAAAAATAGCACTGCACGGGGAAAACACGAAAATTCATGCAAAACTGTGCAGTCGCCACTGGCTGGCCGCAGTATAAAAAGACTGCAATATGCGTGAATTCATCAGTCACTCATCTAGAGAGGTAATACCAACTCGCAACATGGTGAGGTTTGACACTATTCTACATTCAGTGCCCCCATTTTAAAATAGAGATGAGTTACAAGCCTCAGCAACTGTCTTTCAACCTTGTAGGCGTAAAAGTTTCCATTTTCCTTCGACCTAGCACGGATGGTATCTAACGTGTTATAAGTGTCTCTAAATGTTTTACTATATGTCAATGCTTCGTCGCATCTTTAGAACACAACACAAAACTGGGAAAATATTTAGCTGGTATTTTGAAATGTCTATAGTATCTCAAGCTGGAAATTTCTGTGAAAACTAATGATGTTGCTTCGCTCTCATTATGCTTCGTAGAAGAATATTTGTAATGAGGTTTAAGATCTACATGATATGATTTACGCCTGTATTTTTTACTTCGACGCCAGATTCGTGCTTGTGTCCTCCTCGCCCTGGCCACCTGTGCCATTGCCGGTTACGCCGGCTACCCGGTCGGCTACTCCTTCGGTGCTCCTGCCTACGCTGCCTATCATGCTCCACTGGCCTCCGTGTCAACCGTACACCACGCTCCCGGATTTGGATATGGCCTTGGCTACGGAATTCCCACATATGGCTTTGGACTCGGCAGCTACGGTCTCAGCTACGGATACGGTCTCGGCGGCCTCGGTTACAGCACCTTCCTCCGCAAAAAATGTGAGTGATCAGCCCGATTTGTTTCTTCTATATATCAATTTATTGTTTATCCTGCCATGACTACTGCAGTGGGTCAGGAATAGTTGGATGGGAACAATGTTTTTTAGAGAAAGGCCAATAGAGTAAAAATTGTAATACGATATAATGTAGTCAATTTCCATTCTCTGAAAATATTTTGCACGGTGAGGCTTGTATTCGACCTTATCCTTATTATCATCAATGTATATGCTCGGGACTTGTACACCTTTTTTGTGTTCCGTAGCTTGTTGTTGTGAATGCTATCTAAAAGATTGATAGTGAAATATACAGTGAAATTACGCCGTACCAAATTGAAACCCTACCGAAATAGTTATTTAAGGGCACATTGGATCGACCATTTTTGATCCAAGTGGCAGTTGCATTATATTGATATAAACGTCTCTGTTTTAATTTCTGATTTTTTTTCAGGAACTCGACAAGGCGACAGTGGTGATTCTCACAAGAAAGCGTGATATTGCATTCATGCTGAAATAAAAAAAACCCTATCAGATTTCTAGCTTTTTTGTCCGTTGTCTTCAACAAAAGGCACTACATATGTGACCAACGAACGCATAGTAGCAACACCATACTAAAAATCATGATGGTCAGGCATTCGGCACCAGTCGTCCATTTGGGAATGTTCATAGAGCATGTGCTATTCTTGTACGCATTACCTATGTCCGAGTACCGAAGGAATTAGTATGGACATATTCAATCACTCTTGCGTCTTCTATTGTAGTACAATCGGCCGACCAAGCACAGCTTGTTCTCGATGATTATTTTTTTTAGAAAAGTCACTCACAATATCGTGCCGTGATTGTGTGGAACTCAGGTGTGGCTTCGTTCACACCGTTAACTGCCGGACAAAGAGCGCTCGCACACTAGCGTGCGTGGTTCTCAGTATATGCCCACCAGTGTCTGGGTACTTCTTTTCGCCATGAATTCATATTGTAAGCTTTTAACTCCTTAAAGATTAAGTTCCACATGCTGTGATGAAGCCTTCTCACAGTGAAAGATGTAAAGACGATGCCTATGGCAGTATTAAAACGCCACCAATTGCCTGGGATTGTTGCATACCAGAACAATTGACCGTCGTACGTCGTTACTGTTGCGAATTTTCATGTCTACCATACGGTATAGTTGGATGAGTGCAACAATAAACGCTTGACACTTCCGTCTGCCCTCCGGTGTTATAGTGCAACGCCGTAACTAGCTCACCTACGGAACCTTTATAACTCTTGTGCGGACGTTGCTTTAACGGCCTTCAATCACTTTGTCTTGAGCAGTTATTTACACAAAATTCTGTTGAGTCCCGCGCTCAGGAAATTATTCCATGTAATAAGGTATTCCACTTTATTCAAAATATTTTCGCATCTACTTCCAGGTGTCGGCAGGCGACCATCCAAAGAAGCTAATATTTAGGCTACATATAATTTGGCACGCCGTTTTATTTATCTAATAACGCAATAATTGCACTGCTTTACACTAAATTTGCAGAGAGCATCACATATCTTTCTTCGTGTCGTCCATAGCAACTTGGTGAAAGGAGCCCGACGTCATGCTACTTCATTATCTCCACAAATACCAGATTTAGAAGGAGTTCAAAGTTTGTCGCAGTAACAGCCGGAAGCTTTATTTGTACACAGGCATTTGTGATGGGTCATGTAGGTACCACTGTACTGCAAGACGTTGTCAACACTTTTAGTGGTAGTTGTAATAGAAGCACAGCAGTGCCCAAAATGAGTTGTGCAAGAAGGGTGAGCTATGCACTCCCCACGCAAAAGCTCTATCCCACTGCGTAATCCAGTGCCCCCACAGGGGCACTGGATGTTCGACCTGAGGCCCACATGAAATTTTACAGCCAAGCTGTATATGGCTAAGATCCGGGGTTTCGTGGAGTCTGTGTGAGAAACTATCGTCATCAGGAATGGCTCGAGCGTCGTCGTCTTCTTCCCTAGCTGGCTCCGTTGCCGCTCATCATTCCAGCGTACAACTTCTCATCTGTCGTCGTAATGGGGAGGGCGCGTTTACGAGGGTGTGTCATAGAACCATTGCTTAAGGGGGTAGGAGCCATTCATTGCCTTACGTGACGGACAGATTTAACAAGAGAGGTGATACGCGAATGTGCGTGCGTACTTGTCACGATGACCACCGATCAGGAAAATAAATATATTAGTACCTTTGTTCAGAACTCTTTGTCACCTCTGTGTCTTGTGCTAAACGGCTTCGCTAGTGATCCACCTTCACAGAATTCAATGGCAAATGATTTTTTAATGAAACCCTTATCCCGGTTTTTGCCTCCTTCATCTACTTCCTGTGTGGAGCGCTTGCACGCCTGCTCAAGGATTTGCGCGAAAAGTTGTGCGCTACAGGTGGCATGCATGCGACTCGGAGCGGCCAGGTGTGTGAGACATCTCGGCCAGAGGAGTGCTTCCGACGTAAGGAGTGCGTCGAGTTTTGTTTGAAATTTCAAGCAGTTAGCTTGGTGTGCCTGGATACAACCGTATGCAGAAACGATAGTCACAGAATGGTCTAAGAACCATATTCGTCCGTTTGCAATGTTCAAGTCAGCTGGAGAGCCTTTTAACTGTTTGAACGAATCAATAAAAACAGGTATGCATCGCTAAGGTTGGGTATGCGAGAGGGCATGCCATTTAGTTGGGGTCCGCAATATTACTACGTAGCAGGTTACTCATAGGCTTTAGCAGTGCATCGACAACTTCAAACTAAGAAAAAATTGTATCTATTTATCGCGCAGGTACATGATACGAGAAACTGAGAACACAATACACGAGAGCAAGCAGTGCACATCACACACTGTTGTGCAACGCCCACTCTCGACCTGTCGATACAGATCAGAAGGATGTGCTAAGCGAACAGGGAGACGTAGAAGAGCGATGCGGCGATTTCGGGTATGTTGAACGCTTCCTCTGTTTATGCCCGCAGTATGAAGCCGCAAGATAGATGTTGTTTCACAGCTTACAAAACAACTGTCTTCCACTTGCGAGCTTTAAGATGTAGTGGCTCCGAAAGAGTCCGCAGTAATCAGGAATTGGGTGCAATGACTGTTGATTGCTCTTCTACGAGACACGGATTTAAACTTTTGGTGACACACAACAGCGTATGGGAACCTAAGGCGCAACGAGTGCCAGCTAACCTCGTGGGCCTGCATGCACCAGCGCACCACTGTAGAGCCAAAGGCGGGCTGCTTGCCGGTTTTCTCCCTTGTTGAGGGTGCTGTTGTCAAAGTGCGAAGTTTAGAGTCCAGATGGCGCAGACTCACTGCGTTGCTATTTATGCTCGTTATATGACCTAGCTAAATAATCAAAGTGTTTTACGAGTGTGAAAACTGGTTTAATTCTTTTCGTCAGAAAAAAAAAAGAGTCGCCTGACCTTGCATTTTAGTCATCTTTCCTGCAGTGTAAAAGTAGCGGGCAATGTTCAATACATCCTTGCGGGCATGTACTCCTCTACTAACGGCCTTGTACAAAGGTCTGACATGAACTAAATGTTTTCCTAATAAATATGTGATCTCAAACGCAATATAAGCTAACCATACGCACTTTCTGCGCCTGAAAGGCGTCATAGTGAATAGACGAGAAGAAATAATCTGAAACAATAACGAATTGTCAGACTTAAACACATTTTAGTGTCAACTGTTCATCCGCCTATTACTTGAAATCGCAATTGCCGGCATTTCTCGAATGCGTTCCTGAAAATGAGAATAAAAAAAGAGGAATGAGCCCAACTTGAGTACGGAACAATCAGCAGCAAGAGGTAGAGCATACGAGATTCGCCTAAACTTTCTTTTTAACAGAAACCCTCACAAAGTTGCTCAGTTGCGCTACATTTTAATTGCTACACTAGCTTACTATAGATAAGCTGTTAGCCTACAGCTGGTCGGGATTTTTCTTTGCGTGCTCACCCAAAAAGCATCAGCAGTAAAGGGGTCGGTGTTTGAGTTTCCGCGTAACATAATTATGTTTTCTCGTATATTAAACTTTATTTTGAATTCAATTTTTTCAATTAGTTAAAATTCAATTAGTTCAATATTTCACTTGCACTAGGCGGAGGGCCTACAAGAACGAGGAAGTATCCGTGGCCACTCGGACAGACCTGAAACGGCAGCTGCAAAAAGGCTTTGTATTTCAGTTTCCGCGTAACAGGTTGATGTTTTCTGATATATTTAAACAGCAATCAGGAGTAATAATGTCTGTAGCTTTTGTGTAAGTTGCACTTTGCGCATTTTCTGAAGCAATTTACATGTAAACTCTAATTATGCTCTATAAGGCACTTGCACATGGCGGATGATCTAGAAGCGCCCAGCCTACCACCCTTAAGTAGCCGTGAAGAATCCAACAGCTCAAGTCGAAAGCTATTGAGGCTACAAAATATAGCAGTTCTCTTACATTTGTGGTGCAACAGAGTGGAATAGCCCTGACCACTAAGACCGCTGCCGTAGCTCACGCCATATCTTCCCAGTCCATAGCCGTAGGCTGGCGCGCCATGGCCGGCGCCATAGCCATATGTGGACAGAGAACCAAGCGGGGCGTTGTAAGCGCCGTAGGCAGCAGGAGCAGCGACAGAGTAGCCGGTGGGATAGCCAGAATATACAGCAAAGGCACAACGGCCCGAAGCCAGGAGGATGCAGAAGCGGGTCTGCAACAGCACATCAGGCGGGTCTCGCTTGAAACTATTGGCCAACAGAGCATATTAGACAGGGGAACGTAGAAATAAAAGAGGACAAAAAATTTACAGAAATAAACGCTCAATATATTTCCATCATAACGCGGCGCAAACTAGCTATTCGAGAAATGCCAATAAGTAAAACTGAGAAGCCTGTGCACCTCGTAGTTTGTATAGAATTAGATTGTCTGTCACAACGTTCGTCCTTGGAAAGTACATGAAACGTTAGTGAAGAAAATTGTAAAAGAAAAAGCACCTACCTGTACCACATACGGATTGCAAACAAATGACACCACTTAAATACAAACTAAAAATATGTTTATTTCAATTTTTACATGTGCTTGGAGGAAAATGTCGCTAGAGGCGGAATTTTATATCCGACAGCCAAACAGCAGCAATTATTTCCCACCAGGTTATACACTGTTCGGCGTTTATCACAGGAGGGTCACTTTCATCGATAGAAGTACAAATACACTTCAATCTATCTATTGAGATTGTAAATTAGCTTTTATTTTTTTACTGCAATGCAATTTTATTCTCCGACTCAGGAATCAAGTGCTTTGTGTTTTAAGTGGCCAAACTTTATTGCAATATGGCGTGTAGGATCGGGAATATCAGGTTTGCGTCATCGACAATTCGTTTTTATTATTCATATGGCATGCGGAGTTTATTATACATTTTTGCTGGTGGAAAGGTAATTAATCAGTTTGCGACGTCAAATGAACATATTGCATTTAACGCACTCACCATCATTTATAAGGATAATTTATATTCTGGGCGTATTTAGTACCACCCAGACAAATTCTAAATGTTAAATGAAACTAAACATAGTTTTCAGAGGTTGCCTGCATGATAGGTGTTGCTATTGGAAACTGCCACGGAGCTTATTGGCGTTTTGCAATGGAAGGTAAATAAAATATATTGCCCGATTCCAGCACGACTGCGCACTTCATAGGTGAGACACTGTGGCACCATTTTAGCGGATAAGCACAATTATCACTTGAACAAATATCAGCTTTAAGATTTATTTGTAAATTGGGTGGTGTGGTCTAGCAGTTGCAACAGGAAATACCTAGCCATTCATTTTATAGCCCGAAAAGCACACCGTAAGTACTTCTGCTTTCTTATGCAGGGAAACTCTGGCTAGTTGGGAACTTGTTTCTCCGTTGTCAGATTAAACAACCCCAGGTGGTCAAAATTATTCCGGAGCCCTCCACTACGGCGCGCTATTTAATCAGAACTGGTTTTGTGACGTAAAACAGCAGAAAGAAGTAGAAGACTTGAGTAGTAGTGCTGGAGATACTCAGTGCGCATTCTGGGCCACGGTTGGTTCTACGCGGCTACTTCAAGGTAGCGAGCGAACCGTACAAAACGTGCTTTAGCGGCCGAAACGATTCTTTAGAAGGAACACTGAATAGGGCGCTTCAAACATATGTGTATACTATGTACCCCTCACTCACTTTATCTGGAAATAGGCGAGAGCTATGGAGGCAAGGTGAACACAAGAATTGGTGCTGCTGGAGATAGTATCACATTTTCATCAGTGTTTTGTTTAGAGAGTACTTTATTTCCGAGAGTATACGTGTGACTGTATGCAATTTAGACATCACTGGTGCGGTGTCGCTCACAATCTACACTGCCGGTTAAAGAAAACAACTGACACTGAAGCGAGAGGGCCCCAGGTACCCGGCGCATGGACAGAAATACAACGGTATTGCCTCTACAGACGAACTATAGGAACGCTCGATTTTATTACCATAAAGATAGAGCACAGGAGGCCCAGAAGGAAGCTCCTGAAATAAATTAGTATGATACTAATGGAAATATAATATTAATACAAATTGCCTGGAATTGTGGCACAAAAGGCCAATCGCACATTATCCGGCACTAGCAGGGCAATTTTTCACGTCAGCCGAACAGTACAGGAGGATGTTCGCGATATTGATCGCTTGTCACGTTCCCGACAGCTTGTGTTTCGAGTCTGTAAGGAGGAGAAAACGAACGATCAATGAAAAGTGCGATAGCATTCTGCGGCACGCATGACTAAAATTAATGCTTAAATCATCATTTTACTATTGAATTCAATTGAATTTGAACAATCCGCACAGGGACCTCATCAGCTTAGCAAAAGGCCAGTTTGGCATAGCCGAGCAGCGGCAAATTATTTACCTATCGCCAGAGCAGGACACCCAAGTCTGAAATAATGATTTTTGAACCCACTAGCAGTTCAGTAAAAACAAACAAGAAAAAAATGCTGCATTTAAACCTCCGTGATTTAAACTTTTTGCAGCGCCTAAGCATTTAAGACAATATGCAAAAAATATTTTTTCACTCCATCCACTTCTGGTCACTGCATCAGCACTGCTCTTCGAATTCACTATGGTTTTAGTGGAACGCGCTGATTTGGTCGCTAGCCTAACATCTTGGACATTCTGTAGGAACTTTGTTAACCCGGCCATCAATTACACTGTGCCGGGCAATCATTTAGTTCAGATTGTGCTGCAGAGCTTTCAAAATTAGTTTATGATTTCTGTCTTCGATTCTCTCCATTCAGAAATAATTTCATATCTCACGTAGGGCATCCTAAACAAGCATTCAAATAATGTGAATTAAGGAAGATTTTTAATACCATTCTGTACTCCTAATGTCGCAAGAAAGCAATGCTCCATCTAGAATTGGCAATATGCATTCCATATCTTCTTATTTTGGTCGGGGTCAGCCACACTAACAATCTGAGAGGAGCATGATGCTATGCTCTTTACCTACAATATTAGCAAGCTGCAAATGAGTTAAAAGCCCCTAGCAAATTTCAGTCGAAAATATCATTTGTACACAAAAATTTGCATGGGGCCATCCAGGCAATCGAAAAAAAAAAACGTTTAGAACAGTAGCCGTGATAAAAGCGAATGAGTTCCCTGTATAAGTTGTCAGAGTGAGCGAGCTATACGCACGAAAGGTCTCTCCCGTTGCCTCAATCAGTGCCTTGAATCGAAGTTCCTTGGTTGCTTTTCCCTTTATCGCAGCCAAGTTCACATCGCATGTGACGAAATCCGCCTCGTTTCTTTTCTTCCATTTCTTATATGACAACTCGGCACATTGCCATGCTTCTGCCCCCTTTATGTATCACGGGAATCACTGTGTTGTTTGTGCTGCTGGTCTTTGTAGTAGGGCATTGCTAGTAACATGTGTGTGGCGGGGAGCCAAAATGCGTATGCCATCTTCTAGGCCAGAGTGGTTCATCCGATGAGACGAAAGCGCCGACTTTTGTGAGACGAAGACGGAGTTTCTGGTAAAGAATGTAGAGTCTAAGTGCGTTAGTGAAAATAAAATATTGACGCTTGCGACAAGGTCCCAGCTAATGCTTAAAATTCATATTCCATAAGTGCAACAAATGGTTCCTTATATTTTTTAAAATGAACTCTTCTCTGGCATTACAGGCTTCCCATTGAGTAGCGGGCAGCGTTCCCTACAAATTTGAGGGTGTGGACGCCTCTAATTGCAGCCTTGTAAAAAGGCCCCTGTGTGAACTCCGAATTAGGTCAAATAACTGTTTAACCCAATAGGAAATATCATAAAAGCATTTGCACTTTCTGCATCTTCGAAGGTGTTACTGAAAATAGACGGGAGAAAAATCAAGCAGTGACGAATCGCCTACTTAAAACAATTTTTATTCCAAAGTGTTCATTGCTTTACAAGTTGAAGCCACAGTGACCAGCCTTTCTTGGATGGATTTCTGAAAAGAAGAAGGAAAGAAAAGAGTAAACTGTAGCTCATTAACAAACAACCTAAAGAAAGAACTATAACGTACTACCACTCATAAGAGATATATTTATTCGCAGAATGACACATATAAGCATCACAAAGGTCTCCAAAGTAAGTTTGTCATTTTTAACTCAATGCGTTATCATATGCGTTTTACGCAAACTTGTTTTCCGAAAGGCATGCACATGACGTTTACCAAGAAATGCATGCACATGACAATACTTAGGGTAATCCAGCTAAAAACAAATTATTGAAAGTAGTCGGACGCAAGGAAATATAGTATCTAAAGTGTGTACCATCGTTTGCTTCTTACGCTGTCTTTATGGCTAAGTTCTTCGTAATTTATAGAAACTACTAACAAAGGTTCTAAAACCATATATCAGTTAATTCCTGTCATCTTCTTTTATACTTCATGTCATAATTGTTTAGTTTCGTTCGTGTAGTAACCCTATATGTCTAGTTGCAAGCCAAAGTCTAAACGAAGTCAAAAGCCATCCAAGCTGCAAAATATATATCTGCGCTTACATTTGTGGTGCAGTAGGGTGGAATAGCCACTACCACCAAGGCCGCTTCCGTAGCTCAAGCCATAGCTTCCCAGTACCGTAGCCATACGCTGGCGCACCATGGCCAAGGCCATATCCATACGTGGACAGTGAACCAAGTGGGGCGTTGTAAGCTCCGTAGGAGGCAGGAGCGCCGAGAGAGTAGCCGCTGGGATAGCCGGAGTAGACGGCAAATGCACAGGTGGCCAGGCCAAGAGGATGCAGAATCGGATCTGTACGAGTGCAAACAGGGAGGTCTTGGTAGAAATCTCAAACGTTCACTGTGATGAAGGGTAATGGTTAATGGGTACGCAATGTACATAAAAGCGCACCGATAGCGCTCAACAAAACGTCGTCGATAAAAAAGTTGTCAATGGCATAAAGGTTGAACGTCAATCACTGGGTTCCTCGTAGTATAAGGTATGCGACTTTATAGGGAAAACAATTATAAATGAAAATCCACTTACCTCTGCCGCATACGCATTTAAACCAGATAATTGCCCGTATCATGAAGGCAAAATATTTGATTTATTATAGGTTTCATGCGCTTATAAGAGTACACGGGCACAATTGTAGAGGCAGAGGCGCGGTAAGTTCCATTCGATTGCAAAGGAATGCTACCCATTCCTGCAACACTGGGCGTTCTATACGTCCCAAAGAATGGCAGTTGCGTAGGGAATTCTGGCGCATGTTAGTGAATGAGCAATACGAGTTCCTCAAAATTCGACTGTTCGACTGCTGTGCCGACTGTGTGGGATGGACAAGCTCTTAAAGGCGTTCAAACTAGGAAGTATCTAACCAGAAAGTCATGAGCGGAAAAGGAAAAGGCTTTCCGCATATGTCTTTTAAACTTAATTTGTTTACTAAACGGAGTACAATACGTAAACACACACACACATTGCCACGAGGGGAATATATACTATATAATATTCCTATTTTATGTATATTAAATTGCGGAAAGCAGTGATAAGGCATTCCGCTAAATCGCACAGAAAATTACACGTAGCCATTTGGGCGCGGCTGATAAGACAGCGAACTAAGCCCTTAGAAATGTTTTATATAATATGCACTTGCAGCCAACTTTCTAAGAAATTGAGGAAAAAGCCACAGAGGCAAATCTCGCACAGTTAGAAGCGTTCCAGAAAACAATCCCACATTCTCATATGATTGGGCTTGGGCTGATAAAACAAAGTTCTTTTTTACAACAGACCCCAACATGAGACCAAATAAACCATTCAGTTATAAATTGGACATATCATATCCGCTTTTATCTTCCGCGTTTTGGCTAACACGAAATTGAGGCTTGTGAAAGCTCATTCCCAGTATATGCTCCGAGAAATCAAAAGCGCTATCAAACTGTAACTAAATACTTCCACAGTGACACAGGTGTGCAAGATCTATCCCTGTGACATTTCCGTCACTGCCGCAGATCGCTGTCGCAGGCGTACATAGTGTACTTTCCTCCTAGTGCGCGTAATCGCTACCACTTGAAAAGCACCTTCAAAATTTTTTTCCTTAAGGATGTCGTAGAGCAAGCTCATTATACTGCCGAATTCAGAAAGAAGTATAATGAACAGGCACGCTCCGTATGAATCGTGTGGAAGGACATTTTTAGTGTTTGAATTTCTTCACACAAAGCCAGACGTATCTGTTAAATTTTAAAGCAGCTGAACGTTCCTTGAAACTGAATCCTGAAAAAGTTATCATCGGTTGTGAAAAGCTTCTGAATTTTTGGCTGCTGGCCCTACATAGACAATGAATCACTGCATGTGTAGGAACTATATCTTGTATATCTCGAGACAAAGCTTTTCCATTGTAGTTAACGCAGGTTGCAAGTTCTTACCATGGTGGGACGAAGTAACAGATGTTCACAGGAGGAACTGACGAATCTTCGTGCTGACAGAGAGCGCTTTTATAGTGAGAGGTCTGCAAAACCTCGCCTCTGTTTTGCAACTGAGTAGTGTGCTCATCTTTTTCTGCAACGCTCAATTTGCGCAAGTACGGCGGCTCGTGGCAATATTATTTCATCTGTATTAGTTTAAATTACGCAACAATTGTAGCCTTCGTGGTCTTTTCGGTGAGACAGTGCTGTTGCGAAGCTCCCAGAAAGGAAACAACATTACGTGCGCAGTCGAGTTAGGCGGCAAAACACGTATCGGGCTTGGTATGTAGACGACTGACAAATTTTTGTTCTTCGTACTCTTGCGCTCTAACTTTCGCGTGTACTAGTCATGTAAGCATTCTCGGATGTTAGACAACCACTTAGGAATAATTCCTCTTTAAAGGTTATTCAGGAGAATGTGATATTCTCGACTGTGACATAAACTGGTGTAAACATATTTCCTAGTAAGAAATTTTCTTGACTACGCCGGGGCCTTCTTCTGGCTCCCACACTATCTCTTTAAGAGAACTGATGGCGACGGTTATTAAACACCCCATTCGTGACCTTAATTGTACAGTTGTCGCTTCTCTCCGGCGTTACCACACAAGCATAGAACAAAATAGACTGATAAAAACTTGTAATATGTTTATCTGCAAGAGTCGTCCATGTTCATAAAACGTGAACAGCATCAAATGAGGAACGAAAACATAGCGTTTAAGTGTTTAGTTTTTGTAGGAGCAGTTTATTCCTGTGATGTAAATTGCGAAAATATTTGTGTTGGTGCTTAACCATGTTAGTGCATTGAAGGCACTATGTACCACATGTTGCACTGTGCACCTTGATAAACAGCTGGCATATTTTTTGTAGCAATTACATTTCTTGCCGCATGAATATCAATCTTTTTACACCAGGAGCCTGTATGATGCTGCTACATTTCTCAAGGTTTACATTTGAGGAATTTGCTACGAAGAACTTACCATTTTTTTAGGAACGCTACAAACGTCCTCCGCCAGATCTTCCCTGAAAACATTGCCACAGACTGTGACTCTACGAGCAATGAACAAGGATAATAACAACCAATAATGTTTAAATGCAGTTGATAATGTTTGAAAACCTGGTCATGTGGCTTTTACAAATAAAGAGGGTATTCTTAGAATATTAAGTGTTCTCCTTATTAGATTGCAGACTCAGACGTCACGAAAAGTCATCGGTGTTATCATTGTTCAGTGCTTGCAATTTTTTCACACAAAACTCAGTAAACAGACGCATATTGCTTTCTTTCATGCAAAGCATACTTTTGTGGTCTTACCTGAATCAACTTGCTCCGCAAGAACTGTAAGTGTTCAGCTGGATTGTTTCTTTCTACAACGTTTAATTTTTCATTCGATCATTACAGCCATAATGTGTCAGAACACTTCGGACTGAAAATAAATTTTCATAACTTATGCCAAGGCCTTAAAGCCGGTCATGTATGGCACTCACTTTCTCTATAAAATATTTCTGAAGACAGACTACGCAGTCAAGACCATATTCGTTGTCAATAATGCAGTTGTTAACATATACATCTGTGAGGGTTGCGTGGCTTGGTAATGCGAACAGCTTCTCAAGAATTTTTCATTACAGCGACCAGTGGAAGCTCCTTTTTTTTTCATATTTTATTCAATGTACTCGTTTTGTCATATTATTCTTGACGTCCATCTATTATTATTTCTTTTTATAACCTATACAATTGAAAACAGGCGGTTCTCACAACAAAGTACAATTATTTACCCAAACTGCACTGAATCAGCCTTCCAGAGTTTTTATTTTCGCTTTTTCCTGGGTAAGGCACTAATTCTGCTGGAAATGAATCCTTAGATGTAATGGCAGTGTTACAATTCAGGGTACCCACGCTTCATTTACAAATTAGTTTTGTATGAAGCCTTCGGTATTGGATCTGCTCAACTACTGAGTGAAGTTGTAGTTTTAGATAAAGGAACATCTTTGCCTCTTTTTCCAGTACAAGCTTTAGTCAAGCGCCTGGTGTTGCACTCAACTTAGTTTTTTTTTCAGAAATAACTATATTGTTTGAAGCAGCAAGATAACAAGCATAACGAAATATTGAATTTCTGAGATTCAATTTTTGACAGATACAAAAAGAGAGAGAGAGAATAAACGTTTATTACCTGCATCAGTGAGAAAGAGTGATTCTTTTTCTTCAACCAAGGCGGGTGGTTTTGCTGCTTTACTGTCCTGGTTTACCTGCTTGTGCTGGTGCTCCAGGCCCGGGGCAGCGAGCATTGCGTCCCACAATTTGAAATAGAAATGCAATAAGTACGTCGGGTAACGTACTGTCTGCAAAATTAAGAAACTACTCACTTACCGGAATTATGAAAACCAAGATGCTAAATCAACCAATTTGATCTTTTATAGTCTATAACCACACCCAAATATTGTGACAATTTATATAACAAAACAAGGACTTCTCTTGCTCAAGCTCTTGCCTATTCTGGTGTGTTTAACTTGGTGGCTAATACACAATAATGCAGCTCTAGCAACGAGCATGAACATAACTTATATTTCAGACATTACACGTTTATAAAAAATTATCATGTATTCGTGTGACGGTACAAATGAAATATACCTGGAAGATATTACACTTTCTTTGTATGCACGCCACCTGAAAACCATTATGTGCTATATAAATCAAACAGACTTCATTTTATTTTGTATAACCTTTTTGTTTCAGAGAAAAAAGAAAAGACGAAGACAAGAAAATAAGAATGACAAGATATAACTCATCTCCCTCTACGTTTTTCCGCGTTGCAAAAATATGTTACCTTCCTGACCAATCTTAACATTGATCATTCTGTATACCATTTTAACTTGCAACATTTCTTAGTAGGGATCAGGGTCAACCGCATCTCTAAATGACCATCATGCACGCACTTCTGCAAACAGTTCCTGTATGTCAGTTTGAGGAATAAAATTGCATATTCAATATGCTAAGCACCATATGCGTGTTTTACCGGTCAACGCAACAACTTGCGAAGCCCTCTTTTTTGCTTGGCAATCCGTAACGCTGAAGTTACTGCCTAGGCTACTATTGCTGCCGAACCTAAACTAATACATATTAGGCAACATTGCACACGAGGCGCCAGAGTTTTGCAAGTGGAAGTTTGCGTGAGAAAAAGAGTAGACCAGTCAGTGTAAAACAAGAGTGGCGCATTGTGGAGCTCTTACTATAAAAGTCGGTCGCTCGATGCGTAGCTCCATCAGTTGCTACTGTGAACATCTGCTGCTTCCTTCTACCATGGTAAGAACATACGACTTATGTTGGTTTAAATAACGCACAAGCGTTATTGCGAGCTTTCATTTGTACGACATACCTGACATATTTTTCAGAAGATTCTCCGTATTTTGAGAGGTAACATGGCAAAACTAACAAATAATATTTCTAATTTTTAAGTCTGTATGGGGAATGACCTTCAGTGCTTATTCAGATGATCTGTAGATATACAAATTATTCGTACTTTATGCACTAAATCAGACAGTAAATATATTTGAGAGCAAACAAGTACGCAAGCTTGCTCACCTCTTCTTTCTGAAATGAGTATTCCGAGTTTCGAAATGCGTTACGAGCCGGGCAAGTTTTGATGCATACCTTGGTCACCTTTTGACATTATAATCACAGTTATTTAGGAATACCACATTTTTAGAACACTGTTTCGCGTTGCTGTAATAAAATGACCCATCGCTCCTGCTGTGCTATCAATTCTTGTGCAAATGCAGCTGTGATGCTAAGAGATAAACAATGGTCCCCGCCACTAATGTTTCCTAGATTGGAAAATACAAATCCCTCACAGACTAATAATTACCTTTCAAATATTGGCCATGCATTTTATTGCGATAGCAATTATATGGACACTCAAAAGCAGATTTCTGCCGTCGGCGTCGCCGTCGCCGTCGGCGTCACCGTCGCCGTCGCCGTCGCCGTCGCCGTGAGGTTCCGTATGACGTCATTTGGAGATGAAATCGTCGCCGCGCGCCGAACGCTGTATGTGCGAGTGAAAGGGCGCGAGGGGCGCGTCTTTCACGGGGAGTGAACGCACGGCGGAGAACAAACGCGCGTTCTGCGCCGTGCTCGCTTAAGGGCTGCAGAAGTAGGCGTCTCTTTTCTCCTTTACAATCACCATATATGTAGAGCAAACGCGCCTTCTTCGGACGCGCGAGAGGCCGTGGGGGAGGGGGAGGGAAGGGAGGCGACGTTTAGCTGCGGCACCAAGTGCCTATTTATATCAGAGGCTCCAGCAACAGTCACCAACGCCGCACGCATTTTGAGCTAACGCGGGCAAAACGCCGATGGCGTCGACAACAGTTCTGCGTGTTGTTGCTACCAATTAAAGCCGCTCACCTTACTTCGTATGACATTGCTGTGTTGCTATCGCATTCATTGCTTCGCCCTTAGGGCGAAACTGTGACTTTTTTTTTAAGAACGGAAGAAAGAAACATGGAAAGGTTAGTGGCTGTTTTTTTCTCCTTGTGATTGATAATCAAAATTGTAGAGGTCTGAAAACGTAGAACGCAAAGAGAACAGCATGCATATTCCTTGCAAAAATGTATTTAGACAGTCACTTAATAGACTGTTGGTAGACTTCCTGCATAGGCTAGTTTGCCTTTCAGTGGATTTGGCCTTCTGTCTGTACAAAATATATGGATGATTTATAAATAACAATCTGTTTATGTTATGTTTTATTGCGATAGCAATTATATGGACACTCAAAAGCAGATTTCTGCCGTCGGCGTCGCCGTCGCCCTCGCCGTGAGGTTCCGTATGACGTCAATGGAGATGAAATCGTCGCCGCGCGCCGCCGAACGCTGTATGTGCGAATGAAAGGGCGCGAGGGACGCGCGCTTTCACGGGGAGTGAACGCACGGCGGAGAACAAACGCGCGTTCTGCGCTGTGCTCCCTTAAGGGCTGCAGAAGTAGGCGTCTCTTTCCTCCTCTACAATCACCATATATGTAGAGTAAACGTACCTTCTTCCGACGCGCGAAAGGCTGTGGGGGAGGGGGGGGGGGGGAGGGGCAGGGAAGGGAGGCGACGTTTAGCTGCGGCACCAAGTGCCTATTTATATCAGAGGCTCCGGCAACAGTCACCAACGCCGCACACATTTTGAGCGAACGCGGGCAAAACGCCGGCGGCGTCGACAACAGTTCTGCGTGTTGCCGGTGCTGCTGCATGTCCAAGTTTATACAGCTCATAAAGCTGCTATCATTACTCCGTATAGCTCTCTTCAAAGTTGCTATCGCAATTGATGCTTCGCCTTTCAGGTGAAACTGCGACAACTTTTTTATGCTAGTGTCAAATCACATTGCTCATTGCAAAGTGCAAATGATCAGGCTACACTGCTCGGTTTATTATGCTCCGGAGGTACAAAGCTACATATTGATTCGCAGAACCCAGTACTTCCTGAAGGTCAATGAATTCTTTTGATGCCGCAGAGTAAGAGCCTAACCTCAGGAGCATATATCTGTTGTAAACACGTATCGTGAGTCATTACAGATGTTAAGTAAATACACTTTAACAACCTAAATCCTTGAACGTATAAGCCAACGTACGTGGGATGTTGCCCAATCCCCCTCTGTGCAGTGGCTAATATATGCCACCGTTCAATAAGCTACCCTTCGCATCAGCAGATGTTTTATTTCTCGATATATATATATATATATATATATATATATATATATATATGTAAGTCTCAACATTATTAGGAACACGCAGTGAACTGATAGTTTGCGTGTCGTACAGTTGCTGGGGCCCGTGAATGTACTACGCACCAAGCAGAGAACAGGAAGCACCATTTCATGCTTTTTATCTGCCACAAACCTTGCAGTCCCCACTCTTTACAGAGAGAAAAGTTAATTTATGCCATAGTTGTGTGTTTTGCATTTAACACTGGAATCACCTGTATATCAAATGTCTTCAAATGTCACTATTATATTCTCGTTAAGCAAGAATATAATAGTGAGCTACACGAGTCTTAATGAAGCCAACTGGAGATTCCGGAACCAAAATCAATGACAACCTAAGAAAATGTGGCAGTTCAAAACACATACAACGTTTTTGTTAAACGTGGGACGAAGAGGGTCTTCTTGAAAAGCAACAGCCCAATAAATTTAGTACAAATCCGCCAGATACATTGCAGCTTATTCAGATTTTAGTGACGAAGCGGGCCTTAACGTGGTAAATAGAAAGAATCTGCCACTTGCTTCAATGAAAATAATGATGCTGTTCGTATGTCGTAGAAATTTTACCGCATGGTTCTCCGAATAGAACGTGTTTAAGAATTATTTGAAACATGTTTATTTGGTCTGGAAATTGGCACTATTGTTTCAACACGTATAGTCGCAATATGAAGGTGCCTCGTTTTTACAACTTTCACAGATAAAAGTAACCAATCTTCTGCCGATGCACCGTGGGGTAGATATTCTAATTATATGTTCTGTATCTGTTTCCTAGACAAACTTATTTTTAATCTTCGGCATCTGTGCAGCAGATCAGGTGTGCACAGTAGTAGAAACTGCACAGCTGCAACCCAGTAATTCGTGTGCGTGCATTCCTCCGTCCCGTTTTGTTTTCACGCTGTGTTGTCAAATTATGTACCAGGTATCCAGACTTCTTTAACATTACTGTCACCCCAAGTTTAAAGCAAGCATCTTTACCCTTGTACTCTTGCAGATCCGTACCTGCATCCTCCTGGCCCTGGCCACCTGTGCGTTTGCCGTCTACTCCGGCTATCCCTACGGCTACTCTGGCACAGTTCCTGCCAGCTACGGAGCTTACAGCTCCCCACTTGGTTCTCTGTCTTCATACGGCTACGGAGTTGGTGCCCCAGGTGCCCCAGCTTATGGCTACGGACTTGGAAGCTATGGCCTGAGCTATGGACAAGGTCTCGGTGGTCTCGGTTATTCTACCCTAGTGCACAAGTAATGTACGTATACGTTACTATATGTGGTATTTAAGGAGCTCTTATGAAGGCCCTTATATAGATCTGAGAATTAGACAAGTATCGTTCATACAATGCACTAAAGCTTGAGTTGATAAGAATAGGAAATTTCAGGAATGAAATGTAATCTGCTCCTTAGCTTTGATTGTTCCTGCGAAATGCTAGAGAATTTAGCTCTCAGTCATTTATCCAGCTTATAAAGAATACGGCATGCAACACACCATACAATGGGACACCTGACGGGGCATATCACTACGGGTGTTTACGGTCCAGTTATAGCACATTTCATGGTGAGCCATTTGCTTGAACCCAGATATGCGCTTTCTCATTTCTTTTATTCTGTTTGCGTATTATGCTGTATCAAAACTTCATAAATAATCTAAGGTAAGAACATCGAAAATTTTTCGTAAGAGTTACATAGCCCTTCTGCAAATCATTACTTCTGCCGATTATCTGCCAGGGCCCTTCATATACAGCTCCTAACCTAATGCGTGCTTATTCCTCTGCTCTTGTTTTTTTATTACAGAAGTCATCCACGAAATCCCAACAAATGTTATCCCAAGACATGGCGGACTCAACATTATGAAATAAAACTTGTTTTAAATCAGTGCGAAAATGTGCTATTTAATTATTTTATACAGCACCGAGAATCACCAGAAAATACGAACGCTCTCTTGATATTACTTTTCTGGTCACACACTCATGTCAGCATACAAACTTTGCATTCTCATATACAAATTGAATAGCTTGATATGACACGCTCTAAAGCCCGTGTGAGGAAGAGTCCACGTACGTGAATACTTAGAGAATACGTTCTGCTACTCGTCATCGCAGTAGAAATGCGACAGGCAAAAAGCACGCAACACACGGTTGTTGTTTGTTCCAAATGTTATTGGGCATAAGCGGCTGCATATATGTACATTAGAAGTGGACAATGTTGCCTCGAAGCGATCAGCGCAGGAGCATGTCTTCGTTTTCTTAAAAAATGTCAACTATTTTCTTTATCAAACACGTCGGTGACAAATCACACAAGAATTGCATTTCCTAATCGACGTTCTTCGCATGTAAAATTTTCTTCACTAAAATCATCGTTAATACTGTCAACATTCTTAGTTCATATTCTGCAGTTGTGGGAACGTAAGAACGAGTAGCGTGTGGCAGTTGATCGACGGATTTGTTCTTATAGAATGGTTATAGAAAACAGTCTGCGCACGGCGCACCGGGGGCCGCCGCAGTCGCGGCACCATAGAACACCTTCTGAGTTGGGAGCCTCCACCGACCACTCTAAAAACCGAGACGCCGGATTCGTCTACGGCTATTTAATTAAAATATCCAACAGCACATAGAATACGTGCTATCTTGGGAACTGCAAGAGCTATGACAGAGACATTAAGGTGGGAGATGCGGCTCTGTGCGAGCAACATCCGCCACAGCAGCACAAGTACTTCCCGTGTTTACAACCGTCCATTATACACACCTTTCTGTGAGGTGAGTACAGTATCAACCGTCAGCGCTGGATAGCAAATTAACGGAAATGACCGGCAATGTCTTCCAGGTGAACACCATCTGCAGCGACAACACAGCAGTACAACACTGCTGGCCACACTGCTGGCACAAAATATCGCGGAATGTTGAACTTCGATAAGCGTGCAAGTGAGCGCTACGTCCTCACCACGCAAGAGCGATTGACCTACTAGTGTTTGTGCACAAAATACACACGTGTTAGGTGCCTCGGTAGTCTACAAGCGTTTCTCTTAGCATTTGTATCGCAACCCTGTTGAAAGTCGCTCTTTGTTTTTATTGGATTAATCGTTGCTTTTCGGGTGCACACGTGTGTCTGATCTATATAAGTTCGGCGTTCGTTTCATTAAATAAGCAGTTGTCAGTACAGCTTCGTGTTATCTCTTTCTTCGTCTCGTGTGTTTTTTGCGGTAATCCTAGACCAGCATACATGCTTACATGGTCCGATGTGTGTGAAGTTGAAAGGCCCGCAAAGGGGCTGCCGAAGGTGATGACCACGAAACCGACCATGCCCATATTGAAAGATAGAGGGGCACCAAGTGTGACCTACACATTCGCGGCCCCCAAAATAACAAAAAAGAAACGTGCAGGTTGGAACGGAGATAACGTTAAATTTCCGGGTAGTCCATGTCGCTGTGCTGGCTGCGGCAGCAGATTCCGGCGTCACCCGATTGCTTCGCAATGCAAGTTGCTCATCTTCAACGGCGACTGTCGGTGCAAACAGGTGGCACACTGTCCAATCTGCTTGCATTGCTGGTTGTCGCTCGTTACCAGACCGCCATGTGCGACGACGGAAGTGAGCCGTTTACGAGCTCGCGTTAATGATTCCAGCGTATCTCGACATGCAATTTTTATTTCTGCTCATTGTACGAGAAGGTGCACTGCTTGTATTCTGCCAATAAAGTCGCACGTTCCGTTCAGTCACTTGTGGCTTCTTTTTATGGGCGTCAGTAGAGGCTCTTTGGTCTCCTGGCAATTAGAACGCAAAAACTACGTGGCAGCCAAGGCAATGAGGCGTGCCGCAAAGCCAACCGGGCGAGCGCGGCGCGTACCAGCGTACGCCACCGGTAAAAAACGGCCATATTGAATTTTGCTAAAAAAAAACTACATTTCCGCTTCCTGTTTGAACAGCGCCATCAGTCTTATGCCTACGTAATTTCCGTGCGCTGCCGCTTCTTATTTTCGTACCACTGTGGAAGGTGCAGTTCCCCTTCTCTAAAGTTGGTTCTTTATTCTATGACTACAGTGCATACAGTGCGGTTTTTGCGCATACACTTAACAGCGAGAACAGGCGCACGGCACTAATAGCCTTACAAGTTTCCGCTGGAAGAAACTACGACATCAAGAAAATTAAAAGTAAAAGCAAACAACAGGCTACATTCGTCGCCTTCATCTGCCAACCTTCCACACCATAAGATTTCAGTGCAGAACATGACGGATAAATTTATGCGTCGTCAACGCATTTTCTCCTCATTGTAATGGCTGAAATAGCGGCTGTGTGTACCGTGCCTGCGGCGGCCGCGGCTATTGTACGCATGTGAGCTATCGCTCACCAGAAGGAACTCTATGGCGGATGCTTTCACGTGACAAAATATGGCGGTGGCCATAGGGATCGGGCTCCAGATTGCGTCTTTTCTACGCGATCCTTGCACACCTTATCCTTTTCTAGTGAACAGTATAAGCGTGTTTGCCAGATCCCTGAGGCAATTGCTTCGGCGTTCTGTTTTTTGCTCTAATAAATACTTGTTTATATTACTGACGTGACATGCGCACTAGTCGGCACACGTATTAATGAACGGCGTCGAACTGGTGGTGCTGCTGATCGCTTAAAACCTTACTGAAAACTACACAGTATTTTAGACGATCGGGTGCAATGCCGTAGAAGCAGCGCAGGAAGTTCTGTCATGAAACTTTATCACTCTCGCGATCACTCCAAGCTTCGCTTCGCGCCAACGGCGTTCGGTCGCGCTAGAATGCACGTGAGGCTCCTCACGATGGGCTGCAAATAAAAAACCCGAAAAGAACAACAAAGATCAATCGGATTTACAACAACGCACTAGCAGCCGTATACCGCAGTGCGTTTGTTTCGAAGGATTAAAACTTGTCTCCTTCAATAGTGAGCCCATATAAAAAAACACTGCGCGCAATGGCGGTCCAAACACATCGAACGGTATCCAAGTGCGAACGCAGCCGCTGCAACAAGTCTCTGTAGCGTCCACAGTGTTGCATCAGATGTCTGAAACGCTGCATAGGTCTCTGTATAATCGTCATTATCATCATCAGCCTATATTTATGTACACTGCAGGACCAAGGCTTCTGTGGACCTAAATATAGCAATCTCTCTCTCTCTCTGCAATCTCCAATTACCCCTCTCTTGCGCTATAAAGGCCCGCACCTTCATCAATACGCAACGCTTTACCACATGTTATAGGCTTCCTCAAACATACCACAGCTAACACACCACCACAAGGCAATGGGAAACTGCATTGTCCAGCTCTGACTTGACGGACTAGCTCAAGCTGGTCAACTGATTGAGACGGGCACCTGAGGCCGCTGGATTCCGGGACTGAGGGGACCACCCACTGCAAAACGGAGAAGCTACCTACACTCGTGTGCTGTTTTGCAAAAAGTTTATTCAATCTCTCCCTCTCTCTCTTTCTATCTCTCTCTTCAGGTAGCTGATTCCAACTTGCACCTGGAAATTTCCCAACTTCATCACTCCCCCCCCCCCCCCCCCGAGTTTTCTGCCGTCTTTGACTGCGCTTTTCTTCTCTTTGTATCCATTCTGTAACTCTAATGGTCCACCGATTATCCAGTCTACGCATTAGAATATCGGCTATCCCCATTTGCTCTCTTAACCACACCGGTCTCTTCCTTTCTCTTAACTTTAGGCCTAAAATTTTTCGTTCTATCACTTTTTGTGCGGTCCTTAACTTGTTCTCGAGCTTCTTTGTTTACCTCCAAGTTTGTGCTGCATATGTTAGCACCGGTAGAATGCAACGATTGTGCACTTTTCTTTTCCACGACAGTGGTAGCCTGCCGTGTGCACTCCAACCCAATCTTATTCTTCCGTAAATTTCCTGCCCATGGTCACGCTCCACTATGAGTACTTGACCTAGATAAATGTACTCCTTTACAGGCTGTAGAGGCTGATTGGCGATCCTGAATTATTGTACCCTTGCCAGGCTATTGAACGTTATCTTTGTCTTCTGCATATTCATCTTCAACCCAATTTTTACGCTTTCTCGATTAAGGTCCTCAATCATTTGTTGTAATTCGTCTCCATTGTTGCTGAATAGGACAATGTCATCTGCAAACCTAAGGTTGCTGAGATATTCTCCATCGATCCTCACTCCTAATCCTTCCCAGTCTAAGAGCTTGAATACTTCTTCTAAGCATGCAGTGAATAGCATTGGAGAGATTGTGTCTCCTTGCCTGACTACTTTCTTGATAGGTATCTTTCAACTTTTCTTGTGGAAAACCAAGGTTGCTGTGCAATCCTTGCAGATGTTTAGAAAGATATTCACGTATGCCCCCTGTACTCCTTGATTACGCATTGCCTATATGACTACTGGTATGTCTACTCAATCAAATGCTTTTGCATAATCTATGAAACCATATAGAGAGGTTGATTGTACTCTGCAGATTGCTCGATTCCCTGATTGATGACATGTATATGATCCATCGTAGAATATCCCTTTCTGAAGCCAGCCTGCTCTCTTAGTTGGCTGAAGTCAAGTGTTTCCCTGATTCTATTGGAAATTATCGTAGTGAATATTTTATACAATACTGAAAGCAAACTAATGGGTCTGTAATTCTTCAATTCTTTAGCGTCTCTCTTCTTATGGATCAGTATAATGTTGCCGTTCTTCCAGCTCTCTGGTACACTCGAAGTTGTGAGGCATTCCGTATAAAGGGCCGCAAGCTTTTCAAGCACGATATATCCTCCATCTTTGATTAAATATACTGTTATTCCATCTTCTCGAAGAGATTTTCCCCTTGTCATGTCTTGCAAGGCCCTTCTAACTTCGCTAGTTATAGAATGAACCTCTGTATCCTGTTCATCACTACTTGCAATGAAAGTAGCTTGGCTGCTCTGGGCACTGTACAGGTCAGTATAGAATACTTCCGCTGCTTTTACTATGTCATCAAAATGGCTGATGATATTAGCTTGCTTATCTTTCAATGCATACATCTTGCCTTGTCCTATGCCAAGTTTTCTTCTAACTGATTTCATGCTGCGTCAATATTCAACTGCTTCCTCAATTTTGACCGCTTCACAATTTTGAATACCCCGTACTTCTTGTTGATCAGCTTTGACAGTTCAGCAAATTCGATCGGATCTCTTGAGTTTGACATTTTCATGCTTTGTCGTTTCTTTATTAGGTCCTTTGTTGCTTGGCAGAGCTTACCCACTGGTTGCCTTGGTGCCTTGCCTCCCACTTAAATTGCTGCTTATGAGATCAGCCTAGTAGCGGTTTCATTCATTACCTCTATGTTGCCTTCATCTTCCTGTTCTAAAGCTGCATACTTGTTTGCGAGCACCAGCCTCAAATTGGTCTCTTTCTACCTTTACTGCGTCTAGGTTGACCTGTTTATTCTTGAATAATTTTACTCTTTCTCTCTTCAAATTGAGAGAAATCCTAGACCTCACTAACCGGTGGTCACTGCAATTTACCCTACCAAACTCTTCTACATCCGGCAGTATGCTGGGATCGGCCGACAGTATGAGATCTCTTTCATTCTTTATTTCTTCATTAGGCCTTTTCCAGGTCTACTTCCTGTTGCTACGCTTCCTGAAGAAGGTATTCATTATTCGGAGCCTATTCGTTTCCGCGAATTCTACTAACATCTCTCCTCTAGTATTCCTAGAATCGATGCCCTAGGTTTTAGTTTCTTTTTCACCAGCCCGCTTTTCCCCACTTTTACATTAAAGTTTACTGTTTACTGAATTGGCTCCTTTATCATCGCGAATAGATCATCTTCATAAAACTGTTCTATTTCTTCATCTTCGTGACTGGAAGTTGGGGCATAGGCTTGCACCTACCCTAATTCTATATCTTCTATTGAGCTTGATAACGGCGACTGCTGCGCTCTCATTAGTGCTTTAGAATTCATCAGTGTTGCCTGCTTTATCCTTATGGATTAGAAATTTTACCCCGTAGTTTTCTTACCTGCAAGACCTCTGTAGCAGAGGACTTGGCCATTAGTCAGCACTGTATATGCCTTACCAGTCCTTCTAACCTCACTAAGGCCAATGATATCGTAGGCAATGCCTTATAATTCCTCAAAACGCTCTGTTAAGCTAGCCTCACTCGAGATGGGTCGTGCGTTGAACGTTGCCATGATCTGTTCCCAGTCTCTGTACGTGACTGTAGAAGTATACGGAGCCAGAGTTACCCCAAATAGAGAGCCTACATGCAACGCTCCATGTAAGTTCCCTTCGACCCCAGCCGCTTATGTACATGCTGCAGAATACTTCCATCGTCCTGCCTTCGCAGTGGCAGTCTCGGATAATGCTCATAAACCACTTTGTTGTGCCACCTTAGACGAAGTGGCACAACAACTCGAGGGGAAAGAAGCCGCCATTGCTCTGGCAATTGTTCACACTGAGGCGGAATATATATTCTCAGACTCAAAAATGACGATTCGTAATATTGCAATGCGTCGAATTCACGCACCCGCCTAACGTATCCTACCATTCACCCTCCTCACAAACGCATAGTCACCGTCCTATAGGTTCCAGCGCACTGTGGACATGCTGGGAATACAGCCGCCCACAAACAAGTCCGAGCACTCGTCAACCGCGCAGCGTACGGTCTACCTTCCTTTCGCAGGGCGTGGGAATGCCTATTCACATATCATGAAATTATTTTAGACTACCGCAATTCCCGTATGAGCTACCCCCCACGTCACAAATCTCTGTCCCAGGCTGAGCAAGTCGTTTGGCACCGACTTCAAATGCGCACTTTGATTTCTCATTTCAAGCAGTCTCCAATTCATCAGGGTGGCGCCTTGGCCCATTGTCGTCTCTGCTCGAGTCCGCGAGCCGACTTTGATCGTATATATCGTTATTGCCCAAACACACCTACTCCCCCCTTTCAGGGTGCTGAGCGATAGGAACGCTGGGAGGCTGCTCTGCGCAGCTCACGGCCGGAAGACCAACTCCGTATAGTATGCTGGGCCATAGGGGTCGCTGAAGTACAAGAACTTTCAGCCACCTAGAGCGGCCTGTGGGCCCAACGTTGTCTTTTTCCCCTGATCCCCATCCCCCCCCCTCACCTGACCCAGTCCTTGCTATCAAAAGTTGTTTCCTCCACCTCCTCCCTAACCTCCCATGGAAGAAGGAAAACGCAGAAGCGGCCCTGGCCAGCACTGGGAGAAAGTGTGTTGGAGAAAGTGTGGCGGAAGTCACGTGCTGTTTTTTGCAAAGGAGCACTCGGACGGGAACGCCAAATGTCAACGTTGCCATAGCAACTGCGCTCCTGAAGCTTTCGCTGCTGGTTTAGGTGTCTGAAAAGTGAGATAAGATTTTTCCACCGCTGTCTTTCTCGCAATACATCTTGTTCACGAGAAAAGCTGACTTTGGAGTGTGGTGTGTAAGCTTGAAAGTTATGTTTTGGGTCTGTGAGTGTGAGTGTCAGCCAGCAACAGATACATTCAAGCAATCACGGCGTGGGTCGTCATCGTCGTCTTCAACGTGCCACGGAAAAACACAGGAGCGCGTCAACTTCACCAAAACTACTACAGAAGTTTCATAGGCTTTTTGACGCGCGTCGGCAGCACACACTTCCGGCGGCTAGTAATAATGCAAGTTCAAAGTTCACGCCCATCTGCTCCGGCGAGCTGCACAACCCTGATTGGAGGCCCAAAGGGAGATGGCATACTAACATGGCTGCACTTCCGGCTTCAAAAACGTGACGTCAGGGCATTGTTTTAAAATGAATGTTCCGCACCAACTAGTTCGCACCCAAACCCGTCTTAGCCTCTCTTTTTTTGTTTCTTTCCTCCATACTCCTCCGGCTCTCCTCCGGTATTACAACGAGTGCTGGGACAAAGGAGAGCTGCCGGCCGCGTGGAAGCACTAGGAAGTGCTCATGATACCAAAGCCCAACAAGCCCACAGATCTCGAGAACCTGAGACCAATCTCTCTCACTTCGTGCGTTGGTAAGCTGTTTGAGCATATGGTCCACGACCGGCTCACATCGCACCTCGAAGACAATGGGCACTATCCAGACACCATGTTCGGCTTCCGCCAGCTTCTTTCTACGCAAGACGTCTTTCTTCTCCTAAAGGATGACCTCATTGACCACCTCAGCAAGAATACCAAGTCGTGCGTCCTTGCCATCGACGTGAAGGGCGCATTTGACAATGTCAGCCACAAAGCGATACTACAAAACCTCGAGGAGACCGCCTGCGGTTCAAAGACCTACGGCTATGTCCATAATTTCCTCACCGGCCGGACGGCCACGGTGGGGATATCCAACTTACGCAGTAAGGAATTCAAGCTGCCGAACAGGGGAACGCCGCAAGGCTCCGTCGTGTCGCCCCTCCTATTCAACGTGGCACTCCTCAAGCTCCCCCGGCTTCTCGAAAACATCCCCGGCCTGCGTCACGCCTTCTACGTGGACGACATCACGCTCTGGACGCGAGGAACGAGCACCGGAAAGCAAGAACGTTGCCTTCAAGAAGCGGTTGATGTTATCGAGCACTACCTTGATAGCTGCGGCCTCCACTGCGCACCTGAGAAATCGGAGCTACTCGTACTCAAAGCACACACGAGGTGTAGACCTCCCACCTGCGAAGATCCAGACCCATGCGTCACGCTCAACGGGATCCAAATACCGAAGGTCACCTCGCTTCGAGTACTCGGCTTGCACCTGCACCGAGATGGATCAGGAGTCGCCACGCTCCCACGGCTCCAACGCACAATCCCCAACTCACACACCTCGTAAGGAGAGTAGCCAATCGACGCCGTGGCCTAAAGGAGCAAGACACCCTGAGAGTTGTTCAAGCTCTACTGACCAGCAGAATAACGTACGCAACCCCGTACCTGGCTCTCAAGAATTGCGAATTCGACAAGCTCAATGTCATCATCCGCAAAGCTACGAAGCTCGCCATGGGTCTACCACCTGTGGCATCTACCACCCGACTTCTCAAAATGGGTGCTCATAACACCTGCCAAGAGCTGCTGGAAGCCCAGAAAACCAACCAACTCGAGAGGCTGAAGCTCACGCCGACGGGCAGATTGGTCCTTCGCGCCTCGACTACGGAGAACGCTACATCTCCGACGCGGACCGCAAGGTCAAGATACCGCCATGCTTAAGAGAATCCCTGAGCATCGACAAACTACCGCGCAACATGCATCCCAAGCATCATCGGGGACGCCGGCTCTCTCGAGTCGACGCCATTCGAAGACGCCACAAGCACGATCCAGATGCTCGCAACGTAGATGTGTCCAAATACCCGGAAAAAGCCGCTTACGCCCTGAGTTTGGTTGACTCGAGAGGCAAAGAACTCGCATCCGCCACAGTCAGGGTGCGGAACTCGGAGACATCGGAAGAAGCGGCGATCGCCCTCGCCACCACCACGAGCACGAACGCGGTCGCAGTCTTAACGGACTCCCAATCCGCAGTACGCAATTACACGAGAGGCCGAATATCGGTGGAAGCAGTCAAAATTCTGCAGAAAAGAAGCACTCCGCTCCCTTACACCTGCGTCACGTGGGTACCAGGGCACGAGGGGCTCGAGGGAAACGAAGCGGCACCCGCCGCGGCCCGCGATCACGTCAACCGGGCCTCTCTGGCCGCCTCGCGAGACCCCCGGCCGCCTGGTGACGCAGCGGAAACGGAGACAACACCCCCCACGTATAACGCCATCCTCCAACACTACCGACTGGGACGCAGGGTGTACCCGCCACATCATCCAAAACTGACGAAAGAGGAAAGCACCGCATTCCGAAGACTGCAGAGCAATGCGTACACCCATGGGATCCTCATGCATCGCATCCACCCAACACTACACACCTACAACGGCCCGATCTGCGCCGTGCCAGACACTCTGGCTCTTTTGCTACTCGACTGCCCCATGGCGCCCCGAGGACGCCGTTACCAAACATACAACGTCCGAAGACGTGAACCTCCTCCCCGAGACGTGGGAGGCCAAGATCTCCACCCCGGCCCTGGACGAACAACGACGTCTTGTCGCCAGAGCCCGGGATGCTATCGCGGCCAGAGGATTCCTGGAATGAGGGACCCTCCCACCTAGGGTGATCCACAGCTCAAACGCTCGGGAACACCGTCTCGAAAATTAAAGTTTATTTCATCATCATCATTCCTCCATACTAGCCCCAAATTCCGCCATCTTAGACATCAAATTTATTCGGGATAGTCAGTAGACGGGCTCGGGATTACCCGAAAGCCCGGGCCCGGCCCGGCCCGTGGGCCGGGCCGGGCCGGGTAGAGCAGTTTTTTCACGGGCTCGGGCCGGGCTCGGGCACGGCGTCTGCTTTTTGACCCGGGCCCGGGCCGGGCTCGGGTGTTTTGACGCGGGCCCGGGCCGGGCTCGGGTGTTTTGACGCGGGCCCGGGCCGGGCTCGGGCTTTCTGCGAGTTATTCTCGGGCTTCTCAACTCTGAAAAACATGTATTTTTCGGTCTGGGGCCGGGTTCGGGCCGGTTTCGAGCCGGGCTCGGGCCGGGCTCGGGCTTAAGGTAAAGGGGTGGCGGGCCGCGCCGGGCGGGTAACGTAGATTATTTCCGGGCCCGGGCCGGGCCCGGGTCTCGCCATAAACGTTTTGATCGGGCTCGGGCGGGCCGCCCAATGTAAAAACGGGCCCGGGCCGGGCCCGGGCCGCGAAAATCGGCCCGTGCAGTGCTCTAATAGTCAGTCTCTGTACTTGTAAGACCGGCGCCCGAGCGGAACTATGAGCAACGCTTTTTGTTACCAATTTTTGGTGAGTGTTGCCTACCGGCAACCTACCAGTCAATTTTTTCTCTTTTTTTGCC
Organism: Dermacentor silvarum; assembly: GCF_013339745.2. Classification (NCBI taxonomy): domain Eukaryota; kingdom Metazoa; phylum Arthropoda; class Arachnida; order Ixodida; family Ixodidae; genus Dermacentor; species Dermacentor silvarum. Next base: position 144,354,474 of record NC_051156.1, read on the forward strand.
TGCAGAGTTTCGTTAGTGAGTGTCAAGTTCGTGGCTAAATATCTAGGCCGGCACGGAATGACAATCACCAAGCGTCAATGGTTGCTTTCAGCAGGAGCAAAGGACGACGAAGAAATTTGGCACGCGACTCATCTTTTTTTGAAGGCGCGGTCATAAGAGAGAGACCGATGCAAGATCGCCGGCTGTACTGGTGTCAAACTCGTGATGTAAAGAAAATGGCTATATATGACGAGAGCTTGTGCTCAAATTTCAAAGGAAAGCCTTAGGTGTCTGAAGGTGACGCCCTCTCCTACTACTCAAAAGGTAGCCGCAAAATATTGTCTTTTTTAGCATGCCTATTCTCGATGTGTATTGCACATTGAAATGTAAACTAAGTATGTCTTCGGCTAATTATACGGGCTGCATAAACAGTTATCAACGGCTGTCTTAAGAGAATTAACGCAGTTATTTGTCTGACTGCCAGATCCGTGCTTGCTTCCTCTTCGCCCTGGACACATGTGCGATTGCTGGCTACGTCGGCTTGTTCTGGAAGGTGATTTTTGTTTCAGAGAGTACTTTATTTCACAGAACACGCGTGACTGTATGCAATTAAGATATAACTGGTGTGGTGTGGTTCACTGCCTACACTGCCGGTTAAAGAGAACAATGACGCTGAAGTAGGAATGCTCGACGAAGTAGGAATGCTCGGTTTTATTACCATAAAGATATAGTACTAGAGGCTGAGAAGGAACCTCCTGAAATAAATTAGTATGATACTAATGGCAATATTATGTTGTTACAAATTGCCTGGAATTGTGGCACAAAAGGCCCGTTGCACATTGTCCGTCACTAGCAAGGCAATTTTTCACGTCAACCGAACACTACAGGAGGATGTTCGCGATATTGATCGCTTGTCACGTTCCCGCCAGCTTGTGTTTCAAGTCTGTCAGGTGCAGAAAACGAACGATCATGAAAAGTGCGATAGCATTCTGCCGCATGTATGACTTAAATTAATGCTTAAATATTACAACGGTCCGCACAGGGACCTCATCAGCTTAGCAAATGACCAGTTTGGCGTAGCCGAGCAGCCGCACACTAATTATGCCTATCGCCAGAGAAAGACACCTAATTCAGAATTATTAATTTTCAACAAACTAGCAGTTCAGTAAGAACAAAAAAATGCTGCATTTAAACCTCCGTGATTTAAACTTTTTGCAGCGTGTAAGCATTAAAGACAATGTGCAAGAAAAATAAATATTTTTTCACTCCATCCACTTCTGGTCACTGCATCAGCACTGTCTTCGAATTCACTATGGTTTTAGTGGAACGCGCTGATTTGGTCGCAGCCTAAACATCTTTGACATTTTGTAGGAACTTTGTTAACCCGGCCATCAATTACATCGTGCCGGGCAATCATTTACTTCAGATTGTGCTGCTGAGCGTTGAAAACTAGTTTATGCATTTCCGTCTTCGATTCTCTACATTCAGAAATAATTTCATATTTCACGTAGTGGTAAGCACGCTTTCAAAGAAGCTGAAATTTAAGAATAATTTTTCTCTACCATATTGTATTTCTAATATCGCAAGAAAGCACTGTTCAGTCTATATAGAGTTTTCAATCTGCATTTCATGTCTTCTTATTTTCGTCGGCGTCGACCATACAAACTATCTGGGAGGAGCATGAATCCATGTTCTTTACCTATAATATTACGAAATTGCAAATGAGTGAAAATCCCCTAGCAAATTTCAGTCGGAAATATCATTTGTACACAAAAATTCGCATTAGGGAATCCAGGCATCGTTGTACGGCAAGAAAAAAAAACGTTTAGTACAGTAGCCGTGATACAAGCGAATGAGTTCCCCGTATGAGTTGGCGAGCTATACGCACGGGACGTTTCTCCTGTTGCCCTACCTTGGTTGCCTATCGCAGCTGAGTTCACATCGCCTATCACTAAACCCGCCTCTTTTTTTTTTTCTTTTTTCTGCCATTTCTCTTATGTCAGCGCAGCGCATTAACATGCTTCTGCCCACTTTATGTATCACGGTGTATCGTGATCTGATAGTACGCTTACCAGCGCAAACCACGTCATTATTTCTACTCGGCACGAGCCGTGCCCTTTCTCTTTCCTTTCCCCTCTTTGCTCTTGGCGTGTCTTTATAAGGAAGCGCAATAAAGGACGCAAGCAGTTTTTCGCCCTTCACCATGTCGGCCTGGTCGATGCTTCGCACACGCCCATAACGCACGGAACTTTACACACGGGAATCACTGTGCGTTTCTGCTGCTGCTTATAATTAGGGCACTGCAAGCGGCGTGCATGTGACGGGGAGCCAAAGGACGTATGCAATTTTCTAGGCAAGAGTGGTTTGTCCGATGAGACGAAAGCGCTGCCTTTTGGGAGACGAAGACATAGTTTCTTGTAAAGAATGTAGAGTCTAAGTGCGATAGTGCAAATAAAATATTTACGCTTTCGACAAGGCCCAATCTAATGCTTAAAATTCACATTTTATAAGTGCAACAAATGGTTTCTCATATTCTTTAGGATGAACTCTTGTCTATTATTACAGGCTTATCTGATCAAGTAGCGGGCAGCGTTCCCTACAACATTGAGGGTGTGGACACCTCTAATTGCATGATTGTAAAAAGGCCCTGTGTGAACTCAGAATTAGGTCCAATAAGTGTGTGACCCGATAGGAAACGTTACAAAAGCACTTGCACTTTCGGCCTCGACTAAGTGTCACATAGAATAGACGGGAGAAAAATCAAGCAGTGACGAATCGCCTACTTAAAACAATTTTTATTCCAAAGTGGTCATTGCTTTACAAGTTGAAACCACAGTCACCAGCCTTTATTGGATGAATTTCTGAAAAGAAGAAAGAAAGAAAAGAAGAAACTTAATGCTCTGGCAGTGCCCTGTGTTACACGACTTCAACAACAGCGAGGACTGGGAGAAGGCCATCGCGAGCACTAAACAGGAAGACCAGTCCAAGGCTGTCCAGAGGACCCGTGAGAGAGCAGAAAGGCATGGCCTCCCGGCTCCAACATGGGATTAGCCAACGGCTAGCCAGGGGCCTCTCTGGGGCTCCATGGCTGGCTCCTCAGGACCTTAATAAAGTTCCTTGTATGTCTATCTGTCTGCCAAGCTCAATAGCGAACAACCTGAAGAAAGAGCTATAACATACTACCACTGATGAGATAAATATTTTTTTTGCAGAATGGTACATATAAGCATCACGAAGGTATCTAAAGTAATATTTTTAGCGCAACGCCTTGATATATGCATTTTACGCAAACCTGTTTTCAGGGACGCTTGCACGTGACAATACTTGTGATAATTCAGCTAAAAACAAATCTTTGAAAATAGTCTTACACGAAGAAATATATCATCGAAAGTGTGTACCATCATCTGCTTCTAACGCTGTCTTTACCGCTGAGTTCTTCGTAATTTATAGAAACGGGTAAAAAGAGTTCTGAAACGCAATAGTGTTAATTCTTGCCATCTTCATTTATACTTCATGTCATAATTGTTTAGTTTTCTTCGAGTAGTAACCCTATATGTCTAGTTGCAAGCCAAAGTCTAAACGAAGTCAAAAGTCATCCAAGCTGAAAAATATATTGCTGCGCTTACATTTGTGGTGCAGTAGGGTGGAATAGCCACTACCACCAAGGCCGCTTCCGTAACTCAAGCCATAGCTTCCCAATCCGTAGCCATACGCTGGCGCACCATGGCCAAGGCCATATCCATACGTGGACAGTGAACCAAGTGGGGCGTTGTAAGCTCCGTAGGAGGCAGGAGCGCCGAGAGAGTAGCCGGTGGGATAGCCGGAGTAGACGGCAAATGCACAGGTGGCCAGGGCCAGGAGGATGCAGAAGCGGATCTGCAGGAGTGCAAACAGGGAGGTCTTCCTTAAGATCTCAAGATGTGATGAAAGGTAATGGTAATGGGTACACATAAAAGCGCATCCATAGCACTCGACAAAGCGTCGACAATAAAAAGCTATCAATTGCATAGAAAATTAACGTCAATCACTGGGTTCCTCGGTGGAAGGTATGCGACTCTTTAGGAAAAAGAATTTTACGTGAAAACGCACCTACCTCGGCCGCCATACGCATTTAAAACAGATAATTGGCCTTACATGAAAGCGAAATATTTGTTTTCTTGGAGTTTTCGTGCGCTTATAAGAGTACACTGGAACAGTTGTAGAGGTAGAGGCGCGGTAAGTTCCGTTCGAATAAAAAGAAATGCCATCTCATTCCTGCAACACTGGGTGCTTTATACACCCCAAGGAATAGCAGTTTCGTTGGGAATTATGGCGCATGTTAGTGAATGAGCAATATGAGTGCCTCAAAACTCGACTGCTCAACCGTGCGTCGACTTTGTGGGATGGGCAAGCTGTTAAAGGCGTTCAAAATAGGAGGGCTCTAGCAAGAAAGTCATTAGCAGAAACCGGAAAGGCTATCCGCGTATGGCTTTTAAACTTATTCTGTTTACTAGGCGGAGTATAATATTTATATTTATATAGATATTATACTCCGCCTAGTAAACAGAATAATACATAAAATAATACATAAAAGAAGAATATATATATATATATATATATTCTTCTTTTATGTATATTATATAGCGGAAAGCAGTGCTAAGGCTTTCTGCTTTATAACAAAGAAAAAGTGCTATGTGCGGCACTTGCTTTCCAGTGATCCAGCCGTAACTGTATTGGTGAACCTACGCATAGCGCATTGAGGGCCGTAGCCATTTGTGCGCTGCTGATAAAACAGCGAACGAATCCCTTAGAAATGTTTTCTATAATGTGCACTGGCAGCCAACTTTCTGTGGTATTGAGGAAAAAGCAATAGAGGCAAAGCTCGCACAGTTAGGAGCGCTCCGAAACATAATCCTACATTCTCATCAGTGATTTAGCTCTGGCTGATAAAACAAAGTTCTTTTTACAACAGATCCCAAACATGAGACCAAATGAACCATAAGGTTATAAATTTTACATACATATCCGCTTTTCTTTTCGGCGTTTTGGTTAATGCAAAATCGTGGCTTGTGGAAGGTCATTCCCAGTATATGCTCCGTGAAATCAAAAGCGCTATCAAACTGTAACGGAATACTTTCACAGTGACACAAGTGTGGTACATCTAACCCTGTGACTTTTCCATCACTGCCACAGATCGCTTCCGCACGCATACATAGCGTACTAATCTTCTGGTGCGCTTGATCGCCACGTCATGAAAAGAACATTAAAAGCTTTATCCTTAAGGATGTGGAAGAGCAAGCTCATTATAATGCCGAACTCAGAAAAAATATAATGAACAGGTATGCTCGTATGAATCGTGTGGCGGAAACTTTTCGGTGTTTTACTTCACACGATGTCTAGCGTTTCTGTTAAATTATAAAGCAGCTGAACAATATTTGAAGCTGAATCCGGGGAAAAATTATAATCGGGTGTGCAATGCTTCTGAATTTTTCGCTGTTGGCGCAACATAGACAATGAATCGCTGCATGTGCAGGAACTCTAGCTTGTATATCTCGCGATACAGCTTTTCCATAGAAATTAACACAGGTTGCATGCTCTTACCATGGTGGAATGAAGTAACAGATGTTCACAGGAGCAACTGACGAATTTTCGTGCTGACAGAGAGCGCTTTTATAGTGAGAGCTCTGCAAAACCTCCCGTCTGTTTTTAACCTAGTGGTGTGCTCTTCTTTTTCTGCAACGCTCAATTTGCGCAAGTTCGGTGCCTCGTGGGCAATATCAATTCTTCGGTATTCGTTTAAATGGCGCAACAATCTTAGCCTTGGTGGTCTTTTCGGTAAGACAGTGCTGTTGCAAAACTCCCAGCAAGGAAACAAGATTTCGTGCGTAGTCGAGTTAGGCGGTAAAGCACGTATCGGACTTCTAGACGACTGACAAATTTTGTTCTTCGTACACTTGCGCTCTAACTTTCGCGTGTACTGGTAATGTTGGCATTCTCTAATCCTTGGGAACAACCTAGAAATAATTCCTGTTTATAGCTTATACAGGAGAATGTGTGTTATTCTCGATTGTTGAATAAACTGCTTTAAATAGATTGCGTAGTAAGAAATTTTCTTGACAATGTAGGGGCCAGCTTCCGGCTGCCACACTATCGCTTTAAGAGCACTGATGGTGACAGTTTTTGAAAACCCCATTCGTGACCGTAATTGTACAGTTGTCGCTTCTCTCCGGTCGTTACCACACTGGCATAGAACAAAATATACTGATAAAACTTGTATTATGTTTATCTGCAAGAGGCGCTGATGTTCATAAAGCGTGAGCAGCATCATATGAAGAACGAAAACAAAACATATAGACGTTTTGTTTTAGTGGTAGCAGTTTCTTCGTGTGATCTATATTGCGAAAATATGTGTTGATGCTTAACCATGTCACTGCATTGAAGGCACTATATAGCTCACGTAGCACAGTGCAACTTGTTGAACAGCTGGAATATTTTTTGTAGCAGTGCCATTTCCTTCGGCATGAATCGTAATCTTTTTTACACCAGGAGCCAGCATGACGCTGCTACATTTCTCAATGTTTACATTTGAGGAATCTTGGTTCAAAGAAATTACCATTTTTTTTAGAAACGCTACAAACATCCTCCACCAGATCGCCCGCGAAAAAAAGTGCCGCAGACTGTGACCCTACAAGCAATAAGCAAGGATAATAATAAACAATAATAAATAAAAGCAGTGGATAATGTTTGGAGACCTTGTAATTTGCCTTTTACAAATAAAGAGGGTATTCTTATAATATTTAGTGTTCTCCTTATTAGATTGCAGACTCTGATGTCACGAAAAGTCATCGGTGTTATCATTGTTCAGCGCTTACATTTTTTTTTTCAAAGAAAACTCAATAAGCAGGGGAATATTGCTTTCTTTCATGCAAAATATACTTCTGTGGTCTGGCCTGAAGCAACTTCCTCCGCAAGAAATGTGGGTGTTCAGCTTGATTTTTTTCTTTCGATAACTTTTTTAGTTTTCATTCGATCATTGCAGCCATAATGTGTCACAACACATCGGACCGACAATAAGTTTTTAGAGCTTATGTCAAGGCCTTTCAGCCGGGAATGTATGGTACTCATTTTCTCTATGAAATATTTGTGAAGACAAACTTAGGAACCAGGGCCATATTCATTATTAATACCGCAGTTAACATACAGACCTGTGTGGGTTGCGTGGCTTGTGAATGCGAACACTTCCTCAAGAATTGCTCATTACAGCGATAGTGGAAGTTTCTTTTTGTCATATTTCATTCAATGCACTTGTTTTGTCATAAAATTCTTAACACCCATCTGTTATTATTTCTTTTTAGAAGCTAGACAATTAAAAAGAGGCGGTTCTCACAACAAAGTACAATTATTTATCCAAACTGCATTGAATCAGCCTTTCATACTTTTTATTTTCGCTTTCTCCAGGGTAAGGCACTCATTCTGCTGGAAATGAACCCTTAGATATAGCGGCAGTGTTACAATTGATGGTGCTCACGCATCCTTTGCCAATTAGTTTTGTATGAAGCCTTTGGTATTGAACAAACATTGCTCAAATATTGCTGAAATATTGATTAAAGTTGCAGTTGTAGATAAAGGAACGTATTCGCCTCTTTTTCCAGCACACCTATTTAGTGAAGCGCCCGGAGTTGCACTCAACTTTTTTTTTTTTCAGATACATTCACTATATTGTTTGAAGCAGCAAGATAACAAACATGACAGGATATTCAATTGATGAGATGCATTTTTTGTCAGTGAGAGAAAGCGAGAGAGAATAAATGTTTATTAATCTGAATCAGTGAGAAAGAGTGATTCTTTTTCTTCAACTAAGGTGGGTGGTCCGCTCACTCCACGAGGCTATTGGCCTTTGCTGTTTTACTGTCCTTGTTTATCAGCTTGCGCTGGTCCTCCCTACCAGGAGCATTGAGCATTGCGTCCCGCAATCCAAAAACAAAAAAATGGTTACGTCGAGTAACGCAGTGGCTGCAAAAAGAATAAACTGTTGGTTTAACGGAACTATAAAAATGCTAAATCAAGAAATTTTATCTTTGGTAGCCTGTGACCACACACAAATATTGTGGCAATTTATATCACAAAACCAGGACTTCTCAGTAAAGCTCTTGACTATTCTAGTGTATTCAGCTTGGTGGCTAACACACAATATTGGATCTCTAGCTACGAGCAAGAACTTGACTTCAATTTCAGATATTACACGTTTCTAATAATTTATTAGGTATTTGTGTGACTGTATAAATGAAATACACCTGGCAGATATTACACTTTCTTTGTATACACGCGACCCGAAAACATTTATGTACTACATAAATGAAACAGTCTCCGTTTCATTTTCTATAACATTTTTGTTTCAGAGAAAAAAGAAACAGACGAAGACAAGAAACAGATAATGAGAATGACAAGATATAACTCATCTGGCTCTGCGTTTTTCTGCATTGCAAAATTATGTTACCTTCCTGACTTTTGTTAATATCGATCATTCTGTATAACGTTTTAACTTTAAACATTCGGTAGTAGGGATCAGAGTTAACCGCATGTCTAGATGACCAGTATGCACGTACTCCTGTGAACAGTTCCTGTATGTCAGTATGAGAAATAAAATTGCGTATTAAATATGCTAAGCACCATATACGTGTTTTACCGGTGAACGCAAAAACTTGCGAAGCCCTCTTTTTTGCTTGGCAATCCGTAACGCAGCCGTTACTGCCTAGGCCACTATTGCTGCCGAACATAAACTAATACATATTAGGCAACATTGCACACGAGGCGCCAGAGTTTTGCAAGTGGAAGTTTGCGTGAGAAAAAGAGTAGACCAGTCAGTGTAAAACAAGAGTGGCGCACTGTGGAGCTCTTACTATAAAAGTCGGTCGCTCGATGCGTAGCTCCATCAGTGCTACTGTGAACATCTGCTGCTTCCTTCTACCATGGTAAGAACATACGACTTGTGGTGATTGAAATAGCGCAGAAGCGTTATTGCGAGCTTTCATTTGTACGGCATACCTGGCATATTTTCAGAACATTCTCTGTCTTTTGAGATGTAACATTTGAAAACTTACAAATAATATTTCTAGTTTTTAAGTCTGTATGGAGAAGGACCTTCAGTGCTTATTCCTATGATCTGTAGATATACAAATCATTCATATAATATGCACTAAATCAGACACTAAATATATATGAGAGCAAACAAGTACGCAAGCTTGCTGACTTCTTTTTCTGAAGTGAGTTGCCGGATTTCAAGATGCCTTACGAGTATTTGGCAGAAGACTCTGACTAACTTTTTAAGTGCCAAGCAGATTCCGTACAAGCAAATTTTATCTTTACAGTAGAAAAGATTTTGACGCATCTCGTGGTCACCTGTTGACATAATAACCGCAGCTAATTAAGAATACCGTATTTTGAAATAACTGTTTGGCGTTCCTGAAAAAAAAAATGCACCATCGCTCCTGCTGTGCTATCAATCCTTGTACAAAACCAGCTCTGATGCTATGAGATGTCCCGACAACTACAGTTTCGCATATTCGAAAATATAAATCCCTCACAGACTAAAAACTGCCTTTCAAACTATTGGCTATGCAGTGTTTATGCTAGTTTCAAATCACCTTGCTCATTGCGAAGCGCGAATGATCAGGCTGCACTGCTCGGATTATTATGCTTCCTAGGTACAAAGCTACATATTGATTCAGAGAACCCAGTCTTTCCTGAAGGTTCTTTTGATGCCGCATAGTAAGGCCCTAACCCTTAGGAGCATATATCTGTCGTAAACACCTATCGTGAGTAATTTCAGATGTTAAGTAAATACAATTTATCAACCTAAATCTTTGAACGTATAAGCCAACTTACGTGGGATGTTGCTCAAAGCCCCTCTGCGAAGTGTCTCATATTTGCCAACGTTTATTAAGCTACCCTTCGAATCAGCAGGTGTTTCCTTTATCGGTAGAAAGTACATACAGGTATGTCTCAACATCAATAGGAACATCAATGTCAGCAGTGAACTGACAGTTCTGATGTCTTAGAGTTGTGGGGCCCATGGATGTACTACGCATCAAGGAGAGAACAGCAAGCGCCATTTCACGCATTTTACTTGCCAGAAACCTTGAAGTTCCCACGCTTTCCAGAGAGAAAACTTATTTTATGGCATAGTTTTGCATTTAACGGTAAAATCACCTTTATATCAAATGTCTCCAGCTGTTATCATGTTTCTTTAGGCCAGAATAGAATAGTGAGATACACGAATCTTAATGAAGCCAACTTGAGATTCTGGAACCGAAATCAAGGACAACCTAAGAAAATGTAGCAGTCGAAAACACATACAAAGCTTTTGTTAAACGTGGGAGGAAGAGGGTCTTCTTGAAAAGCAAAAGCCCTATGAATTTATTACAAATCCGCCAGATACATCGTAGCGCATCCAGATTTCAGTGACGAAACGAGTCTTATTGTGTTAAGTAGAGAAGAATCGGCAACTTGCTTCAATAAAAATAATGATGTAGTTCGTTTGTCGTAGAAATTTTACCGCATGGTTGTCCGAACAGAGCGTGTTTAAGAATGATTTGAAACATGTTTACTTTGTCTGGAAATTGGCGCTATTGTTTCTTTGAAACACGAGTAGTCGCAATATGAAGGTACCTCGTTTTTACAATTTTCACTACTAAATGTAACCAACCTTCTGCCGATGCACCATGGGGTAGACTTTCTAATTAAATGCTCTCTGTTTCGTAGACAAACTTATTTTTATACTTCGGCATCTGCGTAGTACATAACGTGTGCACAATAGTAGAAGCTACACAGCTGCAACCGAGTAATTCTTGTGCTGCATTCCTCCGTCCAATTTTGTTTTCATGCGGTCTTGTCAAATTATGCACCAGGTATCCATGGTTTCTTCAGCATAACTGTCGCCTCAAGTTTAAAGCATGCATCTTTAACCTTGTACTCTTGCAGATCCGTGCCTGCATCCTCCTGGCCCTGGCCACCTGTGCATTTGCCGTCTACTCCGGCTATCCCTACGGCTACTCTGGCGCAGTTCCTGCCAGCTACGGAGCTTACAGCTCCCCACTTGGTTCTCTGTCCTCATACGGCTACGGAGTTGGCCATGGTGCCCCAGCTCATGGCTACGGGCTTGGAAGCTATGGACTGAGCTACGGACAAGGTCTCGGTGGTCTCGGTTATTCGACCCTAGTGCACAAGTAATGTACGTATACGCTACTATATATGGTCTTGAAACAGCTCTTACGAAGGCTCTTATAGAGTTATCTGATAACTAGAATAGTATCATTCATACAATGCACTAAAACGCGGCTTGATAGGAATAGGAGATTTCAGGAATGAAATGTAATCTGCTCCTCAGCTTTGGGTGTTCATGCGAAATGTTCTAGGATTTCACTCTCAGTCGACTATTTATAGAGCCTACAAAGAATACGGCAAGCAGCACACCGCACAATGGGACAGCTGAAAGCGCATATCGCAAGGGGTGTTTCCGGTCCAGTTATAGCACATTGCATGGTGAGCTATTTGCTTGAACCCCGATATGGACTTTCTCATTTCTTTTTTTCTGTTTGCGTATTATGCTGTAGAAAGCCTTCATAAATAATCCAAGTTCAGAACATTAAACATTTTTGGTTAGAGTTCCATAGAACTTCTGCAAATCGTTACTTCTGGCGATACAGCTTTGTCCCAGTATCCTTGATATACAGCTCCGGACCTTATACGTGTTTATTCCTCTCCTCTTATTTTTGTTACAGAAGTCATTCACGAAATCCCAACAAATGTTACCCCAAGCCATGGCGGATTCAACATTTTGAAATAAAACTTGTTTTAAATCTACAGGACGAAAATGTGCTATTTAAATATTGTATACGGCAGCGAGAATGACCACAAACTACGAACGCTCTCTTGATATTACTTTTCTGATCACACATTCATGTCAGCATGCACACTTTGCATTCTCATATATACAAATCAAACAAGTCGATATGACTTGCTCCAATCCCGTGTTAGGAAGGGTTAACGTACGCGAATACCTAGGGAATACGTTCCATTATTTGTCATCGCAGTCATGCAAGAGGCAAAAAACAGGCACGTCCATGTTGTTGTTTGTTCCAAACGTTATAGGGCATAAGCGGCTGTATGTATGCACGTTAGAAGTGGACAATGTTGCCTGGAAGCAGTCAGCGCAGGAGCATGTGTTCGTTAACTTAAAAAATGTCAACTATTTCCTTTATCAAACACGTCGGCGACAAAAGCACACAAAGATTGCATTTCCTAATCGACGTTCTTCGTATGTAAAATTTTTTTCACCAAAATCACCGTTATTATTATCAACATTCTTAGCTAATATTCTGCAGTTGTGGGAACGTAAGAATGAGCAGCTTGTGCTGGTTAATCGACGGATTTGCTGTTATAGAAAACAGTCTGTGCACTGCGCAGATAGCGAATTAACGGCAATGACCGGCAATGTCATCCAGGCTAACACCACCTGCAGCAACAACACAGCGGTACAACACTGCTGGCACAAAATATCTCGGAACGTCGAACTTCGATAAGCATGCAAGCCAGCGCTACGTCCTCACAACGCAAGCGCGATGACATACTAGAGTTCGTGCACAAATAAAATGAAAGTACAAGACTGGAGCAAGTACACGAACAAAGCACACGGATTGCGAGATTGCGAGTCTGGTCTTTTCGGTTTCATTGCGAACACAATTAGCTTAAGCAACTTCGCTACTGCTGTATTTTCCTTAATTAACCGTCTGGCATACTCCATCAACTTCACTTTCTATAGCAGCGATGCCAAATGTGTGCGCCGGGAATCAGACAACAGGATTGTTCGGCCATTTGCAAAATGTTTCTTTCATGCTTACGCGAATACATTCTATTCTCCGCTCAGGCTATCTGATCAGTGAAGAATGACGTGGTTATAACGTTAGAACGAAACACAGTGTCCGAAGCAATTCGCATTCAGAGATTTTCTGCGCTTGCAGATGCGTCTATATTCAAACGATATTTTTTGCACATACTCTTAACGACAACAGGTGCACGGCCATAACTGCCTTACAAATCAGCCACTCTAAAGGCAAGAATATAATGAATATGAAAGGTATAAGAAATTGACAGGTTACATTTGTCGCCTTCCGCTGGTAAGCTTCCGCGCGATAAGATTGTAGTGCAGACAGAACGGATAACTGACACGTATACTCACACTGCCTGTGCAGCTTTGGCCGAAGTCTTGTGTCGTGAATGCATTCACTACTCACTACAATGGCCGAAATAACGGCTGTCTGAGCCGCACCTGCGGCCGCCGAGGTCGTCGTGCGCAAGTGAGCTAACGCTAACCAGAAGGCGCTCTATGGCGGGCGCTGTCGCGTGACCAACTATACGGCTGCGACCGTGCGTATGGGGCTCTAAACTGTCTACACTACGCGATCCTTAAGCATTTTGTTCTTTTGGAGTCAACAGGGCAATTGCGTTTGCGAGTTCCTTGAAGCAAATGGTTCGGCGTTTTGTTACACATCGAGGTCAACACGCGTTGCGTCCTTGCTTTGTTGCGCGCCATTGGTGCTCACTTGAGCGAACATGCACATGAGGCTGGCTCCCTGCGACGGGCTGCAAATAAAACCTTGAAAAGAACAACCAAGATTAAAATGATCTAAAACAACGCATTAGCTGCCGTATATCACACTGTGCCGGTTGCTAAGTTTTAAAACTTGTTACGTTGAATAGTATATATAAAAGAGTTTCGCACAATTTCATCCAAAAAACATCGAACTAAATTCAAGTGCGAACGCAGCCGCTACAAAATGTCTTTCTAGCCTCCAGAGCGTTGCACCTGATGTCTGAAACCGAGTATAGAGTCTCTGTATATGGCTGTAATTCTCTAATTTCGCCATCTTGGACATCAAAACTATGCGGGAAAGCCACTCCCCTGTACTCCATCTTAACAAAAAACCAGCGCGAAAAAGACATGAACGACCAAAGAAACGACAAGCACGCGTGTTTGTCGTTTGTTTGCTCGTCTACGTATTTTTCGCGCTGTTTTTTTCTTAAAAAGGAACTACACTAACTCGCCCAGCTCTCAGTTTTAATGAAGTACATCCCTGTACTCGCAGGATCCGCGCGGAACTTCAAGCAATGCTTCTTATTACAATTGCAATTATATGGACACTCCATCCAAATTTTCGTCGTCGTCGTCGGCGTCAGCGTTGCCGAGAAGCTCTGAATATATTTAGGTATATGTAGTGCTGTGAGCCATGCCATGCTATATGCCGTGCTGCATTTGCGGGTTAAAGCCGTTTTTACACGAATACAACTAGCGCATCGCATCACATTGCATGGCGATGCATCGCATCGCATCGCATCGTGGCTTTCCCGCATAGTTTTGATGTCCAAGATAAGGAAATTAGAGAATTACAGCCAGTTTCTACCACGTCGCATCCATGTAAACAGGGTAAACACGTAGGAAAGCTCGTAACATTATTGCGCCAGACAGGGCTGCATTGAATTTCGACTTTCGGAGTGTATGTAAACGCTATCGCATCGCATTAGGAATTATGGAAAGGGAATTTGGCGCAGATCTGCTGCACCCGCCGAGCTTCCAGACAGCAGGTTCGGTGAGAAAATGGCGACCCCGGTGGCGACGCCGGAAGCGCTCCTTTGGCTAAGATGTGCGACACTATGTGCCGCCACCATCGCACCAGGGTTAATGCGCCACATTAGAACGATGACGCATCGCATTACTCGTGGTGCGCTAGGAAATGCGATGCGCCGCTGTTGAATTCATGTAAACTTGGCTGTTTTGCCACACTATTCTATCACTAACGTTGCTCATACCAGGTCTTAAATTCTTGTCCAATTTGTTCCTATGAATTTCAAATATGTCAGCCGACAAAGAAATGTCATGAAAGATAACCCTGACAGTGCATGCTTTTTATCATACATGTTCTCAGACTTTCAAAGTGCGAAACAATATCACAGCTCAATCCTTAAAGTGTTGTAATTGTAATGGCGCAGCTCTCCACTATCTGCGGGATCGGTCCACGAAAGAAATTTGAAAAATGCCCGATACGAAAAAGTTATGGTAAAGTTGGTAAGAAAAGCTTCGTCATTAATAAAAAAACATAAATGAAACGGTCCAATGGCATGATTCAGACAGAGAAACCCTAGCCCAACATCGCGATCCTCTAACCATTAGGCCACAGGCGCATGCCGCACTAAACAGAATAGAACACACCTAATAATTTCCCACGGGAAAGCCAGCGCATTCAGATGCATGGCGCGTTTTATAAACACTCCACGTGATTTTTCGCCGTCATCAGTAATAACACATAAATATACTGACTGCTTTAGTCGTGTCTTCTGAAGAACACTAGGCACACTACCGGCGCGATGTTTTTTTGGTTCAGAATTTGATCGCCAGGTGGCGAAAGATGTCTAGGTGTGCTCATATTTTAATAACAGGCTGCTGCATATAGAAGAAGCTGGATTTTAAGATCTCTGGTTAGACAATTTTGCTTGCTGGAACGAATTGTAAAACAGCCCACTCAGATATGCAGGCCATGCAAACCCTGTCGGCTTCTGCCATCACTTTACAACGCGTAGTACTCAAGGCACCGTGATTACATACAACAGCACCTTAAGGTGCGTTGTAGAGATGGGTCGCTCAGGAGCGAGCCGGATCTTGTGAGCGGCTCTTTTTAAAGAGCGAGTGAGCGGTCGTTCAGTAAAAATGAGCGGCGGTTCTTTTGGAGAAAGGGAGCCGGTTCTCTCGCGTTAAGAGAGCCGTGCCGATGCGTTCCATCAGAGCCGGGTCTCCTGCTGGGTGCGACTTCCGCGCCATCTATTAGTGGTACGAGAAAGCAACTGCCCTCCCGCCCTTCCTCACAAGAGTCGCCTTCACCCCCTCGCCTTCGGCTGAAGAACGAAAGAACCGCCGATCACTTACTGAACCACCGCTCCCTCGTTCTTCAAAAGAGCGGCTCAAAAGATCCGGCTCGCTCCTGAGCGCTCAGGAGCCAGCCGCTCTTTTCGCCCCGGCTCCCTCGCTCTTCAAGAGATCCTACTCGCTCCTGAGAACCGCTCTTTTCGCCTCGGCTCCCTCGCTCTTCAAAAGACCCGGCTCACTCCTGAGCGCTCAGGAGCGGGCCGCTCTTTTGAAGACCGAGGGAGCCGTGGTTCAGTAAGTGAGCGGCGGTTCTTTCGGAGTGAGGAAGCCGGTTCTCTCTCCTTGAATGAGCCGTGCCGAACCGTTCAGAGCTGGGTCTTCTGCTGGGTTTCGATGTTTTTCGATTTCTGATCGACGAATGGTGGCCAGTGTGGGCCAACTCGCGCTACTAGTATTCGCTCGCAGTGTGTGGTGTGCGCAGCAGTCCCCTTGGTTTTTTGTGCGTCTTATGGTCTGGCACCCGATGCCACCGAGGGAAGAAGTAAAGAAGTCTTAATTGGCAAAGGATCGTACCGTTCGTTGCCTGCTGCTGTTCGAACGATGTCGCACGACTCTCACCGATCGCACCTTGCGCGCTGGTCAAATAACACTTCGAAGATGGTCTTCCGTGTCTTTAAAGGGCCCCTAAACCAGCTCAGATATTTTTTGAACATTTCAAGTAAACGCGCATCGAGCTCAGAATGCCGTCAAGATCAGCGATGCCAAACGCTGCAGCGCTACGCGCTGCGGGAGCGCCACAAGATAAAAAAAAAAAAACAATGCCATTCTCCTCCCCTCGCCTTTCCGGTATCCCCAGCGGTCGTCATGATGCCAGCAGGAGGAATCTGGTGATGTCAACTGCGGAAACGATGTCCATTAGTTGAACAAGAACCTACGACTTCCGGTTAGTCTGCTAGCAGGTACACGCACTTTCTGCTATTCCTCGTCGTGTTACTCCTTTGTGCGCCCTTGCGAATCGGTAATTACAGCCCGCAACGCAAGTGACAAATCGCTCACGTTCCAACACAGTCGTGCTTAGCGGTCTGATTAGCTGCGTGAACAGAGTGCGACAGTGTTGGCCTTTACGGAAGTGCGCGCAACACAGGGTCTATAGCGGTACGCTTCGCATAATACGGGCCGGCACCGCAGCAACAGCGGGTAGTCGAGAAGCGCTGAGTCCACGTTACCGGCACGGTAACTCATCGCACGCCGTTTGCCATTCGCGGGCCGCCGTTCAACAGCGGTTCTTGCTCACGAACAGTGAGATTTCCTTGCCGTACGTAGAGAGGATGAGACCGGGACTCATTTGTGCGGCAGATTCACCGCCGCTGATCGCTCGACGGCGCCGATATCGTCGCTAGGCCTTTTCTGGTTCCCTTCAAAGCTAAAACGGACGGCGCTTTGAAATGAAATACCGACGCTCACAAGCCGCAATATTTTCTTATCGTTGTTATCGCTCTTCGCAATACTTGTACACAAAGAAGAAAAATACGCTGATATTAGAGGCGCCGTCGGCTGCGATGCGAGCACAGCCGAGCCCGTCGTCTCCCCGCTGCAGCTGATGTTTTCGTTGCCGTTGGCGGAGGCGTGCAGGTTCGCGGTCGTCGATTGGGCCATTGATGGTGCAGCGGGCGGGGCGCCGGCCGAACTGCCGTCTACTTTGGACACCTCTCGCGCGGCAGACGTTCTATGGCACTGGCGGACGGTTCGCCGTCGGTATATGGGCCGCTAGCGTGGACGTGACCGGAAGTCTGCAGTGTTTTGAGAAGCGCGTTGGCGATGACGTATGTCACGTGACCTTTCGAGAAGCACTCGGCGAGGAGGGGAGACCGGCCGTTGAGGAGAGTAGCGAAGGAAAGAACGAAATGAGCGAGGGCTGTTTTTCGATCATCAAACGCGTGTAACTTCGCTATTACGGCAACATTTCGATAAATTCTCGCGGCTACGTGTTCGTTGTAGACTCGCGCACAACTGCAACACCACAACTAAATTTCGACCTCTGGGTGGTTTAGGGGCGCTTTAACGACAAGAGGTGAACGTACAGTTTACGTCCTGGTCTTCATTTGTGCTAATTAGTGTAGTCATGAAAATATCGCCCATGACGTTCACTTCAGTGCATTTTCTGAGCGTGTATCATTAGCACGTCCATAAAACGAGGCCAACGATCTGTTGTGTTGTAATAGAACTTCATTTCTTTTTTTCTTTTTTGCCCTGGTGTATGATGGCATGATCGCCAATATCGCGCGCGCACTCAAGTGAAAAAAAAAACGAATGGTACGTGTGGCAGTTTTGTGGATCTTTCGTATGATTTTTGTATTGTACTTCAAGAAATGATTTCTACATTCATTTTGCATGGCGTTACAGCTTACTCATATTATAGTGAACGAGTGAACGTACATATGTGAATAAATGAATAAAGTTGAAACATAATGTACAGTCATTTTTTTGTTCTTAGTTTGACAAAAGTTGATTTTAAAGTACCACAAAAACGGACAAGCTTCTGTAATGACGATGAAGTTACATATTTTTTTTGGAAAAAAGTACGTCGCATGCTGCCTGTCACAGTATCATAAGCATTTTATCCCCAATATCACAAAAGCAAGCTTCATTACAACTAAAAAGTCACGCTTTTAATATATCTAGAAATATTCTCTAAATATAGCGAAAATACCAATAACACAGTTATTAAATTATGCATATATCGTTTTTTTTTCAAAGCCACATAACTATAGAATATGCATAACACAAGTTACACTTTTAAGTGAACCGGTGAGCCGTTCAAATGAACCGGTTCATTTCAGTGAGCTGAGCCGTTCCGAGCCGCTCACTAATGTGAGCCGTTTTGCCCATCTCTAGTGCGTTGTTTCCGCAGCAATGTTCTTCGTCCCTCAGATCGCGCAAGATTCATACGCTAATCGCAATGAAGCAAGGCGGGCCCGCATACGTGCAAAGACCACTGTGTTAGTTTCGATGCACGCAGAGTGTACGGCTGCTTGTGCGGCAAAAGCTGCAGCTCAACGCCGGAGGCTCCCAGACGAGGCGCTGCGGGAACAAGAGGCCGAGGCTAAGTGACATCGTCGACAAAACCCTGCAGTTCAAAAAGCGCCGTGCACGCATCGTGCCCGCCGTGAGAATACCACCCTACGGGAACGCGAGGTCACCACAAGGCGACAACGCCAACAATTAAGACCCTGTAGTTCTAATCGATGCTTCGCGTGGTCATCGAGGTTTCTGTGTACGTGTGTCTACACACGCCACAAAGCATATATTTAATTAGTCAGCTTACGTTTATTAACAGCGAAGCTATTTATTCCAGCCGTAATTTGTGGTTCGTATCAAGAAACTATCATCATCAGCAATGAAGAAATAAATAAATGAAACTGAACTTTCTTGCTGAGGCGGGATTCGAACCCGCGTACCCACGGTCCCAAGGCGAGCGTCGTAACCACTAGTTTATACAGATGTTTTTTTTTTCTTTATTGCATTGGTATAACAGTCAACCACGTATTGACAAATTCATAATTTTAGAATTGTTTCATGTGCATTCCATGCGGGGCACCCAATCGGGTACACACTTTTTCACTAGTGGTTTGGGGATCCGACAGTGGCTGAACCACTAGTTTATACAGCCACGCTTGCCAACACGCATTTATGCGAACCATAAGATTGCGTTAGAGCGTCGTCGTCGTCGTCCACAGCTGGCGCGTTCGCACGTGCTCGTGCCCATGCTATGAGAGGTGAAGAAGAGGTTTTGTGCGCTATATGCGCGGGAGAGAGAGAAAGAAAATGAGAACGAGAGAGAGACGCATTCACGGAGCGGGTCTGCTAGAACGCGTTGTCGGCATTGGAACAAGGTGTCGGTGTTGCAAGCTGCGCTATGCAACGTGCAGTGACGGCCGTAAGTCCGAGAGAGAGACACAAATTCACGGAGCGGGTCGGCTGGAACGCGTTGTTGGCTTTGCAACGCGGTGGAACGCGGTGTCGGCATTTCGGCCACTGTGTTTTGAGCTTTGCGCGGCCAAGTGTAAGCTTCCACCTTTTTTTCTGCAATTTGCACTGCCACTGCAGCTACGAGCCTTACACTTCGGGTAATACTCTAACATGTTGCTATCGGATTCATTGCAATCGCCCTTATGGCGAAACTATGATACTTTCCCCTTTCTTTGCATTCTTTATTGTGTTGCCAGCACAACTAAATCGCTCACCTCCCTGGATTTTACGCTTACGTGACTTAGTTCATATTGACTAGTAAAATGGTAGCATGAAATGAACATATACACCACCACATTGCGGCAACGTCTGGCAGCCTTTTCAATTTATATCCAATGCGTCAAATATATTACCAGGCTTTCGTATATTAGCTGTGATTCCTATTAGGCATGCATATGATCATAGCTTGTGACAACATAATGACGTGATTGTGCCTACGTATTCCGCCATCTGATAAGCTCGTGTTTCACTGCGTAGCAACGTCAACGGGCATAATGTCACGCTCTTGATTTCTTTTGCAATGTTATGCGTTATTACGATGTTTCGGAGTACGCCTGACCATGCCTTTGCTATGTAACTCGAGTATTTTTCATTCTTGTGTTTCTCCCCTTACCCCATGTCCCATTGCCATTGCAGTGCGTAGGTTTGCTCATCGAAGTTTTGCTTGCTTCTTGGTTGCTTCATTTGTGACTTTTTAGTCTACTCTCTAGTAATGTTTTATTTTATCTTATGTGCAATGCTGTAATGCTAACGTATTATGAGGCACATTTCACTATTGCTATCTTTTCATTTATAACCTTATTTGACCATCTCCCGCACCAATCTAGAAATGATGGAATTTCTAGAAGCGTGGTGTAAAAGCATGTTACATCAAATACAAGTGGTCTTAAATTCTGTCCTGATAGTCGTGTTGCGTTTTTACTGCACTTTCTGAGGTGTCACATTTACGAGTTACATTATCTCTTATTTGAGAACAACACCGAGTTTTGCAAGTGAACATGTTGAAAACTGAGGTTTAAAATAAATTATTCTAGCCATTATCACATAAGGAGCATCGCATTCACACGTCGTAATGTATAAACGCAGCACAAGTACAGATGTCGATAATACCTCATAGAGCTCGAAACAACCAGAGAGAACTCAAGCTGCCACTCGCAAATACTGCGAGTACTGCAAAATTCCAGCCGGTGGAACTCTGTCACATCATTAAGGTAATTTCCAAGAAACGCGTTGTGTGTTTCGCGAGCGCGGGATCAGCATACCGATTCCCAGTCGGCAAACAGCAGTTACCCGCTTGGCGACGTGACGAAAATAGACACGTTATGCTATGCAGTTGCCGGTGTGAAAGCGCGTAAAATAAAAGCACACCTTCATATGGGTGTTTCTTAAAGAAGCTACGCGTTCAAGGCCTGTTATGTCTTGACGTCTGTTTGCATGCGTTCGGTCGTACTCCGCGCCCTTATCACTTACTGCGATTAACCTCACACACAGCATAGCCAAACAGTCAATAACGGCTTGGCAGGCGGCATATGAATAATCGAAAGTAATGCGCTACTTCAAGTAGATTTCCACATTAGCCAAAGATACACTTCATGGAGAAAACACTAAAATTCAAGCAAAACATCGCAATCGCTATTGGCTTGCAACAGTATAAAAAGACTGCAATATTCCTGGATTGATCAGTTGCTCATCTGCACAGCTAGCGCCAACTACCAGCATGGTGAGGTTCCACGCTGTTCCAGTTTTATTGCGCCCATTTTAAAATAGGGATGGGTTACAAGCCTTAAGAACTATTTACAAGCTACTCGGCGCAATTTTCTATTTTGCTTTCGACGTTTGTAAACTGAAAGTGTCGCCAAGCACGGAAGGTATCTAATGAGTTATAAGGGTCTCTAAACGCATCAATATATGTAAATTACTTAAGGTATCATTAGAAAATGACCCAGAATTAGGAGAAGTATTTCGCTCATATATTCTCAAATATTTAGAGTATTTCAATCAATATCAAAATTTCTGTGAGAACTATTGATGTTGCTTTATTCTCACTGTGCTCCATAAAAACATATTTCAAAATAAAATTAGGAGCTACGTGACATCATCAGTACCTTTTTTATTTGTTTCTACAATAGATCCGTGCTTGCGTCCTCCTCGCCCTGGCCACCTGTGCCATTGCCGGCTACGCCGGCTACCCGGTCGGCTACTCCTTCGGTGCTCCTGCCTACGCTGCCTATCATGCTCCACTGGCCGCTGTGTCAACTGTGCACCATGCTCCCGGATTTGGGTATGGCCTTGGCTACGGAGTTCCCGCATATGGCTTTGGACTCGGCAGCTATGGGCTCAGCTACGGATACGGTCTCGGCGGTCTCGGTTACAGCACCTTTCTCCGCAAAAAATGTGAGTGTTCTGCTCCATTCCTTTCTTTCTGTATCAATGTATTGTGCATCTTGTG
Organism: Dermacentor silvarum; assembly: GCF_013339745.2. Lineage (NCBI taxonomy): Eukaryota > Metazoa > Arthropoda > Arachnida > Ixodida > Ixodidae > Dermacentor > Dermacentor silvarum. Next base: position 144,376,826 of record NC_051156.1, read on the forward strand.
AGGAAGACTGCACTGTGTCGAAAGTCTTTGGATGGGCGCAATATTTTCTAAAGAAAGGCCTATAGAACCCGCCGCGGTGGCTCTGTCAGCTGAGGCATTGCGCTGCTGAGCACGAGATGGCGAGATCGAATCCCGGTCTTGGCGGCCGCATAATGATGGAGGCGAAATGCAATAACGCCAGTGTGCTTGCGTTATAGTGCACGTTAAATACCCCAGGTCGTCAAAATTAATCCAGAGCCCTGCACTACGGCGTGCCTCATAATCATAACTGGTCTTGGCACGTAAAATCCTAGAAAGAAGCAGAAAGGCCAATAGAGTAACGACGGTAATATAGTATGGTCACTTTTCTTTCTCGAACAATCTTATCCATGGCAGATGTGTATTAAACCTTATCCGCGTTTTCAGCTCCGAACTTGTACTGCTTGTTGTGTTCCGTACTTTGCTGTTGTCTAAGCTATGTGAAGGATTGGTAGTTATAAACGAGCGAAATTTTGCCGTACCGAATTCCGGTCTTTTTTCACAAATAGCTTATTCAGCACATATTGCAAAGCCCATTTATTGATACGAGTGGCTGTTGCATTACATTAATACAAATGTCTCTCTTTTGATTTCTGCTTTTTTTCAGAAACCCGACAATTTGACAGGTGGTGATGGCCAGAAGACGGCGTGACATCATATCCAAGCTGAAATAAATCGCTCTGCCAGATTTGCAGCCTTTTTTCTTGCTCTTCAACAAAAGTCACTGGATCTGCTGCAAACTAACGAATAGTAGTATCATTAAACTATAAATAATCATGGTCGGGCATTCTGCACCAGTTGTCCTTTTATTAAGCTTCTTAGGCCATGCATTATTCTTGTAGGCATGAAGTCTGCACGAGACACGAATGAATTAGTACTGACACGTCCCATCATGTCTGCGTCTTTTATTTTAGTACAATCGGCATATCAAGCGCAGGTTGTTCTCGACGGTGATTCATTTAAAAACGTAGTTAACAACATCGTGCCATGATCGTGTGGAACTTGGATACCTCAGGGGTGGAGTAGTTCAAATTTTAGACTGCCGAATAAAGAGCACAGTAAACCTTCGCACAGTCGCGCGTCATGTTCTCAGTATATGCGAAACGGTATCTGGGGTAGTTCCATTGGCCAGGAATTTAAAATGATGGATTTTACCTCAATAATATTAACGCACCATGTGCTGTGATGAAGCCTTCTCACAATGAAGGTTTTAACCATTGCAGTATTGAAACATAACTGATTACCTGGCATAATTGCATACCAGGAGAATTGAGCGCCATTCGTGGTTACTGTTGCAAACTTTCATGTCTCTCAAATGGTATAGTAGGATGAGTGCAACAACTTATGCTTGTCGGTTTCCCACCGACTTGTGTGCACACTCCATAAGGAGAATAAATACAGTGGAGCATAAGTGCGATAACATTCAACGGGTATTTTGATTGAAAATATTACTCAACTATTACTAACGCTATGCACGCTGCCGTAATCAAATTAGGAAAAGACAAAGTCCGCGTAACCTTGCAGCCGCCTAACAATAACGCCAACACCTAAGGCATCCAAACATATCCGTTCATGTTTGAAGCAAACCTATAAAAAGAAGAACGCTGTATACACACGTTCCGCAACCTCAATCGTTTGACGTTATGTGCAGGAGAATTATTAGTGTGTGATTCACTTGGCTTCTCTGACTTCTGCAGCATTGTTGTCGGCGCTCTAGTGTTAGCGGAACGCTATGAATAAGTCCCCTACTGAACCCGTTAAAAATTTTGTACGGACATTGCTTTACACGGCCCTCAATCATTTTGTCTCAGGCATTTGTTTACAACAAATGTTGTAGGTTCCCCTCCAGAGAAAATTATTTCATGTAAATAAGTGTTCTACTATCTCTATCGAAAATATGGGTCATCATTCGGTGGTCATCATTCACATAGGCCAAAAGTTAGAGCGGGAATATTTGGAATGCGATTTTATATTTCTAATGACAAAAAATGCATTGTCCTACCTTGAATTTGCACGGTTCGATCTACCTTGCATTTGCATATATCACTGATGTTGTCTACTCTAACTTGCTGAAAGGAACGGGACGTCATGTTACTTCGTTATCTCCACAAATACCAGGTTTCACCGGACTTATGAGCTCATCGCCCTTTACACCTGCAAGTTTCGTTTATACACAAGGATTTGTAATGGACCATTCAGGCATCATTGTACCGCAATAGGTTGTCTAAATGTTTTGTGGTAGCCTGGGTAGAAGCAAATCAGTGCTAAAATAAGTTGCCGAAGGGTGCGAGCAATGCACTCCCCATGCGGAAGCTCTTCCGTTCGCGCTTAGTCGGCATTACAATGCCGACAGTTTGCGGCTGACAACATCTGAGCCGAGGGCCCACCTGATAGTCATTTTTACGAAATCCGCCTTCCTTTATTTGCCTCATTCATCTGCTTCCTGTGTGAAGCATTACTACACTTCAGATCGCTCAGGTATTCGCGAGAATCCCGGATTTGTTCCTGTTTCTGATGATGACTTCTGCGCTGCAAGCGGCAGGCTTGTGACTCGAAGCCGCCATGCGTATGACATCTTCTCCACGGAGGAGAAGCGCCTCTGGTAAAAAGAGTGCTCTGAGTTTTGTTTGAGATTTCACCAATTTGCATGGCGTAAATTGGTGCACTACTTTGTAGACGGGATAGTCAATGACTGGTCTAAAAGCCATAATTGTCCGTTTGCAAGGTTCAAGTCAGCTGAAGTGTCCTTTAACTGTTTGAACAAATCAACATAAAGAGGTATGCGTGGTCAATGTTACCAGACTGCACCCACGGGAGGGCATGCATTTCGTCGGGTTCCACATTATTGCAACGCAGCTGCTTAATTACACCTGATAGCCATACATCGAAAACGTCAAACTGGGAACCATCGTTCACATTTATCGCGCAGGTAAGGGTGCGAGATAGAGAGTAGCATGCCAGGCGATCATCCAGGCTGACATCTCTAGCATATCATTAAAGCTTGCATATCTCTCCCTCTTGAAAGATGCAAAAGTGATATCAGAATAGAGCTGCTTGTTCCTCTAAGAATGGTACATGAGAATAGAGCAGAGCTGACAGCTAGCACACATCGTACAGTGTTGACTTTGTTGACGCACACAGCAGCGTATGTTTAACTAAGGCGTAACAAATGCCAACAAAGCAGGCGGACGAGCACCACCACAACCACCGAAGCAATTTCGGGTAGCTTTTCCGGTTTCCTTCATTGGCGAGGGTGCTCTTGTCAAAGTAAGAAATTTTGTGCGCACAAGGCGCAGGCTAACTGCGCCCACACAAATATTTATGCTCGTGATGACTTACCTAAGAATTACAATTCTTTTTCATTAGTGTAAAATTATTTTGTTCATTTTCTTAAAAAAAGACCTTACACCTTGGTCTCCTTTCCTGCAATGTAAGAATAGTGGGCGTGGTTCCCTACGTCACTGCGTGCGTGTGCTCCTCTAAAAGCGGCCTTGTACAAATTGCTTCCGTGAACTCAAAGTCTGCCCTAAAAATGTATGACCTCAAACGTAATTAAGCTAATCATCTGCACTTTCTTCGCCTGCTTTATGTAGTATTGACTATGCAAGAAGAAACAAGATAAAACAATAACGATTTGCCGAATTAAACAAAATTTTATTGTTGAGTGTTCATTCGCTCGCCTATTACTTGATATCGCAGTTGCCGGCCTCCCTTGGTTGTTTTTCTGAAAACTAGAACAAAAGAGAGGAATGGACTCAAGTTGAGTAAGGAATAATCTGCAGCAGGAGATACTGCACATGTATTTCGTAAATATCTATTTTTTGGCAAAACAGTAACCATCGCAAAAGTTGTTTGGTTTTCTAAGATGCGTTTTTAATTCACTAAAGAAATGTATAATGCCTGTCTTTATGTCACTGAAACGAGCTGAGAGAATCGAAATAGTGTGCATTTGGGCCCGTAAGCACATGGTAAAGCTTTCGGAAAATCCAGCGAAAAACAAATCCTTCTTACTTGTAGAACACAGCGGCACACGGTATGTAAAGTTTTCTGATTACCTTCTGCTTCTCCAGCTGTGTTTACTAATGAATTCTTCGTAATTTAGAGATACAGATGACTAAGGCTTCAATGCAATGTATTCATCACACAATAAATGTTTTTTTTTATATATTCCTCAAGCCCTAATTGTTCATTTCGGTAATGCCCACTCTACCCATATCAATACAAGTGACTAGGGATGCTTCAAGGGAAGTTGTAGATTACACAAGGGCGATCCAATGAGATAATGAATGCCAAACTCTTCACCTGGTTATTCCCACAGTCTGACTCCGTAAGAAAGGCGTCGCTTTACAACATACATAAAAGAGGTCCTGCGTGCACTAGCGAACTTTGAAGACACAGTGTTGCATTAATGGTTGGCAGTGAAGAGGAAAGCAGTTCTACGAAAGGTATTTCATTTCTTCGAGACCCGGAGTTTATCACTGTTTGGTGACACACCCTGACTAACCTCGTCTGAAATGCTCAGGTGGAGCCATTCCGGCCAAGCACGCCGGTCTGCACCGCCACCACTAAGCAAAAGTGAGCAGCTTCCTAGCTTGCTCCGTAAACGAAGGTGGCATCGTCGAAAGACGGAGTCGAAAGACGGAATCTGCAGCTTACCTGCCTTGGTGCAAATAAAATATTTACGCTCGCGACAATACCCGAACTAATGCTTAAAATTCACATTTTATAAGTGTGGCAAGTGGTTTGCTTGCATTCTTTAAAAAGAACTCTTGTGTAGAATTAGAGGCTTGTTTCATAGAGTTGCGAGCCGCGTCCCATATATGATTGCAGGTGTGGACACCTCTAATTGCAGCCTTGTAAAGAGGTCCTGCGAGAATTCAGATTTAGCCCCTATAAGTGTGTGTGGCCCAATAAGAAAAGTCAAAAGAGCACTTCCACTTTCTGCCTCTGCTAGGTGCCATTGCCAATATGCGGGAGCAAAATAAGACAATGATGAATCACCTATTTCAAACAATTTTTATTCCAAAGTGTTCATTGCTTTACAAGTTGGAAGACAGTGACCAACCTCCCTTGGGTGTTTTTCTGAAAAGAAGAAGAAAAGAAAAAGAATAAGCTCAAGCTCAATAACGAATGACCTGAAGACATAGCTAAAGCATGTTACCTCCGATGAGATAAATATATTTTTACAGGATGGTACATATATGCATCACAAATCTCTCAGAACTAAGATTTAATTATCAAGGCAATGCAATATTATATGCTTGCATATTACGCCAACGTATTTCGGGGGGAACAAATTGTTTATCCAGGAACGCATGCACATGCTAATACTTAGGTAATCCTGCGAAAACCACGTTTTTGAAAGTAGTAGGACACAACTGTACATAGCATCTAAAGTATGTACATTCATCTTACGTGTTCTTTATGGTTGAGTTCTTCATCGTTTATAGAAATGGCTGACAAAGATTCTGAGACTCAATATTGTTAATTCCTGCCATCTTCTATTCCTCATGTCGTAATTGTTTCTTTTTGTGTAGCAGCCATATATGTTTGACTTCAAGGTAAAACTGACGGAAGTCAAAAGCCATTCGAGCTCCAAAATGAATCCACTGTGCTTACATTTGTGGTGCAGTAGAGTGGAATAGCCACTACCGCCAAGGCCGCTTCCGTAGCTCAGGCCATAGCTTCCCAGTCCATAGCCATATGCTGGCGCAGCATGGCCAAGGCCATATCCATACGTGGACAGTGAACCAAGTGGGGCATTGTAAGCTCCGTAGGAGGCAGGAGCGCCGAGAGAGTAGCCGGTGGGATAGCCGGAGTAGACGGCAAATGCACAGGTGGCCAGGGCCAGGAGGATGCAGAAGCGGATCTGCACGTGTACAAATACGGAAGTCTTGCTGGAAATCTCAAAGCACAATTTTGATCAAGAATATTGATTACCGGGTAAATAATATACGTAAAAGTGCGCACATAAAAACTCAAGACAAAGTAACCGAACGAGAAAAAAAAGTTATCGATGGCATTGAATTTTGCTTACAATCACTGGGTTCTCCGGCGGAAAGTATGCGACTTTCAGGGGAGAAAATTATAAAGGAAACTGCGCTTACCGGTGCCGCATACATATTGAAGGCAAATAATTGCGCTTACGTGCATGCAAAATATTTGATTTATTGCAATTTAACTGCGCGCCTAAGAGTACACTGACACAGTTGAAGATGTGGCATGGCAAGTACCACTGAATTGAAAATATGTGCTACCTAATTCTTGCAACACCGGGTTTTTATACGTGTAAATTAATGGCTGTTGCGAGGAAAACTCTTGCGCATTTTAGTGAACATGCATTATTAGTGGCTCAGAACTCGACTGTTCGACTGCGTGCCGGGTTTGGGGAATGGGCGAGCGGTTAAAGGCGTTCAGAATAGGAAATATCTAGCCAGAAAGTCAAAAGCAGAAAGCCAAAAGGCTTGCCGCCTATGACTTTTAAAGTTTGTTTTTCACCCGGAATATCGTATATATCGTTAGGAGGAGAATCTATATAGACAGGAAATATATACAATAGGAGACACACAATGCTGCAGCAATGGCAGGGCTCCCGCGCGCACACCAGATATCCACACCGTAGTCGTGCTCGTCATCTTCCAAGCACCGACCGCAGAATCGCCGCCCGTGACAGTACCCGCGGGCGGCTGAAGCACTTTCCCGGTGCAATTAGGGCTCGGATTGAGAGTGGTACGGTTTAAGGGGCGAGGAAAGGACTATGTCTCTCGTGGCTGCCGCAGCCCGTGTCAATTATATATCCGTAGATATGAATTATTCCGCTTTGAACTCTATTATAAAGCGGAAAGCATTTTAAAGGCTTTCTGCTATTTAACTCAGAAAAAGTGCTCTGCACGGCACTTGCTTTCCAGTGATCTAGCCGTAACTGTATTGCTGAACTTACTCATAGCGCTTTCAGGGCCGTGGCTAGTTCTGCGCGGGTGATAAGATGGCGAACGAACCGTTTATAAATGTTCCAAATTGTATATACTCGCTACCAACTATCTGTGTAATTGAGGAGAAAGCAATAGAGGAAAAGCACGCGCAATTAGGGCGCTCCAGAAAAAAAGACCCACATTCACATCAGTGAATTATCTCGCTCTGATAAAACAAAGTTCTTTTTACAACATCCCTCAGTCGTGGGACGAAATGAATCATGCACTGAGTAATAAATTTGACTTATATATCCGCTTTTCTCTTCCGCGTTTTGGCTAACACGAAATTGTGGCTCGCGGAAGCCGATTCCCGGTATCTTCTGCAAGAAATAAAAAGTGCTGTCAACCTTTAGCGGAATACTTTGCGCAGTGACACAGGTGTGCAAGATCTACCCCTGTGAAATTTCCATCATTGCCACAGAACGCTTCCATAAGCACACTGAGTGTACTATTATTCACTACCACTTGAAAAGAACCTTTAAAGCCTTTTCCTTAAGGCTGTCGCAGAGCAACCTCCTGAAACTGCCGAATTCAGAAAAAAAAGACATAATGAACAGGTACGCAGCGTAAAAGTCCTGTGGCAGGACGTTCTTGGTGTCTGATATTTTGCCGACAACGCGAACCATTTCTGTTAAATTATAACGCGGCTCAACAATCTTTGAAACTGAATTCTGAAAAAAAAAATATCTTCGGTGGTGAAAAGCTTGAGAATTATCGGCCGTTGGCGCATAATTGACAAAGCGTTACAGCATGTGCAGCAACTATATGTTAAATATCTCGTGATGAAGCTTTTCAATTGAAATAAGCACAGGTTGCATGTTCTTACCATGGTGGGACCAAGTAACAGATGTTCACAGAAGCAACTGACGAATCTGCGTAAGGACCGAACGCGCTTATATAGTGAGAGCTCTGCAAAACCTCGCACCTGTTTTGCAATTGAGTGGTGTGCTCTTCTTTTTCTGCAACGCTCAGTTTGCGCAAGTACGGCGCCTCATGGGCAATATTACTTCACCTGTATTAGTTTATATTGCGCAACAATTTTAGCCTTGGTGTTCTTTTCGGTAAGACAGTGCTCTTACGAAACTTCCAGCAAGAAAACAACATTTCGTGCGCAGTCGAGTTAGGCAGTAAAGCACGTATCGGGCTTAAAATGTAGACGACTGACAAATTTTGTTCTTCGAACTGTTGCGCTCTAACGTGTGTGCATGCTGTTGATATTGAAATTATCGCATCCCTGAGAACAACTGAGAAATAATTCTTATTTAAAGGTTATAAAGGTGAAAGTGTCTTGTTCTCGATTGGTAAATAAATTATTTGAAACAGATTACCTAGTAAGATATTTTCTTGACACTGCAGAGGCCAGCTTCCGGCTCCCACGCTATCGCTTTAAGAGCACTGACGGCGACAGTTTTTAAAAACCCCATTCGTGGTCGTATTTGCATAACTGTCGCTCCTCCCCAGCTTTACAACACAAGCAAAGAACAATATACTTTAATGAAAACGTTTACTGTTTTCACTTGCAAGAGACGTTGATGCTCAAAAAAAAAACGTTGCTTGGACGTGTCACGAAGACTACCTTTATACCGGTACCGCATCAAATGAGGAACGAGGAAAAATATTTACATGTTTAGTTTTAGTGAGGAACAGTTTTTTTTTCTGTGATGTAAATTGTGAGAATATTTGTGTAGGTACATAGCTATGTTAGTGCATTGAAGGCACTGTATATCATGTTGCAGTGTTCAACGTGATAAAAAGCAGAAATAATCTATTTCGCACTGCCATTTATTTCGCAATGGCATTTGATCCCGCATAAGTCGCTATTTTTACAATAACAGCCAGTACGACGTTTCGCCCTTTCTCTTTGTTTACTTTTTCAGCAATCTTGCTACAACGAACTTGCTATTTTTTCTTGAGAAATGCTGCGACCGTCCTGCACTAGATCTTGTGAGAAAGCACGGACTGTGACCCTGCAAGTAATAATCAAGGATATTAACAAGCAGTAATGACGGATAGTAGCTCAAGGTATGTGAATAGATGCCTTGTTCGTTTGGCTTTTACAAAATAAGGCATGTTCTGACAATTTTTGTGGTTCTCATTCTTAGATTGCAGACTCTGATGTCACGCGAAGGTATCGGTGTGATCATAGTTCAGTGTTTGAAATTTTATCGAATAAAACTCAATAAAATGACTTATGTTGCTTTGAGTCATTGAAAACCTTCCGTGGGCTGGGCTGAAGCCACCTCCTCCGCAAGAAATGCCAGCAGTTTGCTTGATTGTTATCTATCAATAGGTTTTTATTTTTCATCTGAACATTACAGCCATATTATATCAGAGCACTTCGGACCAAAACTAAGCTTTCGGAGCTTATGCCAAGATAGCCAAAGAGTAAATGTATGGCGCACACTTTCTGTATGAAATATTTGTGGAGCCAAACTTAGCCGCCAGAACTAAATCTGTTATCAACAATGCAGCGGTTGTTAACATATGCATCTTTGTGTTGCGTGGTTTGTTCATGTGAACTTCACTTTCAAGAACTGGTAATCTCAGCAATAGTGGAAGATTCTTAGGTTCATAGTTTAGTAAATGTACTCGTTTTGTCTATATTCGTAACGTCCATCTGTCTTGATTTATTTTTAAACATTTGACAATTGAAAACCGATGGTGCTTGCAACAAAGTACAACTATTTACCCAAACTAAATTGAGTCACTGTGCCAGAGTTCCTATTGTCGCTTTCTCCTGAGTAAGGCACACACTCTGCAAGAAATGAGCCCCTATATATGGTAGAATTGTCGCAATTGATGGTGCTCACGCATCTTTTACCAATTATTTTTGTATGAAGCCTTTGCTATTGGATCTGCTCAAATATTGAAGCTAGTTGCAGGTAGATACATAAGAACATCGTCTCTCTATGTAGTGAAGCACCGCGTGTTGTTCTCGAAGATGTTTCTTTCTTTCATATAAAATTGTAACGTTTGAAGAAGCAAGTTAAAGCATTACAGGATACTGAATTTCTGAGATGCAATTTTTGCCAGCGGAAAGAGAGAAAGGGAGAATAAATGTTTATTAATTTGAATCAGTCAGATCGAGCGATTTTTTTTCTTCACCCAAAGTGGTTGGCCTCCTCAGTCCTGGTAGCCCCGTGGTAACTGTCGTGGTTTACCAGCTTGCTCTGGTCCTTAAAGCCTGGGGCAGCGAGACTTGCGCCCTACAATTCGAGGAAAAAAATTACGCACGTCGAGTGACGTACATGCTGCAAGATTAGGAAACTACTCGTTTACATGGTATTATGGAAAAAAATTGCGAAACTAACAAACTTATTATTTTATCAAGTAACACAATGTATGCAAGTTGCACACATGGTCTTAATTATCTAATAAGCAAATGCTCTCAGAATTCAAATCACACAAAGAAAAGACTTCTCTCGTTCAAGGCGTGGTCTATTCCCGTGTGTTTACAAGACAAAATAGCGCACTTATAGCAACCAGCGCAAACTTCACCTATAATGCAGACATTAGACATTGCTAATAATTTATCATGTATTTCTGTGGCCAGTACAAACAAAATACATCTGAAATAGACTACACATCTTTTTTATATAAACATCACCCGAAAACACCTATGTGCTATATGAATCAAGCTAAGCTCATTTCATTTTCTATAATTTTTCTTTGCAGAGTAAGAAGACTCATACCAAGATAAGAAACACAGAACGAGCATATTAGCAGTGTTTCTCGTCATCCTCAGCGCTTCAGTAAATATGTTACCTTCTTGTGTGACCTAAATATCCATCATTCTGTATATAACCCATTTAAATTCAAACATTTCTTAGTAGGGATCAGGGTTAACCGCGTGTCTAGATGAACAGTGCGCACGCACTTCTGCAATCGGTTCCTATATGTCAGTATGAGGAAAAAACTTTGCATATTGAATATGCTAAGTGCTACATACGTGCTTTACCGCTGAAGGCGCCATGCACGCAGCACTGTCTTTTTTTGCCAGGCAACCTGTAACGCACCGCTTTCCAGTTACCATCTAGGCTAATATTGGTGCTGAATTTAAACCAATACAGATTAAGTAATACTGAGCACGAGGCGCCAGAGTTTTGCAAGCGGATGGTTGCGTGAGAAAAAGACCAGGCCAGCCAATGTAAAGCAACAGTGGTGCACTGCGGAGCTCTCACTATAAAAGTCAGTCGCTCGATGCGGACATCCATCAGCTGCTACTGTGAAGATCTGCTGCTTCGTTCTACCATGGTAAGAACATACGACTTATGGTGCTTTCACTGCAGAAGTGCTATTGCGAGTTGTCTTGTATTCGACATACTTGGCACGTATTTCAAAATATTATGTCGTTTTAAAGGTAACAGTGTAAACTTAACAAATGTTCTAATTTTTAAGAGTATGAGGAATGACCTTCACTGCTTAGTCAGATGACCTACAGATGTACAAACCTTCGCATCTTGCACAGTAAATCAGACACTAAATATTTTTTGAAAGCTAACAAGTACGCCAGCTTGCTCACTTCCTCTTTCTGAAATGAGTATTCCGACTGTCAAAACGTTTTACGAGAATATTTGGGAGAAGGCTCTGACACACTTTTCAAGTGCTAAATAGATTTCGTACAAGCAAATTTGCTCTTTAGAACATGGGAGCTTTAGACGCATCCCTTGGTCACCATTTGACATAGTAACCGTAGCTACTTAGGAATACCTGATTTTTAAAACACGGTTTCGGGTGATTGCAAAAAACAAACAATCGCTCCCGCTGCGCTGCGATGTTTTTTTTTTTTTACAAAACCAGCTGCGAAGCTAACAGTTAAATAGTGGCCCCGACTCCTACCTGTGTCCCTTATAAGAAAATATAGTAGCCTTACGGACTAAGGAACTGGGTTTCACATTATTGGCTATTTACTTTCTATCATAGTGGCCGATCACAGCGCAAATTGTCAGGCTACACTGTTCGGATAATTATACTCCTTAGTTGCAAGGCTACAGATTCATTCACACAACCATCACACCTGCAGATCAAGCACCCAGTGTTTCTTGAAAGTCCATGAGTTATTTTTGTGCCGCAGAGCAAGGTCCTAACCCTTAGTAGCATATAGTTGCCGGAAACGCCTACCGTTAGTCATATCAAATGTTAAGTAAATAAAAGTTACCAGGCTATATCCTTGAAAAGTATAAGCCAACTCAAGTGGAATTACGCCGAATCCCCGCACGTGTAGTCGTACATACATGCCCCCCCCCCCTTTTTTATTCAGAAAATATTCTCATTAGTAGCAATTGTATTTGTCGCTATATAGATACAGGTAAATCAAGAATAAAAGAAACAAGAATTTAACTGCCTGATAGATTAAGTGTGCTAGAGTGGCTGGAACCCGTGAATCGACTACGCAAGGCAGCAGAGAATAGCCAGCGCTATTTTACACATTTTATATGCCACAAGCCTTCAATTTTCCACGATTTCCACAGATTAAAGAAATATTTGATGTAGAACTTATGTGTTTTGCATTCAACAGTGGACCCACCTGTATATGAAATGTCCCCAACTGCTATCATTTTTAAGAGAGCAAAAGAATAGACAGCTACACGAGTCTTAATGACGCCAAATGGAGATTCCGGAACCAAAATCAATGACAACCTAAGTGAATGTAAGCAGCTGAAAACACAAGAAAAGCTTTCCTAAAATGTGGCATGATGAGTGATCGTTTTGAAAAACAAAAGCGCAATGAATTCATTGCCAATCTGCCAGAAATATTGCGGCGCATCCAGATTTGATATACGAAACGCTCCTTAACGTGTTAATAGAGAGGAATCTGCAACTTGCTTCAACTGAAAATAATGTTGCGGTTCATTTGTCGTAGAATTTTATGACGTGGTTGTCCGAATATAGCGTGTCTATGAATTATTTGCATTATGTATATTTTGTCTGGAAGTTGGCGCTATTGTCTCTTTGAAACACATATATTCGGAATATGAAGGTGCGTCGTCTTTCGCAGCCAAAATGTTACCAATTTTCACCAATAAACTGTACCGAAACTTCTGCCGAGGCATCGTGTGGTAAAATTTCTAATTATATGCCCTCTATCTGTTCCCTAGAAAAACTTATTTTTAATCTTCGGCATCTCTGCTGCAGATTAGCCGTGCAGACTAGTAGAAGCAACAGAGCTCCAACTGAGTAATTCTTGTGCGCGCATTCCTCCGTCCCGTTTTATTTTCACACTGTGTAGTGACTGTTGTCAAATACTGTACTAGATAGCCAGACTTCTTAAGCATCACTGTCCCGTCAAGTTCAAAGAAAGCATCTTTAATCCTGTACTCTTGCAGATCCGTGCCTGCATCCTCCTGGCCCTGGCCGCCTGTGCATTTGCCGTGTACTCCGGCTATCCCTACGGCTATTCTGGCGCAGTTCCTGCCAACTATGGAGCTTACAGCTCCCCACTTGGTTCTCTGTCCTCATACGGCTACGGACTTGGCCATGGTGCCCCAGCGTACGGCTACGGGCTTGGAAGCTACGGCCTGAGCTACGGACAAGGCCTCGGTGGTCTCGGTTATTCCACCCTAGTGCACAAGTAATGTACGTATATGTCACTATATTTGGTCTTTAAGAAGCTTTTATGAAGGCTCTTATATAGATGTACGAACTAGAAGCGTATCGTGCATACAACGCACTAAAACTTGACTTTATAGGGATGCGAGATTTCAGGAAGGGAAAGGTCTGCCTCTGAGCTCTGGTTGTATGTGTGAAATGCTAGAGAATGTTGCTCTCAGTCACATCGCGAGCTTACAAAGAATACGGCAGGCAACACACTGTACAATGGGGCAGCTGGCGGGGCATGCCGCAATTGTTGTGTCCTGTTCCCTTTATAGTATAATGCACGGTGTGCTATTCGCTTTAACTGTGATATCCGTTTTGATTTTCCTTTTATTCTATTTTCGGTGGATGTAGTATAAAAACTTCATAAGTAATCAAACTTCAGAGCACTGAAAAATTTTCTTGAAAGGATCCAAATTATTTTTTCAATAGTTACTTCTGGCGATAAAACTTACGTGCCAGGGCCTTTGCTAGACAGGTCCTGACCTAACAGGCGCTTATTCATCTGGTCCTTATTTTTTTCAGAACTCCTCTATGAAATCACGGCAACTGTGATCTAAAACGATGTGTGGACTGAAACATTTGAAATAAAACTTCTTTGAATCTACAAATTGGCCACTCTGTTATTTTATTATTCTATTTGGCACTGACAAAGATCTTATTATGCGAACACTGCTTTGATATTATAGGACAGATGACATATTCATGTCTGCATACACATATTCATGTCTGCATGACATATTCATGTCTGCATACAGAAGCCTGTGTCAGTTAGTCGACGGGTTGGTTCTTATAGACTTTTACAACGAACAGTCCGCACACAATGCACCAGAGACCACCACAGTCGCAGCACCATAGAATGCCTTCTTAATTAGGCCCCTGCAGGCATCAGCTGCCGGCGGAAGCTCCAGCAACCGTCAGGCCTGGTTCTCGTTGTTCTAATTAATAAAATTATCGAACAGCAGAGAGAATACGTGTTCCGTTGTGAACTGCAAGCGCCGCGACAGAGACTTGAAGGTGTGTGATGGGACTATGTGCGAGCTTCATCTGCCTTAGCTCTATACTAGGAGTGCTCGTGTTTACGACCGTCCAATATGCACACCTTTCTGCAAGGTGAGCACTAAGATCAACCGTCACTCGATCAGCCAATTACCAGCAATGACCAACAATGACTTCCCGGCTAACACCACCTGAAGCAACTACGCAGCGGTACCGCCACTGGTAGCATAGAATGGCTCGTCATTGTGAACTTCGATAAGCATGCAAGTCAGCGCTACGCACTCACTCCGCAAGCGCAATATACATACTAGAATTTGTGAGCAGGTACAGAAACACAGCACACAAAGCGCGAGTGTTTGTTGTGTACATGCTACATTTTGGTGATTTCGTTGGTATTGCGCACAAAATGAGTTAAATCAACTAGCCAACTGCTGGATTTTCCTACTTATTCGTCTGACATACACGGCCAACTTCAGTTTCTATAGCTTCGAAGTCAAACGTGTGCGCCGGGAATCAACAGAAGGCAAGTGATGGCTAGGCGACTTGTAATGTTTATTTCCACGCGTACGCGAATACATCTTAAACGGGACCTGAACCACCCCTCGGGCTTGATGAAATAAAATAGTCCACGGGTACCATACGGTGCTGTGAACATCTCCGTAAAGTTTTGCTGTCGTACGCGGTGCGTGGAACTCGCAAATGGAGCGCGAAGTCGCCTTTATCTCCAACACTGTCTCTTCAGCAGAAGCCAGGATCCTCACTCTTTTGGACGCTTTATTTCGTAATAAAGCGGATTCCCATACGCGGTTCCTATACGGTCGGCTACACCGCAGCCGCCGCAGCGTGCCACCACGAGTCCACTGGCTAAGGGCACTGCGCATCGCAAAGGACAGCCGTGTTTGGCTTACGGTTAACGCGTCGTAGGCAACACAATCAAAAGTCGTGGCTCTCCATTATCATCTCCAATAAAATTTTAACTGCGCGCCGCGGTGACATTTCGAAGGCGGAGTGTTGTGGCCACGCCCCACTCTGCCGTAGCCTTTGCAGTGCAAGGCATTGAAGAAGGAACGGGAGCACAACGCAGGCCGTTTTTGATTGCCAATAACTCCGCTTCTGCCGAACGCATTGAAGTATTTCTTGCTTCAAAGAATTTCGGAAATAGCCTATTTTCACTTCATTTGCATTTCTGCACTTCGATAGAAGAAGAAGAAGAAAATGTTTATTATTCAAAAGCATTTTGGTGGAATGGTCGGAGCTCCTTTAGTCCAGGGCCCCACTGGCTCCGGCCGCCCACTTGACCTGTTCTATGAAGGACTGTTATTCATCAGGTCTGAGCTGGTTAGCTGTGCCTCCCATTGCTCCATTGTGTGGCGTGTTTTATCAAACGGGTGTGAGTCACAATCCCATGTTATGTGTTTGCACTTAGATAAGAAGTGGTTCAGGGCTCCTTTAATCTACGCTAGAAGTATTTGGAAAACCAGTTATCAAGTTATCTGATCAGCGCCAATGAGAAGAACGACGTGGTCGCAAGCAACCACAGGGTCGAAGCAGGACGCAAATAGGCAGTTCTTGCGCGGGCACACGCACTTATTCTCGAACAAATGATTTGCACATAGAGTTAACCACAACAGACGCACGGCTGTTAACAGCCTTAAGAATTTGCCGCTGTGATGGTTAAAATATTAGGAATTATGGAAGATTGAAGCAAGAATGCGGCTATATTCGTCGCCTTCATCCGGTAATGTTGCACACTATAAGACTGTAGTGCAGCAAAAGGGATAAACGAAAGATGTACTTGCACTGCCTCTGCAGCTTTGCCCGAAATCTTTTCTGGTCCACCCATTTACTCTTCACTCTGACGGTCCAAATAGTGGCTGTCTGAGCCGTGCCTGCAGCCGCCATGACGATTTTACACAAGCAAGCTAACGCTGATCAGAAGTCGCTCAATGAAGGGCCCTGTCACGTGACTAAATATGGAGGCGGCCGTGACTATGGGGCTGTAAACTTTCTACTCTACGCGATCCTTAGACATTCTATTACTGTCACCTATACTCTTTTTCCCGTTCCCCAGAATTGGGTAGCCAACCAGACGATTTCTGGATAAAATCCCTGCCTTCTCTTTCTCTTTCCTCCTGCTTCTATTTTGTTTTTCAAATAGGCAGTAAAAAAGTGCGTTTGCCATATCACTGAGGCACATGGTACGGCGTTTTGTTAATACATCGAAGTCAAAATTCAGTCTAATGAGCACTCGTTTATCTTACTGACGTGGCTCGCGCAATAGTCCGGTGCCGTAAAAATCAACTATGTTGCACTGGTAGCGCTGCTGCCGCTGAAAGCTGGAGTTGCTGTGCGTGGCTGGATATGCAGATGGAGCACAATTTCTAGCAACGCTTTTTTACTTCATTTTTATTCTTTAATATGTTACGGGAACAAGTCGATTACTCACTTCACACTTACGCGCCTGGAATTTGCTCTTGCGTGCCTTATTATGTCATCATCAGCATATACTTATGTTCACTGCAGCACAAAGGCCTCTCCTTGTCATCTCCAATTACCCCTGTCTTGTGCTCGCTGACTCCAACTTTCGTCTGCAAATTTTTTAACTTCATCACCCCACCTAGTTATGTGCCATCCTCGACTGCACTTCCCTTCTCTTGGTATCGATTCTGTAGCTGTAATGGTCCATCCATTATCCATCCTACGCATTACGTGGCCTGCCCAGCTCCTTTTTTGTCTCTTATTGTCAATAAGAATATCCCCTATCCCTGTTTTTCTCTGATTCACACTGATCTCTCCCTGTTCCTTAACGTTAGGTCTAACATGTTTAGTTCCATCGCTCTTTGTGCGGTCCTTAACTTGTTTTCGAGCTTCTTTGTTAACTTCCAAGTTTCTTCGCCACATGTTAGCACTGGTAGAATGCAATGATCGCACACTTTTCTTTTCAGTGACAGTGGTAAGCTCCCAGTCAGGATTTGGTATTGTCTGCCGTATGCACTCCAACCCAATTTCATTCTTGTGTAAATTTCCTTCTCATGATCAGGGTCCGCTGTGAGTAATTGACCTAGATAATTGCGCTCCTTTACAGACTCTTGAGGCTTACTGACGATCCTGAATTCTTGTTCTCTTACCAGGCTGTTCAACATTACCTTTGTCTTCTGCATATTAATCTTCAACCCCACTTTTACACTTTCTCGGATAAGGTCCTCAATCATTTGTTGTAATTCGTCCCCAATGTTGCTGAATAGGACAATGTGATTTGCAAACCAAAGGTTGCTGATATATTCGCCGTTGATCCTCACTTCTAAGCCGTCCCAGTCTAAGAGCTCGAATACTTCTAAGCATGCAGTGACTGGCATTGGAGAGATTGTGAATCCTTGATTGACCCCTTTCTTGATAGGGAACTTTGTACTTTTCTTGTGGAGAACCAAGGCAGCTGTGGAGTCTTTGTAGATGTTTGCCAAGGCATTCACATATGCCTCCTGTACTCCTTGATTAAGCAATGACTATATGACTGCTGGTATGTCTACTGAATCAAACGACTTTTCATAATCTATGAAAGCCATACTGAGAGGTTGATTGTACTCCGCAGATTTCTCGATTACCTGATTGATGACGTGGATATGATCCATCGTAGAATATCCCTTCCTGAAGCCAGCCTATTCTCTTGGTTGACGGAAGTCAAGTGTTGCCCTCACTCTATTAGAAATTATCTTGGTGGATATTTTATACAATACTGAAAGCAAGCTAATGGGTCTCTAATTATTCAATTCTTTAATGTATCCTTTCTTATGGATTAGTATAATGTTGGCGTTCCTCCAGTTTTCTAATACACTTGAAGTCGGGAGACATTGCGCATAAAGGGCCGCAAGCTTTTCAAGCATATCTCCTCCATGTTTGACTAAGTGGACTGTTATTTCATTTTATCCAGCAGCTTTACCGCTAGTCAAGTCTTGCAAGGCCATTCTAACTTTATCGCTGGTTATAGAAGGAGCTTCTGTGTCCTGTTCATCAACACTTGGAATGAAAGTAGCTTGGCTGCTCTGGTAACTGTATAGGTCAGTATAGAATTCTTCCGCTGCTTTTACTATGTCATAGAAATTGCTGCCGATATTACCCTGCGCATCTTCCAGTGCATACATCTTGCATTATCCTATGCCATATTTTCTTCTCACTGATTTCATGCGGCGTGCAGATTTTACTGCTTCCTCAATCTTTTCGACGTTATAATTTCGAATATCCCTTAATTTCTTCTTGTTGATCTGTTGATTACTAAAATAATGATTATTACAAGTTCACCGATGATTGCAATGTCTAGGAGCATTTACAATTGCTATGCAAAGCGTTAGAATAGTATCAAATTTTCATGTACTCGATATATTATATGTTAGGAATGTACGTATAAGATAATTGCTCGCGACTTCTGAAAGACGCGATGTGCGTATTGAAGAAATGACGCTGTCACGTCCAACATTCCTTGTTTTGAATGTATAAAAATAAAGTACTGTCGACGTGAACGACGCGAGGAATGACATGCACCATTGCATTCATACATTGTTCGCACTTTCACGGCACGACTATGGTGGTTCTAACGATTCCAGTAGGGATTCCATGTGGGGTTTTATAGGTCAAGGACAAATTTAGACATGTCATGGAGATTATGTAGGAGAAGCAGGTGCTTATACGGCTGTACGTATCTTGTATTTACTAGCATGTACTGTTCTGGAGTGTGCATTAATCAATTGAATACTTAACTTCTGCAGCGCCATGATTAGATAAAGTACAAACGATTCTTGTATTTATTTCTGATGGAACACACTACAATCTTAATCTCTGTAGCAACACGGGCTGCACAATTCGGCACGCTCCATCCCATCATATTGCGAGAGCTATTCAGTGCATCGTATCACACTGATTCCGCAATTTGAGCGACCAATGAACTGCGAGCACAATCATTTCGGCCAGGAGACGAAAAAGAAGCACCAAGAATGATACCAGTTCCTACGTCAATTGATCTATTTCGACCAAGTCCTGCGGTGTGTTGCCGTAGCCTGCGAAGTGTTGACTTCTCTGGAACGTTTTGACCACGTGTTGCCATTCGGCGAATAGCGGCGCTGGAATCACTGGAGATGGCGGAAGCGATGGGCGGAGAACAGTGGCACAACTCTGACTTCCTAAATGTTGCAGGATACAGTAACTCTACCGAAAACCACTCTTGTCAGGCCCTAGCAACCAACCAACGCCGCACAGCAGCGAGCCTGCACTTATCATGCATTTGTAGTTGATCATACACTTGCACAGTATTTAGCAGTGCCGTTTCATAAAGTTCACGAAAAGTATGTTAAAAGTATCCGAGGTTCACTGTGACAATTTTTAGGCTCCGTAGCGCATAATAATTGGTGGCTCTAAGCAGACGTAGAACGGTGGTGCTCTCCTCCTTAGCTGAAGCGATAAAGACGCCGATAATCGAACGTTCGTTATGTTTTACTGTGTATTTCAATTAATAGTGCGACGAAAATACAGAAGTAGCTTGAAGAGACTGTTATTTTAATATTGTTACGCGAACGAAGGATTGAGTACTGGAGACTATTTACAAAATATATTTACACAGGATAGCTGCAGCGCTGGCCAGTTCAGCCGACAGCTCGAGAGCCAAACGCAATTCGTCTTCTTCGTCTGGGCGCCCGCGCGCATCGTCCATAAGAAACACGCAATATGCATGTATCATTATCCCCGGCGGCAGAAGCACCGTCCCGGTGCATCTAAATGTCAGAGGGTACAGGAGGGTAATATGGTTTTAGGCGTGCGACATGCACAACGTCAGTGGAAGTCGG
This sequence comes from Dermacentor silvarum, assembly GCF_013339745.2. Taxonomy (NCBI): domain Eukaryota; kingdom Metazoa; phylum Arthropoda; class Arachnida; order Ixodida; family Ixodidae; genus Dermacentor; species Dermacentor silvarum. The sequence goes on from NC_051156.1 coordinate 144,397,239, forward strand.
GGCAGATGGGGCACTGGTACTGACTGGGGCGATTTCATACGTAACTGGAGTCACGGCACGCAGCACTCGATATGGGCCTGTGTACCGAGACAGGAGTTTTTCAGACAGGCCAACGTGACGAGTCGGTGACCACAGGAGTACCAGAGATCCAGGCGAAAAGTGAACGTCTCTGTGATGTCGATCGTACAAACGCCGCTGGTTCGCTTGGGAGGTCAGGAGGCGAGCGCGGGCAATTTCGCGAGCTTGGGCAGCCCTGGCGATGGCGTCAAGTGCATATTCGCTGGTCTCTGCTGCGGCGGTTGGAAGGGATGTGTCCAGTGGCAATGTGGGTTCTCGGCCAAACAACAGAAAGAACGGGGAATAGCCGGCAGTGTCGTGGCGCGAAGAGTTATATGCAAATGTGACATACGGTAGGACGAGGTCCCAATCAGTATGGTCAGACGAGACATACTTTGCAAGCATGTCTGTCAGGGTTCGATTGAGACGCTCCGTGAGACCATTGGTCTGTGGATGGTAAGACGTAGTCAGCTTGTGCCTGGTTGAGCAGGACTGCAGTATGTCGGCGATGACTTTTGAAAGGAATGTCCGACCACGGTCAGTGAGCAGTTGGTGCGGAGCTCCTAGCTGCAGAATCACGTCGCGTAAAAGAAAATCGGCGACATCTGTGGCACAGCTTGTTGGAAGCGCTCTGGTGATGGCGTAGCGCGTGGCGTAATCTGTCGCCACAGCGACCCACTTGTTGCCAGACGTTGATAGAGGGAAAGGGCCAAGTAAATCCAAGCCAACGCGAAAGAACGGCTCCAAAGGAATGTCGAGCGGTTGAAGGCACCCGGCAGGGAGCGTCGATGGTGTTTTCCGCCGCTGGCATTTATCACACGCCGCAACGTATTTCCGTACGGAGCGGGCGAGGCCTGGCCAAAAGAAGCGTCGGCGAATCCGGTCGTAGGTGCGGGAGACGCCGAGGTGACCTGCCGTTGGAAAGTCATGAAGTTCTTGGAGAACAGCTGACCGGAGGTGCCGAGGAATGACGAGGAGTAGGGCAGGACCATCGGGGCGGACGTTGGGGCAGTATAATACACCATCCCGGAGAACAAACAAATGAAGGGACGAATCAGAAGGCGAAGATTCCAAACGATCAATGATGGCGCGCAAGGAGGCATCACGGCGTTGCTCGTCGGCGACTTGTGGCAGCCGAGAAACCGAGAAAACGCAAGCGTCGGCATCGGTGTCAGGGTCGGCGGGTGGTTCGTCCACTGGATAGCGTGATAAGCAGTCGGCGTCTTGATGTAGGCGGCCCGACTTGTAGACTACCGCATAGGAAAATTCTTGTAGCCGCAGAGCCTAGCGACCAAGCCGGCCGGTAGGATCCTTGAGTGAGGAAAGCCAGCAGAGCGCGTGGTGGTCCGTGATTACAGAGAAATGCGTGCCATACAAGTACGGGCGGAATTTAGAAACCGCCCAGACGAGGGCCAGGCATTCACGCTCTGTAATCGAATAGTTGCGCTCCGCTGCTGTGAGGAGGCGGCTAGCGTAGGCGATAACACGATCGCGTCCCTGTTGGCGTTGGGCTAAGACGGCTCCGATACCGTGACCACTGGCATCGCTACGGACCTCTGTAGGGCAGAACGGGTCAAAGTGGGCCAGAATAGGCGGCGTGGTGAGAATGTTGGTCAGGTGGGAAAACGCGGCAGTTTGAGCGGGACCCCAGGTAAACGGCACGTCCTTCTTCAGAAGATCCGTAAGTGGTCGGGCAATCGCTGCGAAGTCTTTAATGAACCGTCGGAAGTAGGAGCAGAGTCCTACAAAACTTCGGACGTCTTTGACAGACTGAGGTACAGGAAAAGACGTGACAGCACGAATTTTCTCCGGGTCTGGTTGAATACCGGAAGCGTCGACGAGGTGGCCCAGCACTGTAATCTGCCGACGACCAAAGTGACACTTCGAGGAATTTAGTTGGAGCCCAGCCTCGCGAAAGACTTGAAGAACAGCTGATAAGCGCTCGAGGTGTGTCTCAAACGTAGGTGAAAATACGAGAACGTCGTCGAGGTAGCAAAGGCATGTTGTCCATTTGAACCCTTGAAGCAAAGAGTCCATCATACGCTCGAATGTGGCTGGGGCGTTGCACAGACCGAATGGCATAACTTTAAATTGATAAAGACCATCAGGGGTGACAAATGCGGTCTTCTCTCGGTCCCTTTCATCCACAGAAATTTGCCAATAACCAGACCGAAGGTCTATTGATGAGAAGTAGTTGGCACCGTGGAGACAATCGAGGGCGTCGTGAATGCGAGGCAAGGGATAGACGTCTTTTTTAGTAATTCGGTTTAGATGACGATAATCTACGCAGAAGCGCCACGTGCCATCTTTCTTTTTAACAAGCACAACGGGCGACGCCCAAGGGCTCGACGAGGGTTCAACAATGCCTTTGGCAAGCATCTTGTGCACTTCATCTTGAATAACCTTACGCTCTGAAAGAGAAACTCGATATGGCCGGCGATGAATAGGACTGGCATCACCAGTATTTATGTGGTGCTTAACATTTGAAGTCTGGCCCAACTGTCGATTGTTGAGGTCGAAGATGTCGTGGTACGAAACCAAAAGGCGACACAGAGCTGCTGCTTGTTCAGGCAATAGGTCCGCAAGCGTCGGGATCGGTAAAGGTTTCGTCACGGCAAATAGCATCCTGTGGACATGGTGAAGACTCGGAGCAGCCGTCGACGGAAAACGCCGTGACGTGGTCATCTCCTATAGCGCGCAGCGTTGCAACCGATATGCCTTGGGGTAGAACTTGCTTTGTTAGTCCAAAATTGACGACGGGAAGGCATGTCCGGTTATCGGCGACGGTTACGACGGAGTGGGGCACAGTGATATCGCGCATCAAAAGGACATCAGGAACAGGAGTAGCGACGTAATCACCATCGGGCAGAGGGAAAGATGATAGCAATTCGACGAAAGTCAAGGTTTTAGGCGGCAGGCGGACGAAGGCGGTCGGACTAAAGTTGTTCGGCAGTTCAGCACGAATATGCGCGAGTAGAGGAAGTTCGAGGCAAAGGGTACCGGTAGAACAGTCGATCAAAGCTGAATGCGCCGTAAGGAAGTCTAGTCCGAAGATTAGGTCATGGGGACAATTGGTCAGCACTGTAAAAAGACGGGAATGTGGCGGTCGGCGATACTGATCCGGGAAGTACACATTCCAGTGACGGCAACAGCGTTGCCATCGGCGACGCGTACGGCTCGTGTAGTAGCAGGCGTGAGAACCTTTTTCAATCGACGACGGAGGTTATTACTCATGATGGACACCTGGGCTCCAGTATCTATTAACGCCGTCAAAGGGACACCGTCGACGTGGACATCAAGTAAGTTCTGGTTCGTTGGGAGCGTCAATGGGGGATTTTGACACGACGAAGATAATGCAGCGCTACCCCCAGGAGCTGCATGGTCTAGTTTTCCGTCCGGGAAGACCCATAATTGGTCGGCGACGAATAGCGGCGTGGCTGGGGCGACGGGGACCGACGGCGCAGAGGGGACGGTGAGCGAGCGGGACGACTGTCATCGATGGATACGTCAGAGGTAGAAGGCATACGGCGAGGCGAGTAGCGGCGAGGGTCGGCATAAGGGCGCGGAGACGGGGAGAAGTAGCTCGAATACGGCGAGATCCAGGAGGTGCGGCAGTGGCGAGCGACGTGGCCAATGCGGTGACAACGGAAGCAAATGGGCTTGTCATCCGGAGTTCTCCACTCTGTAGGGTTGCGGTATCTGGGAGGGGAATACAGATTGGTGCTAGGCGCAGCTGTCGGCACCAATCGGGCGTCAGGTCGCGAGACGGAGCAGGCAGCAGGAAAACCGAGGTTGGCAAGTTCTTGCCGCACAACTTCCTGAATGAGGGAGATCGCCGGGGCTGGTTGGTCAAAGGTGGGGTCAACTGGGCGTGGATGGAACGGGGCAGGACTTACAGCCTCGAGCTCGCGGCGAACAATACGTGTGACGGTCTCATTGGACGGGGGTGAAGCGGTAATGGCGACGCAGGAGGACGTCGCAGTCGTGTTAGGGAGCCGGGAGAACTGCGGAATGACGCGGCGGCTTTTGGCGAGCTCAAAGCGGCGGCATTCCTTGATAATGACGTCGATGGTGGACACATTGTTGAATATCAACAAGTTGAACGCATCGTCCGCGATCCCTTTGAGAACGTGGCCTACCTTGTCAACTTCGACCATGTTCGCGTCGACTTTTCGGCAAAGAGCGAGCACGTCCTGTATGTACGAGACATACGATTCAGTAGAAGACTGCACTCGAGTAGCAAGCTCTTTCTTTGCAGCCTGCTGCCGACCGGTCGGATTTCCAAAAAGGTCGCGGAGCTTCTCCTTGAAAGCATCCCAGCTAGAGATCTCCTCCTCGTGTGTCCGGAACCAGACACGAGGTGTTCCGTCCAAGTAGAAGAGGACGTTCGCGAGCATTATGGTAGGGTCCCAGTGGTTGCTGCGGCAAACAAGCTCATACATGCCGAGCCAGTCATCAACGTCGACATTATCTTGACCGGAGAATATGCCAGGATCGCGGGGAGTGGCAACCGTGACGTACGTTGTGGTTGGAGTCGGAGTAGTAGGAGCAGACGAGGTCTCGTCAGCGGGAGCCATGGTGGAAAGCTGGACGGTGCGGCCGCTGCGGAGCTCCATGGCGAGGACGGGGAACGGCACGCTCCACCAAAATGTTACGCGAACGAAGGATTGAGTACTGGAGACTATTTACAAAATATATTTACACAGGATAGCTGCAGCGCTCGCCAGTTCAGCCGACAGCTCGAGAGCCAAACGCAATTCGTCTTCTTCGTCTGGGCGCCCGCGCGCATCGTCCATAAGAAACACGCAATATGCATGTATCAATATCAACCTTAGGCGGCAGCAATTTTTTACTATTGCCCTTCTTCAGTTTTGTGTTGGGTTTTAGGCACAGGTGAGACAAACTCCCAACTCCTGATCCTTGCGATTGCTTGACAAGCAAGTCAAGCAAAGGCACTTGATATCAATTGCACAGTACACCATGGCTGACTATGATCTGATACAAACTACATTTTATTTAATTGATGACTCCTTAACAATTACGCGCAAGCGTACATGGCTCGCCTGTGAAATCGGCGAGATTATGTTTGTAGCCGCGAGGGAAGCGAGCGCCGGAGGAGGAAGGGGCCTGGAGGTGGAGAAGAAAATCGCGCACCGGTGAAAGAAGGCAGGAGCGCGCTGACCCCGCGGCAAGACGACGCCACCTAGAGGAAAGTTTAGGTAGCGCTGAACGAAGCGAGGAAGGAGAAAGGAGGTGAAGCAATACGAAGGAGGATGGTACGTGGAGGCGTGCAGCGTCGACCTCTGGCAGTTGCTTCGTGTTCTTTGTGGGCTGCGGGAAGTACCGGTTCCTCTCGTGATCAAGAGGCGGAGTGCCGATCGAGAAGGACGCAGCAGCGACCCAAGCGGCGACAGGCAGAGCGCGAGTCGACCGACCCCGAAGTCGTCGTCAAGCGCCGGGCACGAGCTGAACAAGTCCGCCAAAAGGCGCCGGCTTGGCGTGCCCAGGACGCTCCAGAAGAGGTAGCAGGAGAAGAAGGGGAAAATATTAGCGCGAACAGTGCATTACCGCATTGCTTGAAATAATAAAGGCTGTGCATTGCCTTACAGTGGCTTACCATCTTTCCTAATGGCACTTTACCCTTTATAAAAATAGAAAAACAGACATAAAACGTTGAAAATGAAAAAAAAAATCCGCCTTGAAAAAACAGCCGCACATACACACTATCCAACCATTTTTAAAACATTGCACGTGCAGTGCACAACAAAGTTCGGCCAGCGTTACAGTGTTTTAACACAAGAAGGCGAAAGCCTGCCGCACATTTGGTAACACATGAAATTATACAACGGGGCTTAGGCTTCTTTGTAAGACATATTTGTAATGCATTAAGCGATACAGTTGGGGCTGGATTTTTTGCAAGACATAACGAGCCTCAATGGGAAGAACACGTGTGGCACCTTCTGAACGGCGACCTTCTGAACGCTACATATGAACACTTAACGTAGTACCTAAAGTGCAGCTTGGTATTGCACCCACTTGGCCACACCTGAGGTCAGCGAGATGGCTGCGACGCGGCGTGTGCAATAACGCACGCACTAGGCACACATATAGTTCGCACGAACCGTGGAGAAGCCGTGGCTTCAGGGAAGCGTGCTCATCTCGCACCCTCGAGGCCCGGGTTCGATTTCCACCCAGACCGAAATATACCAAATTTTCTTTTCAAAGCCACTAACTTACATTGTTTACAGGAACCTCCCTGAGAATTGTGACATCAATCCGAGCATTTTTTGCGGCGTCGGCCATACTTCGTCCTGGCGCAGTTTCGCCAAGGTCATCAAGGTCACCAAGGGCACGAGGTCGCGGAATCGAATTTCGCCTCCACCGTTTCGATAGAGGTGAAATGCAAAAAACGCCCGTGTGCTTGCGTTGTAGTGCATGTTAAAGAGCGCCAGACGGTCAAAATTAATCCGGAGCTTTCCACTACGGCGTGCCTCATAATCAGAATTGGTTTTGGCACGTAAAACCCCAGAAAGAAAAAAGAAGAAGAAAGAAGGGGCACGCAAAGGACACCGCTAACACAGACAAATAAGGCTTTCGCCTTAAAAGGGATTAGCGCCCGTACGCTTGCTCGTAACCCGCGTACGTGAACTGAAACGTCACTTTTACTTTATTATTGCATTTCTTAATGACCGCTAGTCGTTTCTTCTTAGCATGCGTATTGTTCAAAACGTTCCAGTACGCTTGTTATTGCGACTGGGGAAAAATGTGGTCTTCTAACGTGGAGACTTAAGGATTCTGCAAAGTGTAGTCATAGGCAGTGGTTTGGAAAATATTTGTGCTTCTCCCTTTTAATAACCTTGTCTCGTTGTGTATTACGTTCAAATTGTCTACCTAATGCCGGTCAACAAAGAAAGTTCGTATGAGGTACCTGCAAGCCTTTGTGAAATGAAATATTGGGAAATTTATTGCTTTTTATTGGTGATCTTCCCAGCTGGCTCAATCGTGTTCGTGTCTCTGAAAGTAGAAAAAGACATGAACGTTACACATGCAGAAGACAGTGAATCCACAAAAAGCAACCTGTAAATTATTAGTGATATTGAGTACACGTATAGATATAAAAAATAGAAATAAAAGGGCACAAACCATCTTGGCCTACTGGCAGCCGAACTACCATCTTTCGCAATGGGCGTGCAGTCTTTACTCTGAAGCTACCGCCGCAGTGGTCTTTTCATCAACTTTATTTGGTATTTGCTAACGTGTAGACAACTACCCCTGGGAGTGTTAGCCACCGCTACCCGTAGCTATCGCGGTGGATGTGAAATACTCTTTCAAATGGAGGCGTCACGTAGTTCGAGTACTTAGGGCCTTGCAACTGGCCCATAACCCTTTCCATACTGCCTCACTAGATTCAAATCTACCGAACTCTAGACCGGATACGCAATGAGCGAGAAGAATAACCGTGGCCGAGGATTTCGACTCTCTTGTTAGCTACAACCATAGGAAGCAAACATGCTACGAAACCAGGCAATGTAGAAAATCAATTAGCTGTTTGTTATATTATTAAGCAGCCACAGCTCAGAAATCTTCAACAAACACCGGTTGCAAAGCATCCCATAATAACCGAAGAGTGCGCTGGGCCACTCCGCCAGAGCCCTTACCGGGTTTCGACGCGAGAACGTGAACCTATAAGGCAACAAGTCGACAAAATGCTGCGCGATGACATCATACAGCCTTCGAAAAGCACGTGGGCATCTACTGTAGTCTTGGTGATGAAAAAGGAGGGAACCCTACGTTTCTCCGTCGATAATCGTCAACTGAACACGATCACGATGAAATACATGTTCCCCGTCCCACGGATAGATGACGGATTGGATCGGCTCTGCAACGCTAAATACTTCTCTTCGATGGATCTCAATACTGGCTACTGGCAAATGGAAGTTGACGAGAGGGATCGCGAAAAGACCGCCTTCATCACTCCAGTCGGATTCTATGAGTTCAAGGTCATGCCATTCGGTTCGAGGTCATGCGATTCGGTATACCGCTAAGATGTAAAGTAGGAGCATTGTCAGCCACAGTCACGCAGATATTTTCCCTTCTTCTAAAACATGCACATAATTCATAGAACAATAAGCTTCAATTTCACCATCAATGAACACATTCATGATGAAAATGCAGTTGCTATTGGGCCATTAAGCTAACTTAAATATACAAGGTGCCCCAACTATTATGCACCAAGATTTAAAACATGCAAATGTCCTGTAGCTGGACACAACAAAGGTAATGTTCTTTGCCATCGCTCAGAGATACTCAGATTACTTTTTGAATTTCATCTAATTACATAATTAGTCCTAATTATTTATTCAACTTCTCAAATATAATAATTAGATGAAAACTGTCATGGAGAAAGTTGTACAGGAACATGAAAAACTCCCGATACAGCTTTCTGTTCCTTAATACGTACTACATAAAACTGTCTTTTCGAGCGTGAAAGAAGCCCTGAATACACGCGAAGTGCCTCGAGCGGCCTGTCGCGCGACAATTTTACGTGTATTCGCGGGCTTCTTTCACACTCGAAATACCACTTTGTGCCGAAAACCTTTGTTCTGTCCAGCTAGGGGACATTTGCATATGTTTAAATCTTGGCGCATGATAGTTGGGACACCCAGTAGGTTGCATACACTACAAGGTAACTAACGAATAGTTCTGTTCGTTGAAAGGCCCATATTTTTACGCACTAACGCTGGAAACTCGCGACTCCGTGCACACACCCAAATAACGACATTTCTTATTTGAACATCAGTGTCTGCTTCATAGGGACGTGATGCGAATGAAGATACTCTAGGAGCCACGATGTGAGTGCAAAGAGCAAAAGCATAATATGCATAGACGCTGATCAAAGAGGTATGAAGGCCGAACATTCCACCTCGCGCGGGCATTTCTATATTTTCCGCTGTGTCATCTTGTTCTGTTTATCGACTCTTGCGATCACTCTGAAAGACCCTCAAATCAACGGACTGCATGTAAATTACGGTGGATGATGCAATGTTTAAAGGATCGTGCCACCCCTCTGCTAAGGAGCATTGCAGAGCGAAGACTGAATCGTACGTGGGAAAATACCCGTAATGCCATACTGATTGCTGTAAGTATAAAAGGACCGCATATTGGGATTAAATTCATCAGTTTGCTCATCCGAGGAGCTGCAGTTTTCTCCAACCATGGTGAGTAACAGCAGTGTTAATGCGTATCTCAGTTTAACCCTTGAATTTTGGCAGGCAGGTCAAGACCACTAAGTGTACTTTTCAAGATGAAAAACAAGGCCAGTATTAACTAAAATCTATTAGGTTAAAATTGTTGGTACTAGAAAATTTCCGCCAGTCCTGATGCTCGACAAATTATTAGCGAAGGCACTCCACGAACGGCGAATAGCAATTATGAACGAAAACCTTTGGGAATTTGGTTGTAAATTAGTAGCAGAGCGAAGTATTACTGTAGATTGATTACGACATCTTGGAACTGGGAACCGTTTAGTTACCGATTCATTCATGCCTGAAGTAGTCTCAGAAAAAATATCAGCTTTATATGTAACCGCACGATCCATGAACGTGAATAACGGGATAAACAGAAGTGGTGGTAAGTTCCGAGTATGGTTTCGATGTCCTTGGAAAATAAATCTGCCCCCAAAGCCTTTCATTTTGTGTAACCGGCATCAGTTTGAGTCCGGTGGAATGCAGAAACGCTCGTTCACTTCGATTTAGGATCATGTGAATCAACTCCACGAGACCAAAATTAATCCGAAGCCGCCCAATACGGCGTGTCTCGCAGCCAATACGTCATGCCTACATTCAAACGTGTGTTTTTTTCTTTATTGTTTTAACAGTTCCGTGCCTTTGTCCTAATCGCCCTGGCCACCTGTGCCTTTGCCGGCTTCGCCGGTTACGCCGGCTACCCGGTCGGCTACTCCGTAGCAGCTCCAACCTACGCTGCCTATCACGCTCCACTCGCTTCCGTATCAGCCGTCCACCATGCCCCCGCATATGGCTATGGATTTGGCTACGGAGTGCCCGCCTATGGCTTTGGACTCGGCAGCTATGGCCTGAGTTACGGATACGGTCTCGGTGGTCTCGGCTACAGCACCTTTCTCCGCAAGAAATGTGAGTGTGCAGCACCTTTGAGGGCATGAAAAAGATTCCAGTAAAAATTCTGTCTCAACTCTGGGGTGGATCGGTAGGTCTGGTATAATAAAACGTTACAAGGTGTCAATAAAGAGATGTCATTGCTGGCAGAATATATTGTTTAATTTTCTCTCTATTACCAGGAAAATAACTTCTTCACAGCACCACAGTATCTGTGATGATGTCCTTCTCAGTTACAAGGATCTGTTGATGATGCGTAGGTTGGTGTTCTTTTGAAATGCACTCCTAGTTTGAACAACATCACGCAAATCAAGTTTACTCATCTTTAAGGCCCATATCTTGCAGGCGTAATTCATTCGAAATGTTTGTGTCAATGCCTTGTCGAATTGACTATCTGCAATTATCAAGTGTTCATGTGTGTATTTTTCTTGCTTGCAGAAACGCAATACTTGGTGACAAGTGAAGACCACAATGATCTTCCGAAGAGCAATTAAGATATAATAAAACATTCCACAAGAACATGATGCCTTCATTTTTCTATTGATGGGGTCTAGTTAAACTGAAAAATATTTTACTGCACCAGTGCATTTTAGAGTGCGGACGTTTGGTACCCAGTACTAGTTACTTCTGTAAAGGCTACGGGAACTTCGTAGATATTCCTTTAAGGGGTGGCGTGAAGCACACTTGTCCCCTGCTATATGAACCTAGCAAGATTGTGGGAAGCAGTATTTGCAAAGCAAAAATGTGTCATGATCTTGCAGAAACTTCTTAAAATAAACAAAATATGTACCGGTGCTCTCCATTGCCCCCAAAACAGATATTCACAGCTTCGTGCGCTCTTGGTGTTTCTCCGTAATGCAGTCTTCACTAATTTCCTGATACGAAATGCATCTTTTATTCGAAATTTTTGCTGCGAGTCTCTTTTTTTCTGTGGGAATTTGGAGCAAATGTGGCAATGTAACAAAATTTGTAAACGTATCAAATGTCAGCAGAGAAGTGGACGGGGCACATTTGACCCTCCACGGTGGCTTAGCGGTTATGATGTGCTAAGCACAAGGTCGCGGTAAAAAGCCCCATTCGCCACGGCCGCATTTCGATGGGGGCGAAATGCAAGAATGCTCGTCTTCCGTGCATTCGGGGCACGTTAAAGATCCCCTGGCGGTCAAAGTTTTTCTAGAGTCCCCCACTACGGCGTGCCTCATAATGACATCGGGTTTTGGCACGTAATGTCCCAGAATTGATGCGAGACACATTTGCTAGGGTGGCATTGTGCCCCTTTGTGCATACACCTGCTTCAATCAGCATGAGAGCAAAAAAGAACTACTTAAAAAAACTTTGTGGCTTTCCGTTCCATAGCAAGGCATATCCTAAGTTCTCTCTAGTTGTTTTTTATTCAAGACATACCAAAATGAAACTTTGTTTCTTTGTGCTGTGCATCTTGCGGAGTGCCAAAAACACTTCCAACCGAATTATTAAAGCGTATAGGCTTAAAAAAGAAAGGTAACTTATATGGTTACAAAGGAATTTCGCGACTATGTCTTGTAGCAGATAACACGTCAATGTACCCTGTGACGCGTAGAAAACAAATAGTTCCTGATATAGCCTACATTTTGGTTATCCACTACCACTCAGTAGTGAAAGAAACACTACACGCACTGCATGGGGTTGTCATGCCCTTTGCTGCAAATAACGCTGTATCATACATACTTTGAGAGCCCTCAAGGTTCCAAGGCTAGGCTGTTCCGTAATAGCACCACATGTTACTACTCACACATATGTTTTAATTGGTCCCAGCCGTGCCAGCTGCAGGCGACGAAATTAAGCTTGGATACGGAACTTTACGACTGCGCACATGAAAAAGAATTTGCTTATGCTCATTTGGATGTTTCCCATAGTCGATATTTAAAGAAGGTGGAGACTAAGGTAATGGTGAAAAGAAACGAAAAAAAAAAACGGCAGATGTAACGCAGTTCACCAACCTTTCCAAAAGTTGCCATCTCGGAAAGTACTAAGGTTTACTTTATGATATACGCCGGTCCATATTTCTCGCCATATTTCTCGCCAACAGTATTTATAAATACTCTTGTCGGCTTTACGCGAGTGTTCTCGTAAAATATTATTTATTGTACTTCCATTGCACTCTGGAATATTTATTCCACTCCTACTCACGATGTGGTATAGCATTCCGGCCGTCATTCGATCCCCGGCAAACACGTCGGCGTTCAAATGAAAAGCTCCCCCTTTTTTTGGTAGCCGGTGCTAAGTCAGCCTTCCATTAGCTCGAATTATTGCCATTATTTGTGTCTAGGCGCTAGTTTCGCATGAGCATGCAGAGGTATTTTTTAATGCGTTAGCGTCCTTTCGGTTTTTCATTGACTTTCCGGGGGTTACCTATCTCTTTATATATGTTTGTATGTGTGTATCTAACCATTTTCCTGCCTACTCCGGTCTCTGGGTAGTTAGGGTCGAATGAGTAGCGCATCGGGCTACTGTGTTGAGGCAACAGTGCTCTAAACCAACCATCGGACCAACTTGGGTCACTGAGTATATGGCAGTGTGTACATACGTGCCGCTCTTAAACGAACCTCTTTCACGTCAAAGCAGCGACTGATTTATCGAAAGCTGGGTTTGGATTAAATGAGTCAATCAAATAATGAATAAAACAGGACTACAAGAAACGTATGATCAAACTGCGCATCAAGTTCTTTTCATATCTCTAACCTGCCGATAGGAGACTTCTACTGAGGGATTATCCGAAACACTTCACGTTCGATTATGCTATCAGTCAGATTAGAGTAAGAATAGCGAAAGAAATATGTAATTAAAAAGCTGGACAGTGCATACACGCAGTGTATTTTGATGTCGTTGTGTACGCATTTCTAGGCCGACTTCTGCGAAGCATTTATTGTGCACAGTGCCCCATGTAACTTTTGTTAAGCTGTTCAACAAAAAATAGGTTAAAAAACGGCGCAAGATAAAATTATAAGACCTAAGGTGTTCGACCAACAGACATCTGACTGCCGAATACCATAAGTCTTAAAACCGTATTTTGCTCCTTGTGTTTCAACCTTCTTTTTTTGTTGAAGAGCTTGGCTAAAGTTTTACTGGGACACCCTATATGTACTTGAGAAAATATATTCCAGGCACTGCCTTCTTTGCGCCGTAGAGTAATACACAGATGCCATGCCATCTACAGAACCCGGCCACCACCCTGGCTAAGGCACCATGTTGCTGAGAACAAGGCTGAGGTTTCAATTAGAGCCGTGGTGGTGGCTGCATTTCTGTGGGACCAAAACTGAATATCATTCGCGCACTCACTCTTAGGTTCCCGCTAAAGAACCACGTGTATTGTCGAAAATTGGTGATTACCTTCCTATAGGGCCTCTCATAGTGGCTGAAACGGAGCTTTGGTACGTTCAATTTCAGTTATTTGCAGCATGCTCCCACATTCTGAAGGACCCAGCTTTTTTATCCCAAGCTCTTCAATTTTTCTCAAATGATAGCCTAAAACAAGTCGTGGGGCGGTATTCATACCCAACTGTAGAAGCATTTCCCTATAAACCGTGCGTTACAGGTGAATATTGTGAATTTCATAATGTCGGTAGAGGATTATAGGCTGTCTGTTAAGCCCATTTGCACAATCGCTCAACGTTGAAGTCGCCCCTGGATTCTCGGAAATAAAGAAGGAACGCAAAGTACACTTTGGACTGTTTCTTGTACCTTGTGCCTGTGAAATGCTGAGCACCGCACGCTTGGTTTTTACGTAAGAGCAAGGTAACCAAACACGGTGCCATGAAGCACTCGCATATACTAAGCAATCTATTTTTTCTAGCTTTAAACACGCTCGAAAAAAGGGAGACAATAAGCTAACTGATTTTATCAGAGCGGAAACAGGAGATGTTTTGGGCCGGAGGTAATAAGCAAACATGTTGAAGACACCTGAGCACTGCAAGTAAGACCACGGATGTTAGCACAACATCGCAGTCAGTCGAGTGGCCTTGCGTTAATAAATATCAACAAAATTTTTATTGTGCTTCCAGATATAAAGCGTTTCGCCTGGCTTAAGAAGAATCCAAATGACAGATCAAGCGCGACTAATGTTTCAAATGATTTTGCACCACTTGTACTTTTTTTATGGTTTCGTCTGTGTCGGTTGGTCGGTTGGTCTGTATGTCGGTTGATCAGTCAGTCAGTGGAGGCGTTTTCCCCGAGCAGATTACTCCTCACTCTACAAAAAGTTCAAACATTCTGAGAATTGTCCACAAATGCATAAGCAGTCTTTGGCTCGGCTCCTACTTCAATATTGCTTACTTATTATTCCAATAGCAATTATATGGACACTCAAAAGCAGATTTCTACCGTCGGCGTCGCCGTCGCCGTGAGGTTCCGTATGACGTCAATGGAGATGAAATCGTCGCCGCGCGCCGCCGAACGCTGTATGTGCGAGTGAAAGGGCGCGAGGGACGCTCGCTTTCACGGGTAGTGAACGCACGGCGGAGAACAAACGCGCGTTCTACGCTGTGCTCCCTTAAGGGCTGCAGAAGTAGGCGTCTCTTTCCTCCTCTACAATCACCATATATGTAGAGTAAACGTACCTTCTTCGGACGCGCGAAAGGCTGTGGGGGAGGGGGGAGGGGCAGGGAAGGGAGGCGACGTTTAGCTGCGGCTCCGGCAACAGTCACGAACGCCGCACGCATTTTTGAGCGAACGCGGGCAAAAAGCCGGCGGCGTCGACAACAGTTCTGCGTGTTGCCGGTGCTGCTGCATGTCCAAGTTTATACAGCTGATAAAGCTGCTATCATTACTCCGTATAGCTCTCTTCAAATTTGCTATCGCAATTGATGCTTCGCCTTTCAGGTGAAACTGCGACAACTTTTTAGATAGCTTATGCATGTATACCCATCTTTACCAATCGCCAGCTATTACACTGTTATAACGATTGCAAGCGTTAACTTGTGCAATTATGCATTTACTTTGCAACTATATCGTATCAACAGAGCCTAAACGCCATCACAACCGTTTTTTTTTTTGGCCCCACCAAAGCTTTTTTTTCTTTTTTCTTTTTCTTTTTTTTACGTCTTTAACGCTGCGATGGCGAAGTCACCAATTTTGTTTTTCTAACGCTACCAACCATCTACTATTCAATTATTTTTTTTCTTGCGCTACTAGTCATCAACTATTACACTGCTATAACGATTACATGTCTTGACTTGACCAATTGTGCATTTATTTTGCAGATACAAGGCGTCACAGGGCGGACACATTTTGCGTGGGTACTCGCAAAAGAGGCTTATGCATTAAAAAATACGTAGGCGGTGGCACTGACTTGAACCTGGGTCCTCCTATTCAACAGCCAGATGCTCTAGCCATTAGGCTATTATCGCATTATCCCTCGTGCCAACACCAATTTGTTCTTTAACGTAGTAGCCACGTGTTGAAGGTTATGGTTGCCATTATGTAATACATACCCACAACGGGATATATATATCGACCAAGAAGCGTGTTTGGGTGTAGATTATTATGAGGAATTCCATAATGCGGCACGTACTCACAACGCTTGCAAATTCGTCAAGAAGCGGGCGGTACAGATCGTGCCACAAATTAGCACTTTGATATGATCGCTGTGTCATGTCGATGATTAGGTTTTTGATAGTATGGGACATACCCACAACTTGGCAATCCCTAAGAAGCGTGTCCGCGCCCTGATTATGATGATTTCGATACTGTATGGCCATAAGAACAGGAGGATTGGCCAAGAAGCGGTTGGTACGCATCATGCCACCAACAACCTCTCTGATACAATCGCCTCGTGTTGATGGGTGATTATGATTTTCGTACAATACCACACACGCGTAATGGGAGGTTACCCGATATGCGGGCGGAACAACGGCACAGGCCCACAACGGGGGATTGGCCAAGAAACGGGTAGTACATAATTTACACGTTTAGCTTGTCTCGTAATAGGGGAAACGCAGGCGGACCGGGCGTTGGGGCGGAGGCGTAACATGAGCGGCCTGTATGGTGCTACCACCTAGTGGCACAGAAATCAAACAGAAAAAAAACAGCGAATATTGCAGTAACCAAGTGTATTCTACTTCGCTGCTAGTGTAAATTTTCGGCGGCAACACGATTACGCCACTGCCGTAAGTTTGCACCACCAGTGAACTATAATACACATGCTTACTGCAATATTCGCTGTTTTTGTCTGTTTAATCTCTGCGCCACCAGGTGACAGCACCATACAAGCCGCTCACGTTTACGCCTCCGCCCCAACGCCCCAACTCCCGGTCCGCCTGCGATTACCGGATTACCGGGCAAGCTAAACCTTTCTAATATGCCACAACTATCTTTTTTAGATGATTAACGCTTGTTGATGAATATTAGTATTTTCGTGCTATGGCACATACCCACAACGGGTTGTGGCCAAAAAGTGGCCGGTACGTTAAAAAAACGAGAAATAAAGAAGCACAAACCATTATAAGATTCACACGGCATAGCACGGGTGTGAGAGGGCACATTGGAGCGACAGTCTCGTTTACGGCCAAGACGCACGAATGAAAGGGACTCTAAACTTAGAGCATTTCATTAGATGTTTAACGAAAGCTTGTCTTGACATAGCTTTACAGTTATGCGTTGCATATGCGTATTTTTTTCTTGTTGTTGTTAATGTTATACTCGAACCATTTGACCAACTGCTGAAAAGGTGGCATGTGGTAGACAGTTCCTTTTTGCCTCGTAGACAGGGAGATTACCTGCATGCAATATAGGAGTGTGCCGGTACTTTATTTAAAGATTTATATTTATTTTCTACTTATTGTTTTTGGTGCATGCACGGGTTGCAATCGCGTAATAGAAGCCCAGCAGTTGTGAAGTCATGTCTGACTATAGCTCAGATGCAAAGATTAGCACCCCTTTTGAAAAACCCATCCGCAAGTGTGTTCTAAAAAAGTTGTCGCAGTTTCACCTGAAAGGCGAAGCATCAATTGCGATAGCAATGTTGAAGAGAGCTATACGGAATAATGATAGCAGCTTTATCAGCTGTATAAACTTGGACATGCAGCAGCACCGGCAACACGCAGAACTGTTGTCGACGCCGTCGGCGTTTTGCCCGCGTTCGCTCAAAATGCGTGCGGCGTTGGTGACTGTTGCCGGAGCCTCTGATATAAATAGGCACTTGGTGCCGCAGCTAAACGTCGCCTCCCTTCCCTCCCCCTCCCCCCCCCCTCCCCCACGGCTTCTGGCGCATCGGAAGAAGGCGCGTTTGCTCTACATATATGGTGATTGTAAAGGAGGAAAGAGACGCCTACTTCTGCAGCCCTTAAGCGCTGAGCCGTGCTCCCTCAAGGGCTGCAGAAGATAGCGCCAACCTTTCCCTTTCCCTCAAGAACCACTTATCATAAGCGAGCACGGCGCAGAACGCACGTTTGTTCTCCGCCGTGCGTTCACTCCCCGTGAAAGCGCGCGCCCCTCGCGCCCTTTCACTCGCACATACAGCGTTCGGCGCGCAGCGACGATTTTATCTCCATTGACGTCATACGGAACCTCACGGCGACGGCGACGCCGACGGCAGAAATCTGCTTTTGAGTGTCCATATAATTGCTATCGCAATAAAAGTGGATGACATTCCGTTAGAATAGTCAATTCCTAATGGGAACTTTTCGTGAAGCTGCAAACCTAAGCGCCAATGTACGTTGCAGCAAATGTTAACTGATATCCCGAAAGTGGTGTGGGTCTGTAGATCTTTATGCCGTCATCGATGCGTTAGAAACTAACGACATGTAGTGAAATGGTGACAAGCATCTATTGCCTGCATTCAGAGAAACACATTAAGACGAATTGCGAGGGAAAGCCTGCTAAGCATGAGTGAACATTTGAGTAGGTAACATTGAGAACATAATTTTTGACGAGATACATGCAAAATGGTTTCTTTCACTCAAATATGTTTTGAACGGCCCACGATAAACGAACTCTATTTAGAGTGCGTTGCGCTATGGCGGAAATGAGAATCGATAAACCTTTTTTTTCCGTGACGCCGTGAACACCGCACGTTACATTGCCGACATCTTGAACAATGACGCCAGATGAACTATGTTTCGCGTATTGATATCATATACAGTAAGTTCGACACTCTGTTTGGGCTTGGTTTGTATTGGGCTATCCTGTATAATAATTTTCAGCTATTAAGATCCGTGCAAGGTCAACAAGGTGGACTTACTGATTGAGCGTAATAGTCGAGAGGGCACATGAAAAAAATGGATGGCTAATTAAGGCACCTGTCTCATACACTAGGCGTGCAGGAGAGACAAATTGTTTATTCTTGAAACAAAGGTTCAAATTTTATTTTTGCAATGGTAAAACTACTCACATCATAGCGGTTGTATACGTATATAACCATTGGTGTTTTTTTTTTCATCATGCGTTTTCACATACATAGTTTTTTAATAATATGCCAACGAAGTGCCTGTATTTTGAAGTATTTGGTGACCTTTCTTTAGGTAATAAATAGTGAAGTGAAGGCCAGCTTCAAAACAATTCTGATGGTGATAATTCTGATCCAGCAATCAGTGTCTCACTCATGGCGACGTGACCGGACTCAGTGAACTTTAGAGGACTGACGAAGGGAATGCTACCACAGCGCGTGATGAGGAAAAGCACACTGGCAAAGGCGTTGGCCAACGAAGGCAGTAGGCTGAGTCACACGTGCTTGCAGACATGACGCTATTGATCTGGCTAAACATATCGGCTTCTGCGATCTATCCAAGCGATCCACGTATTCATGGTACAGCATGTAAATTGAGTCAGATGAGGCGAGTCTAAAAGGGTGGAGTCAAATAACTTCGAAAAGATGCACACGGTGGGGGAAAAAGAATGACACATGCAAAACAACCATAAATCTATCGGCTCCTACAGGTATAAAAGGACTGCCGATACGGAGCGATTCGTCAGTTGCTCATCATCCGAAGAGCTGCCGTTTCGCTTCACCATGGTAAGATGCATAGCGCTACGCAATATTACCTATACGATTGCTTAACTTGTCCTGGAGCTCCGAATGTTAGCTATTACTTTGTAATCGCCAGGCAAAGGTTGACTTAAGGCTCTTATTATTTTTTTTATTTCAAAAACACACAGTATTGCCGGTTTTATTTATTCATTTTTGGCCAGTTTTGTCCAGAAGACGAAAAAAAAACGCGCACACTATGGTACGCTCGTAAGTTGTACGCTCTATTTCGCCCTATTTACTCATTTTGAGTACAGACTGTTGTAATTCAGGTTGTTGGGTATTGCTATATTCGGTGGAATGTCCGGCCTGTCGCATACCGTCAGATAATGCTGAAGAAATAGTTTTTCTTTCCTCGGAACGTCTGCAGCAATTAGTTAACTTGTTCATGTGCTTTGAGAAGGTAATCCAAACGTATTTGTACCAACACACGACATAACTTACTACCCACTTAACCGAAATCTAATTTTTCTATAACTACCAGGACTCGCTGAAATTTCACACAGGGTTATCCAACCATTCTCACTATTTGTTGAGTTATGCCTACAGCACCTTGAGGTAAAATTCTGTAACACTGGCACCATTTATTGGCAATATAATTATTGACTAAAGGGGTTACAGCTAACTCTCTCTTCACTCTACCATGATCCAAAATAGAATGCAACATAAATTTTATATCCTTAGACATGTAGTGACCTGCTCATGCGTGGTCAAGAAAGTAGCGAAAACTCCCGTTGCAACAGCTCTGTTCATATGGCATTCTAGACTGAATTATGAGGTTTTATGCACGAACAGCCACGATTTCAATATACGGCACGCCGTAGTGGGCAACTCCGGATTAATTTTGCCCACCAGAGGTTCTTTAACATTCCCCGAATGCGCAGGACACGGGTGTTTTTGCATTTCGCCCCCATCGAAATACGAACAACGCGGCCGGTATTACATCCCCCGACCGCGTGCTTAGCAGCGCCACACCATAGCCAATAAGCCACCGTGGCGGGTACGGCATTCTTAGGCAGCACACAGGAACCAAGATTCGGTTACCGCCAAAGGTGTCGGGGATTGAAATGATTGCACAAGGCTCCGCGTAAATTGTACTCTGTATCTCTCCTATGTAAGCTCACTTCAGTCCTTTTGTACTTGTATTTAGGCGTGCGTTAAAGGAATCAAGGTGGTCAAGATTAATCTCAGAGCCTCTACCAAGGCGTCCGTCATTATGCTAGCGCCGTTTTTGAAGGTTTACCCGCATAAATAAATCGACTCAACTGAAGAAAACAATCTTTTGAACTTGCACCATTGTGGAAGCAAAACGTACTAAGACGTGCTTACTACGTGTCAAACTAACTGAATCCCTTCCTATCTTTTGTCAGATTCGTGCCTGTGTCCTCCTCGCCTTCGCCACTTGTGCCCTTGCCGGCTACGCTGGCTACCCGGTCGGCTACTCCCTAGCTGCTCCTGCCTATGCTGCCTATCATGCTCCCCTCGCCTCCGTGTCTACCGTGCACCACGCTCCTGCCTTCGGCTATGGCCTTGGATATGGATTCGGAGTGCCTGCTTATGGCTACGGACTCGGCAGCTACGGTCTGAGTTACGGATACGGTCTCGGTGGTCTCGGCTACAGCACCTTCCTCCGCAAGAAATGTAAGCTTGCTGGTCGATAGCTCTTTCCCTAATGCAATTGTTGCAAGTATTGATAGCATCCTCGCGGTATTTTGCACAAGATAATTGAATGCTCTCGCTCGCTAATTGTCTTCTGACGATTGTGGAGAAAGGAAAAGCGATAATGTGGTGTTTCTTACATATTTTCTTCTGAACTGTAAATGGTAAAATAAGTAAAAGTCAGCTACCAGCGCACCCGGCAATATAGAAATTTAAGTGTGCCTTCAGCGGAGTCAGTGTTACGCACGTATAGTCATGGCTGTGTTTGGCGCAGCGCATAAATGAATTTATGAAAGAAAATACAGAGGAGAAAGAGCGCGCTTTCTCTTCCACAGTATGTTTCATAAAGCCGTTCATGTGCTGTTCAATACAACCCCATGAACTATCACCAACTTGCCCAAGCTTCCAGCGATATGTGCACTCATCACCGACATTATTTTCTCTTCGTAACCTTTAGTTAAGACAGCGTAACGTTTGGAATATTAAAGTTGTAATGTGCATTTTGTAATCAAATATGTTTATTATACAGCACATTCTCTCGAACTCCTTGTCATTGCCGTGCCTTATGAGAATATAACCATTATTTATGCTGCCATTTTCAGGAGCTCAAGCAGGAAGACCAGGTGGGGATGACTGCATGCGGCAACCAGTTGAATATGCTGCAATAAACTTCCTGTTGAAACATCGTTCTTGGTGCTCTTTCTCTTGCAACAGGCGCCTTGTTTGCGCCTAATGCTTCATACGACGAGTGCCATAAATGCCATGGTGCCTTAGTGTAAAGAGTTATTTACTAGTACATATATAGCTGTTGGAGTTTCAAAAAACATAACAAGCTATTTTTATCAGAAGACGGTTTCTCGCAGATTCTTTACGTATGATCGCTTAGCAACATAGGCTAACAACGTCATTCAATTGGTTATGACAAGCTCAGTAGGTGGTTATATTGTTCTCGTTTTGTATCATCGTCAAAAAAGGACACGGTGGTTCTTGATTGCTCTCGCTACGGGGAAGTCAGTCATTAACAGCCTCAAAGCGTTAAAGATATATATTTAAGGAACAAATATGCACCTCATTGTTGAAAACCGAACACTAGATATCAAATCAAGCAACGTTACTGCAAAGAGAGCGACAGCATAAGAATACAAGTAAGTAAGTAGCGGGAACAATTAATACGAAAGCTGGCCATTGTGGCCCTCCGGTGTCATGGCATAATGAAACTAAACATAGGCCCACTTCTGAAAAGTCATATTGCCGCGCAAACAGATAGACATAATGGGGAGTCCACCGGAAAAGGCTCAAAACGCAAACTTTTAAATCCATGTGTTTCCAGCATTGTTGGCCCAATATTAAAGTCCCCATAAACTTAACTCATTGGCCGAACAAATTAAGCATAAGAGGCACAAAATTAGGAGTATGCATGCGTATTTTTGAATGATAACGCAAATATTGACACGAGATATGCTGGCACCTACGGCCGCCGGCCATTTGAACGACAACGACGAAGTGTGTATTGGTACGCGCGCTCTACAAGTGTCAACCGTTAAGAAAGAACACCGTTTTGCCAAGTGCTTGCTTCTTAACATCGCGACAATATCATTTAGACGCTTGTGCCATGCCGCCCAGGTGTCGGTGCCCAATACTCGCGGTTCGGGGACCTTACGTTCATCTTGCACATGATGCTTTCTCTGAATAGAACAGTTTTTTTAGATTTGCTGATCAATCCTTCGATGAATCCTTTGATCTTTCCGCGAATTTTCCTGACGTAATAATACATTCAACCTATAGTGACACTGTTAGGAAGTTTCTATGGCCTTGATTTACTTTCTATTCGTAGAATAACTTTTGTAAGTTTGCCTCAGTAGTCGATGCCGTTGTTACTGCGACTTTTCGTTCAAACTGTCTTTTTTGTTCTATACCCACACGAAGGACATATATTTTATACGGAGAAATGTTTCTTATTCTATTTATTACAAAGGGACAAGGCAGACAAGGACAAGGAAAAGAAATAAAAGAAATGCTTATTCGTCTACAATGCAAAACAGCGACACCACACCTGGCGCAATAATATGTGCAATAAGTCCAGTGCTGTTTCGCGGAATCTCAGATGAAGTAAATAGTCAGAGATGTGCTCGAACAATCCACTTCAAGAATAAGGAGCTCGTCATCGTCCATTCTCGCAGGTACACTTTGCGGTGAAGTAGTGGAGATACACCCCACTTCTTCCTCCTATTACGACAACCGTTATTTGGTCCTTACCGCTCACTTCGCTTAATTTATTTCCTCTCGATGTTGGTTTATTCCGGGATGAGACCGTCGCAGCGCAATGAAGTTTATGACTTACCAGGAGTTTCGAACGCTGGATAAAACAATGGAAGTGAGAACAAATAGAAATTAAGCCTAGTAAAACAGCCTTCATGTTATTTCCTTCCGATCACAAGAGAACTTGTTCCAACATTAGCTCTAGATAGTTACCGCATTGAGGATACTAACCATTGTCGATTTTTAGGGGTTGTACTTGATTCTAACCTGATGTACCTTTCTCATATCTCCCATTTAAAGCAAAAAAATACGGCATACCATATTCACATATTTATAAAAGCACGTCCACACATCAGCCTAAACATTTTGTTTCCTCAGCATCACGCGATTATTCACAGTCATTTAACCTACTGCATTGCGTCACGGGGCAACACGTACCCCTCACACAATAATAACACCTTCAAAACCATGCCATCCGCAATATCACTTTTCAATCACGCCATGTAGCTCATCGACACTTTTCCAAGAGCAACACTTTCTCAAGATTGATAAGCAATTGAAAATAAGCCTGTCAATCTTTGTCTGTCACTCCCTTCACTCAATCCTTCCATCAATATTGTTTATTGGAGAAGAACTTCTTAATCACAACACAACTCGATTTGCATCATTTAATAACTTTTTATTGCCTGAAATTAAAACTAATTATGGAAATTCACTTTATTTACGGCACTGTTTTTGTGGAATTCTGTTCCAACTCACATAAAGGCGTCTTCGAGAGGTAGTTTCAAAAGGGGTCTATTTTACTTTTTGCACTACATGTGATTATTTTACTGCAATGTCATTTACTGCACTTTCTATGCTTTATTAAATTTTCTATCATTAGTTCTATATATCTTCATATTATTTTATGTTATGATATGTATCTATCAGTTCATTATTTTGCCCTAATATTTGCTTGGTGTCTTAAGAATAACCTTACCTCCTTAGTGTATTTCTGTTAAGCTGATTTCTTTTTAAACTTACCTTCATGCTTCATTTGCATCAACCACATTTTTTTTAAGTTTGTACAGACCTTTGGGGTCTCATCTATTATTTGGAGCCGTCTACATTTCCATTAGTAAATGAAAAAAAAATGTTTCTCCTTGTTTACTTGCAACGTTTATATAGCTTCGCGCTGGATGTGTTCTCACGAGGGTGTCTCGAGCTGCTGCTGGTATGGGATTGTGTGATGGCGGATACTGGGACGTCAAGAAAAGGCTGTATCGGCGTGTCTGCGAGGGCGGCTTGGCTTTATGACATTTATTTCCGTGAGAAGCAGTAAACCGTTTCTCGCTCATTCGGGATGTCCAGGACTTTTTCCTGCGTATGGTTTACAAAGTAAGTTTGGTCATTGCTTTGCCCGAGTTAACTATCTCTTCAATTCAATTGAAAGGTCGTATACAGCGTTACATTAAGGAGGTGATGTGTCGTGTTGCTTACCGTCAGGACAATTTTCAATTGAGCATTTAGGCAAGAACTCGCAAAGCTTTTACAAGAATTCATGTAGTGCTATTCTGCAATGTGTAATGTAATGTGTAAAAACATTTTTGTGCATCTAGGGGTGTAAATTTTCATGTTTAAATTACATGCTGCGGGTTTACCAGTTCAGAGACGGATGACGGTAAAGGTGTTCGTTCGGCGGGGTAACCGTTGTTTTTGGCGCCGCAAACTATAAACAATTGAGGGCGCGTTACTGAAATGCTGGTGAGGTGTTCATCCGGGACGTCCTACAAATAACTCTGAACAAATATTTCCATTTATTAACACAGGCAAAATATACCTAATGATTGTAACGAGGGTGAATTTCCATATATGATATTGCTGCGTTTTTGGGTCAACATGAAATTTGGACGTCACGCATGGCAGTTCACTCTGACAAAGTTGACGCTGTTGCAAATATGAAGTACTTTTGCGCTACTTTCTTTGTTTCGGGAAACAAAAAAAGTGCAAAATGGTGTAATAACAGCAAGAGCTTGATGTAGACAAATTGGTGCCACAAACTTGAAGAAAAAAAAAACTGCGCAAGAGAGACGAGTACAAAAAGAAGACAAGTAAACCGCCCAGGCGCTAATAGCGCCAGTACGTTGCACTCGTCTTCTTTTTGTCCTCTTCTCTTTTGCGCTGTCTTTGTCTTTAATTATGTACCCAATTTCGTCGTGTACATAATTTCGTGCATATGAAACAATATGAGTACATAATTGTTGCATATGAAGCATTTGTGAAAATATAGAGTTGTCATTACATGGTTGAAAATTGTAGCATTGCAATAACGCAAAAAAAAATCGCAGCCATTCCACTCTGTGAGTGTGGGCTTCCCGCGGAGCTGTAAAAGAACTACACAAAGATCACTACACGCGCCAACACGGCAATCGCGCTGTCGCGTTTGGTCATGTCACGAATGTTTTCATTCACCGATATCACATATTCAAACCGCAATCCGTCATACAAACGACAACTGAAGCCAAACGTTTTGTCCACGAAGTCTCCGCGGAATCACACATCCTCACCACTATAAGCATCAGCCTCCTGTACCTCCATCGTTGCTCTGCATTAATCGCTTCGCGATCTGTGGGGCTTTCCGCTCGAACCCGCCGCTTGCGGCCAGCCTTCTCGGCACGCTCCTCGCTGGTTCGTTCCGGCCGCCGCTCTCACTCATGATAACGTCTGCGGCCCCGAAGTTGGCCCTCATGAGCAGCTTGTATGTCTGTCCAGAAAGTACCTGCCAAATTTTGCATATGGTCCCTTGTGCTCGTCCAATTAAGTCGCGTTGTACCTGCGTCGCTGCGCAGCATTCTCCACTTCGCGACACCCGTTTTCCTGTCGAGCTCGCCGCGTACGGCAGCCTCTCGGGCACGATCCTTGGTGCTACTCGCCGCCCGTTTCCTAGTCTGGTGTCAGCACATCCCTTACTGGTTTGCTCCGCCTCACAGAGGGTGGCGTTATGAAGTAGTCGGTGGTTTCTTAGCTTTTCTATTGCTACGCCAGGTGTCAGCACATAGGTTGCTGGTTTGCTTTGCCTCCTCATAGAGGGCGCGGGTTCTTTTGAGCCGCGGACACATGACAAATATATGGGAGGCTAGACATATACAGCTCCAGCTGTAAAAAAGTCCACATAATTCTTCAATGACCGCAGTCCTGCAGGCCATAGGAAATCGTCGGCACTCGATGCGCCTGGGGCAATCGAGGATCGAGACTGTCTGAAGTCCCGGTGCCAAATTACTCATGCTTATGTCGTTCCTGGACAGTGCAATCTATCGTGTAAACACACAAAATAATCATAGTGTGTGTAATGTGAAGTATTGAATTGCACCTCCTACTTTTCTTCTCCTGAGCTTGAGGCCACGGGTTCAATCCCGGCCGAGGCGACAACAATTCTATAGGGGTCAAATGCCAAATGGTCATGTACTTATATTTACATGCACATTACCTAACCTCAAGTGTTCTAAAATTATTCCTGAGTCCCCGACTACCGCGTTCCTGTTAATTATCGACTGGTTTAGTGATATGAACGAAATTTTTTTTCTGTTTGAATTACTTGTTTAGGGAGCATGGATATGGAAAGGAGTTGGCCTGAAGTATCGTGAAGTCAACCAGCGGACTCGTCTCTGCTCAGCTTCGAGTGGGGTGGAGTTTACTGTTTTCTGTTGAGTCGGAAGTGCGTAAGTACATACGGGTCTTTCTTATGGACCCAACGAGCTGCAACAAGGAATGCACTGCAAAGTATCCAACACACTCTAACACAAGGCATGAAAATTTGACGGCTGTGATGTACAGTACAAGAATGAACCTACCGTCGAGCAGTGAGAGGTCCGGCTTGCCATGCCCGACCTGAGTACCAGGTGATCCTGGTGGACTGGGCGCGGCGGACGGCGCGGGCTCACGGCGTCCTGGAATGAGGACGCCGCTCACCTAGGGTTAAGGCGTCACCTGCTTTATGATAAATAAAGGTTATTGCTTGTCCTACTACTTCCCTCCTGGTTCCACACTCTTGAAACCGCTGGGCGTGGTAGTCTTTCGGGACACAATTGCTGGCCTGATTCTTTTTCTGTGTGGTACTCATATGTTTCTATGTTTTATTATTGTAACATATCTACGTAGAACCTGAGCACCCTGGCAAGGCATGTTGAATATAAGTGCTGGGAATTGGCATGGTATCTTTGGGTGCAGTTTTCAGGTACTGGAATAGTGAGTTGGTTAAAACACTGTAAAGTAGAAAACAAAACAGTCGCGAAACTTCGGCCCTCCTGAGTGCGCACAATAAAAATAATAAAAAGGATCCTGTTATTGGGCATGTGTGACATTCAAGTAGCGGTTTGACGTTATATATATCTCCAGAGGCCCAAACATTTTTTATATATTGAATATTGACGGGAAATAGTATGATAGTACCGAAGGAAAAAGCTTTTGCATTGCAAGACATCCTTCTGTGAAGTCGAAAATGAACTTGGTCAGACACCAAGAGGTGCTCTTATGTCATGTTATGCTTCAATTTTATTTCTCGATGAGCTTGTTTACTGTAAGTGAGCTACGCCTACTACGAACCACATGATGGAAAGTTGTGCGGAGAGTGAAAACCGGCTAACATGAAATGTAGGTGACCCCGCAAGCGCGTCTCCAGACGTGACACGAATTGAAAATGCAAGAATTCGCCTACTTGAAATCTATTTCTGCTATGCTGAACGAGAAGTTGCTGAACCCGTAAGAGGGTTGATTCTAAATTTAGTATGAGACGTGTAGGAGTGGAGTGCTCACGGGAACTTGGGACACGTGGCAGCCGGAAGGTCACTGAACACGTTGTCTCGGTCATGGCCAGTGGTCTGTGAAGCCGCTTTGCGGGCTGCTAAAACCGACGGTAGAAAAAAAAAAGTACTCGACTCTTAATGCAGAAAGACAGGCCTCACTTGTTGGACAGTGCTTCTAGATTACTCCAGAAAACAGAGACAAAAAAAGACATCTGTCGGGATCCCTATATAAAGAGAACCATCCTTCGAGTGAAAACATCAGTTGCTTCTCCTCGACAACTACCCAACGCTTCAGCTATGGTGAGAAATGCTTTTAGTAACGTGTGTGCTCCAGCCCTCATCATAAGAGCTAGCTGGGCTTAGGGAAACACGACAATGACAGACAAAACTAGAATAACTGTTCGGACAGTTTTGAGCCGTCCTGAATATGCCCAGCAGGTCACTGGTTTTTAGTTAGTCGTATCGTATGCATGGAAAGCGACTGAGTTTTGGCTTATACGTATAGCGGCTACCTACTACGTCTTCGAGCTTGCTTCTTCAGGAGATGTAGTGTATCCATGTTGCGCATAGATTTTACAGATGACCAAAATATGTTTAGCATCTAGCGCGAACTGGTGATGCAATAGCTCATGAAATATAATGCGCAGTAAGCTTTACACTGTTTCATGCAATGTTTCAGTGAACACTCACAGGAGAGAGTGAGCAATCAGCTTTCGAGATGTGAAAAATTGTCAGTCGTATTAACTTGTGAAAGTTGCTCCTCCCAATATGAAAGTGGAAAGACTCGTCTCTTCTTCGTGCTCTTACCTCTCCGCACCTAGCCACTAGTCTCTGTGGGAACAACCGGTTAGCTTCTTACTGCTGTATTCGTCCGACTTTTCTATAATTAATATTTGGACTCACACAATTATTAGGTCTCACGTTACCCTTGACATAAACAAGAAACGGCAGCGCCACCCAGTAAACATAAAAAGTATCACGCTAGATGGAGAAGACTAATGAAGACGAAGCGGACGCGCTCAATAACTGTGATCACATGTAGAAGAAAAAGCTTAGAGAAGGGCTTCCTTCTAAACCGAGAAGGTGGCGACCTGGAACGTGAAGAATGAAGGCTTCAACGCCAGCTCTATCTAGTACACAGATGTTGAGGGGAGGGAGCGTTAGCCAATCATCGTAGCTTCTGGGGCGATTACGCTCTCCAGTATCACTATTATCCACTGATATAGCATAGGTACAGTAGCGGAGAAGTTGAATCTTAAACTGCTAATTTGTTGGTTGGATGTTGAAATGTTCGAAGCGTAATGAGAGTTTTAAAGCGAAGCTTTGTACCTCTACCAGCCAAGGGTTCGGTCGTGTCCGTCGTTGTAAGCAAAAAACGATCCCGACGAACCGCTAACAATTCCAGGTATAGCAGTATAGCTTACTTGAATTCAGGCATTCAGCGTACAGCTAAGCACTCGTTTTCGCAAGAAAAACCACAAAAACAAGCTTCAAAGTGATGAGCCAACATGATGGATGATAAGGGCTGCGGGAAAACAACGGAAACAGGCTCGGCGCGGTCCGTAAGATTAGATTGCAGCTGTTGCAAATATTATGCAGCTGCTTGAAAGAGGGTTGACGTCATTAGAAACCCTTCCAGCCTAGTAACTGCTTCGGTTCATTTTCTAGACTACCCCACTATGGGGTAGTCTAGTAGTGTATATCACACCGCACATAAAGCAGTAGTGAACATTGTTGTGAAGTAAATAATAATAAAGGCCGTGGTTAAAGTTACGTTGTAGTGTGTGAAATATCAAGTGCGCCGCAGTCACCGTGAGGGTGGCGTAAAAAGCTTCGCTCTCCAACCACCTTCACAGGGTGGATTGGCGGGCCATTTTTTTTCTTTATTTTTTTCTGTAACTTTTTTGAAAGATTTTGGATTCCAAGGACAACACCAACGAATATAAAAGCGACTAGGGCAGTGAACCTGTAACGGGCTATTACTTTTGAAGCATAAGGCATTTATAACAGCCATCACACAGCTACGTTCTTCATGTATAAAGGAGGTATGGTGCTACCTGATCACAGTTGCAGGATGATTCATACATATAGTGTTAAGGTAAAGCTCAATAATTTTGACATAATGGTAACAAAGCTAGCGCTTTCGGCAACAAATTTAACCTTTCATTGGGTTAATTCCTCTAGAATAGTATCCAAATAGTGCCAAGCGGCGGTGTAAACGACGGGCCAGAGCTTAAAACATTTGTGCGTTGTCTAAATCATTGCTACACCTGGTACTGGGATGTTATCACTCAGCTATTGTAAACGAAATCTGAATATTTTGCTTTGTGCGTGTGTTGAGTTCACTGACAATCACCTGCTTAATCTTCCAATCCTGCCCAGTTCCGTAACTGCCTTGTCCTCGCCTTGGCCTCCTGTGCCTTCGCCGGCTACGTCGGCTACCCCTACACCTACTCCGTGGTTGCACCAACATATGCTGCCTACCACGCTCCCGTGTCTGCCGTGTCCACAGTGCATCACACTCCAGCTTTCACCTACGGCTACGGATATCCTGGCTTCAACTATGGCCTTGGTAGTTACGGGCTCAGCTACGGATACGGCCTTGGTGGACTCGGCTACACTACCCTACTGAAGAAATGTGAGTATGTTGTCCAAAGGCGGGGACGGGGGGGGGGGGGGGGGGGAGCGCACCTTCAACGCGGTTGGAATGATAGCCGAAATGAGGCCTAGCACTTACGTCATGCAGAAGCTACAATCATAACTTGCCACCATTTTACATCAGTGTCATCGCAAACATTCGCAGCAAATACTGCAACGTAATTTTTAAGTAATAAAATATTTTGGCCTCAAGGAAAGTGGTGAGGACTGCACAGTGTATATAGCGCCACGCGTAAAGCTGTTTCATTTTTACTAGCGCGGCTGCAGAATGCCGGGATCATTATATAGAAGATTCATTTTTCTGATGTAAAGAGTATCAGCGCCGATCAATAATTTTTAAAGCGTTTTATAAATGTTTTTTTTTTGTGAGCAGACATGCTCAAGCCCGCCCAGCACCACAGCTCTGAACACTGTACTGACCACGTTATACAGTCTACAATCTTTCATTCTCGACAAATTGATTGTACAGAAAAATTGAAAGAAAGTAGATTTACCATTATCTCTTTTAAATGCGCGGTATTTAGCTCCAGATTGAGATAGCAAGCATTACCGTTCCTGTGTGCTCATTTTCAAAACCGTTTCTCGCTACTCTTCTTCTTTCAGGAGAACCGAGAAGACAAGAACGCAAGTTTGAATAAAAAATGTGGTTGATCCCTCTTATATAGGAATCGGTATAGAACACGAAAGTAAAACGTGTCTTCACAGAAGTAGTGTAATGTTTATTGCACATTGATATATAATGTCTATTGGTGTTTTGTGGCTAAAGCGCCCTTAGGCGTTGATGCACCCACGCTGACGCCTGGTGGCACGTCTCCTCCATCACGACTACCAACGTCGATGACCATGAGCAACCGTCGTGCATATGGAAGCTGCACTACGCTGCACACGCTAGCACAACGCGAAAGACGAAGCACGTAACTGACACACTAATACAACGCGCAAGACAAAGCACGTAACTGAATCGTCACCGAGTCAAATCAGCGCGTACAGCGCGTCGTAATTGCAGCCTCCGCGATCAACTTCAGAAACATTTTCAGAGCTAATTGCGGAGGCCACGCTCCGCTGTGCTGAGTACGGTGAACGCCACCTGGCGTTGGTAGTGCTTATTGATGCCAGCGTCCCTTCGAATGCTGGCATCGAGGCGTCGGAGTGCTGAGACCACCGAAGCGTTCACTGTCGGTGCGCGTTAGTGTCATAATGCAGTACTTCTCTTTTCTGCTCGTAGGCGGCGGCACCGCCGCGAGCAAGAGCGCGGGTACACGGAGGAGTGTTAGATATATAAGGCGCGTCTGTGTAGCTCTCTGCAAATGCGTTTGTGGCGCAATGGGTTAAACGCTCGGCGATCAATCGTCGCGGACCGAGAGGTCGTGGGTTCGATTTCCAGATTTTGCATGTTTGTGGAACTTTTTCTTCTGGTTTCTTTCTTTGTGTTATGTTCGTGTACATAGTAAGCTGACGTATTTCCGTGACGGAAATACGTCAGTGAAGTCTTGGTGGACCCCGGCATAAAACACTTTCGTGTTAAAAAGTGTCATTGCACAAGAAAAACTGCTTGTCTTTTTCTCTTTACTCACCGTGTAGTCTTCGGACATTGTAATTTGCTCGAAATTCACGAGAAAATTATAAAATAATTTCTACCAAATATTACCGCCCTGTCTTGCATGCAGCGCTGATCCCTCTGAGATTTTTCTTTTGCGTATCGACAGCTATTAAATGCCCACAGCTGGGTTTTACGTAGGCCCATTTTTTCCGCGTCCCGGTTATGTTGTCGCCATCGGGTTGCCTCTTATTCCTCAGTTTCACCTTCACAAGATTAAAAGCAAAGCAGAAATGCACTCCCCATCGCCACTGGAGAGCAAACTCAAACACACTCGTGAATGAAAAAATTTAGCGCTAATCACTGCGTCACGGTAAAGCATTGGTGCTAGGCACTTTTTGTGGGGCTTTGCGCGTCCCGCAGAGAATCAGTGTAATGGAATCTGTGCAGATATTTCAGAGGCCGTATGGAATATTGTAGTGAACAAATGCGATCCTGGGCGCAAAGCATTCGGAAAATTCTTCCTCAGAGGGTGGCGGGTGTGCGCTTCAAGACACCTGAAGCTTTCGCAGTAGCTGAATTCGAAGCCGGAGGATCACGGAAGTCTCCGGAATATTTCTTTTCTTAGCAGTCTGACTGGGCTGAATGGGAGTATTTTGAGAAGGGATCCTAACCTAAGGAATTTGTCACAGTATCAACTGCTTCCAAATTCGGTGTTTGAACACGTTTTGTTGTTCTTGAAGTTGTTCTCTATTTATTTTCCTGGAAAATATTTTTTTCGCATGATAATTATTTATATTTTGTTGTAAAGGCAAAAACACGTGTGGCGTAAAGTTCGGTGCAAGGACAGACGTTATGGATACAACAAGAAACTGTCTTTTGCTGTGATTCAAGTCATCGCACTCTAATCTAAGCCACTTGAAAAAGGTGTACTCGAAATCCTTCATTTCTGTGCACACATGAAAACTACCAGAATATGTGTTGTTGAGCAGATTAAGGTACAAGAAAAATCTACCAGTTACACTTTTTTTAACAACGAAGCTGTTTTTAGCCAGCCTTAAAAAGTGCGTGTTTCACAAAACTATCATCAGCATTGGCTCGAGCGTCGTCGCCTTTTTCCACAGCTGGCTGGTTGGCGCCCTCTGTTAGCGCTCAAACTCGTGCTCGGCACGCGCTCGTGCCACTGCTCCCGCGTTCGTCGTCACCGTCTCCTTCCACAGCTGGCTGCGTGGCTGCTAATCATTCAAGCTTGCAATTTAACTTCTATTCTGTCGTCGTATGCGGAGGCAAAGCTTGCACTAGGCCACGCAAAGCTCGAGTCGCAACGAAGCTGGCCGATCGATTGCGTCTCCTGGTAGTAGCTATGTTGAACTTGGCTATGTCGAAGTTGAAATTAGTTGTATCTAGGTTGAACTTGGTAGGAGCTAGGTTTGACTTTGGCTATGCCAGAGTTGAGCTTGGTTATGTCAGGTATCTCTTAGGTTATGACGCAATCGATCGGCCAGCTTCGCTGTGTCTCGAGCTTTGCCTGGCCTAGTTCAAGCTTTGCCGTTTTTTTATTTGATTGTGTGTCAGATGATAGTTTACACTGTAAATACATTGCGAACGTTTCATGAGTGGCGCTTTATTCTTTTAAATGCTACAATGGTGTATTTTATTATGTACGTTGGAACTTTGTGGGAGCGAAACCAGATGTAGGTCACCAAATGCATATACTATATTTTGGAGCTTCCAAAAACAAAATTTCTTGCAGCGAAGAGTAAACGAAACATTGCGCAATCCCGCAAAACCTTTTGGTAGTAAAATTAGAATTTTAGTGGGAAATATTCTTTGCCTGGATGTGTTTTTACTATTGAAGTGTGTAGCACTACTACAACAAGTAACAGGGACGGACGTTAGGGTTGGTTTCAAAGACGCATGAGGAAAATATATTATCGATGCAGATCTATACGAAATAATTTACGAAGAATGCAGGCATTCAAGACAAAATCATTCAGCATTTGCTTCAGTGGTATATGAAACATTCAGCAAACTGGAGGCGTCGCTTAAAATGACAGTCGGTTCTTGCATTACAATACTGTTGTATGATTTGCTGGTATGATTTGCTTGTATGATTTTCGTCAGAAATTTCTAATCTTTCAAGAGATGGGGTCCACGTCTGGTCCCCCAATGTGGGTGGCCCAACTTTCATTGCATAACTCTTCTTGATTGACAGAGGAATATAGATGACCCTTGTTGTTGTCTATTTCCTTCCACCTATTTTACAATTTTTAATAAAATCCTGCATGATGTATCTGCATTTTTAAATAATGTTAATGTCAGATCTAAGTCGTTTTTTATTTATATTAATTTACTGTAACTGCTCGCTATCTTATTTACTGAGAAGATAACAGCGTCGTCATCTTTGTCAACAACAGGAAACCAAAAAGGAGGAATATTAGCAATGTTGTTATCGTCCTTAATTTATTGTTTTACCTGGAACGATCTCGGAAGTTCTTGGAGTCAGCAAAAATATTTATCGTAAAACAGGTAAAAAAATTATCCTGTGTGCTTCAAGAACACGCACACACCTCTAGCATACACATAGGCCTAGTGAACGTATAGTTTACAAAGTACACCTGCATACCTTTTCTTGCGATGCTATAACTAAGTACAGTATATGGAATGACATACATTAATCCCTTACGCCATTCTTTGCCAAAACTTCCACACAAACTTAAGTTTTAAGAAGCGTATGCTATGCTTTAAAAAATTAAAGAATGTGCGTGTACAGCAGCACCTGCTATGTTGAGCACATCTCCAAGTTTGACGATGAATAGAACAAATACATCACGCAGCTGAGACAAAACTGCAATGTGGTCGTCTTGGCAAGACCCTTCTTAGTAAAATGTCGTACTTAGGTACAGAGTATGTTCCTTCTTTTATTATTTACAAATGAATAAGGCACTCTACATTTAAAAGTACGCTGGGCCCTACTGTGTGTACAGTCCTTTGTAAAAATATGTGCATGATTAACACCCTAAATGCATGCCCAATTAGTTACTGAAGAAAGGCTTACCTATTTGTTGGTTTCTACACCAAGAACTCACTGTGACACAAAGGGGCAAAAATTAGTTGCGAAAATGTTTTTTTTTTGGGGGGGGGGTGGGCGAGTAATTGCATAGCAGAGCAATTGAATAGTGCAATAGATCAATTGAATGGCCGTTGCTGCAACTTGTCTATTCACTACATCATAGTTTGCTCATTACGAAGTGAAGATAATGAACAACACCTTTCGCACTTCCTCAGCTATTTGAGCAGCGCAAGCTCAAGACTAATTTGAAGAAATTCGAATACTTGAAGAGGTCACTCGTTTCCTTGGCAAGGTATCTACACACAAAGTGCACCAAAAAAGTCAATTAAAGAAAAATATTAAACTTGAAGAAACCACATGATTTCCATTCTTTAAGTTTATCACTTGGTGTGTCACTTTAAGTGTGTAATTTGTCACTTTAAGTGTGTCAGTGGTATTTAAGGCCTTTATCAAATGTTTCATTACGATTCCTTAGTGCTTGACTATGCTGAAACAAAAAAGTGCGCCGTTTCTATGGCGCAGAGTGCAGCACTGCACGGGCTCGGCTTACCCAAAATCCCTGCGCGGCCCGGCCCATGGGCCGGGCCGGGCCGGGTAGAGCAGTTTTTTCAAGGACTCGGGCACATCGTGTAATTTTCACGCGGGCCCGGGCCGGCTCTGGCTTTGTAGTGGTGTGTATGTAACGTGCGACGAGTTATTCTCGGGCGTCTCAACTCCAAAAAACATGTATTTCTCGGTCTCGGGCCGGGCTCGGGCCTAATATAAAGGGGTGGCGGGCCGGGCCGGGCGGGTAACGTAGATTATTTGCGGGCCCGGGCCGGGCCCGGGTCTCGCCATAAATATTTTGATCGGGCTCGGGCGGGCATCCCAACGTAAAAACGGGCCCGGGCCTGGACCAGGTTGGAAAAATCGGCCCGTTCAGTGCTCTAGTGCAGAGTTCTCAACGTGAGCACGCATACCGACAACTGCTGATCTCGAAACTACAGAAAATGAACTAGTTGGTATGGGTTCATCGGGAAAGAAGGTAAGGCATGCAGACACGCACAAAAGAGAAGAGAAAGAGCCGACCAAAGAGCTGACTATCAATTGCTCTACAGTTAATAGCCTGTGTTTGTGTTGTCTAGTTCTCTTCTAATTTGTCCGTGTCTGCATGCGTTGCCTTCCTCCTTATCTGAATATCAGGAGTTGTCTGGAATTCAAAGTGCGATTTCAAGGTGAACGCCCGACTTCATTAATGAAAACAAACCAATTACTACAACATTGGAAGAGCCACCAGTATTATTAAAAGATAAGAAATGAAAAAATTCGAGCATTGTGAACGCGGGTGTATTCCGGTTTTTGGTAGTACTTCTTTCTGTGCTGTTCAAAAAGCTCTCATGTGAATAAATGTAGGCTGACTATATATACAGGGTGTCTCAGCGAACACATTCAACAATTCTTAAAGGTCGCCTGTGGCAGATTGCACAATTCTAGTTCATGAGCTGGCCTACTCGAAGAGGCGGACATTACTTGCACAAGAAATTGAAATGCATAATCAAATAATTAACAGAAATTCACTAATTAAGTATATAACTAATTAGCTGATGTCCCATATTGCAATTTACAAATTGTAGCCGTGGAGTTCGCAAGGTGGATCCACTTGGAACGAATTCTCAGGATGACACCTGTCTCGAGATATTAATTCCCGAACTTTGCGGAGAAATGCATTGGCGTTCCAGTTAGGTTCTTGACAAAACGTCGCTTTTTGCACTGAAGCACAAAATAGCTGGAAACCAATGCATTTATCCGCAAAATTTGTGAATTAATATCTCGAAACTGGTGTCATCCAGAGAATTTATTCAAAGTGGATCCGCCTTGCGAACTCTACGGCTACAATATGTAAATTGCAATATGGGCCATCAGGTAATTAGTTAAAAGCTTAATTATTGAATTTTTAATTATAGATTATGCATTTCAATTTTTTGTGCAAGTAATGTCCGCCTCCTCGAGTAGACCAGCTCAATAACTACTAGAATTGGGCTATCTGCCACAGGCAACCTTAAATAAATTTTGAAAGTGTTCGCTGAAACACCCTGTATATATATATATCTATACAGGGTGACCCAGCTATCACGCAGCACAATTTAAAAGAAGAGGAACGGCGTTACGCGAAGCAAGCCTAGTGCGTATTGTTTCTAGTGCAGTGAAGGAGCCGCCAGCAATTTTTTCTGTACTGAGATTTAATTAGTTAATTATAATTCATTATCTAACTCGAGAAGCACTGTCTTAATTATGAAAGTGTCAATGAGAAAATCGTAGAGCAGCATAAAAAACTCCCGATACAGCTTTCTGTGGCTCAATACGTGCTACATAAATGTGTTTTTCCGGGTGTGAAAGATGCCCGCGAATACACGCAAAGCGCCTCGAGCGGCCAGTCGCGTGGCAATTCTGCGTGTATTCGCGGGCACCAAGAAGCTATACCAATTCTACCGAACTTGTATCCTGGTGAATTAACTTGAATGCTTGAATGCAGCCGCAAGACAAGCTGCTCTACGTTGACGCTTTTTTCATACTTAAGAACCCCTGACATCATGGACAGGGGGGGGGGGGGGTGCAGATGTGCACATGGCGACTATTTAGGATACATTGAGGATGTTCCATTCCGATAGGGGCAAGTTTTGTATTCTAGAGTCACGCCCGTGAACAATATTAAAGTTTTACCGCAACAATAAACAAATGGTGGCTTCGATACTTGTTGGCAAGCATAGGCCTAAAAACCTAGCGATTCACATGGCAAACAAGCAGAGTGATGACTCGAACTACGTAAAAACATACCACTAGTGCGAGATCGCGAAGGGCAAATACTGACAGCGCTGGCAAAAAAATGGCAATTCTACCGTACTCAAAGGAACCTTTTCAAGGAAATTGTACGCGTGAAGTTTGCAGGCTTTAGACAAAAAATCAAGGGACGAGCCAAACACAATAATTTATTGTAGCTATTAAAGATTACACCGATATTGAAGAAATCAAAGTACCAACAAAGGACGCTGCCTCCGTAATTTATCTGTTCAGCCTCAAGACGTTCTTGAAGAAATAATGAGATAGAGTCAGACAATGAATCAGGCCTTTCAAAGAATGGGCCTCGAGAATGGGCACAGCAGATGTAGACCACCTTGACATTTACAACCCATTACCACTTAGATAGCAGCGTTCTCATAGATCGGAGAGTACGGGATATAATAAACCATTATTATTGTACTTTGACTTTCAGAGAAGCCAGAAATCAAATGAAATCAAACGAAATGTTTATTTCGACACGAAATTTACATCACAAGCCGCAATCATCAGCTATAACAACACCAATCGTTTAGGCTGAAGCACTCATTTCGCTACATGCGGGAGTTAGCCCGCGGATAGCAGATAATCACCTTCTACAAGTATCTTCAGCGCACGTTTCCTTTAATTGCATCAGAAAGCACCAGCAAGGCGGCATTGATGCAAGCTTTCAATGAAGCCAATAATTAGATGACAGGCATTGCACAACGAATGCAGAAATCAAACGGGGAAATGGCATACGCGGGCAAAAGCGTCTTTACTGTTACAAGTCAAAAACCCTTCGCTGCTCTTTGCATGGTTGCAAAGATCATGAAGAACGGATTTTTAAAGGAGAGTCTGTTAAGAAGAGCTGAGACAAAATGTAGAGGCATGCACCCTACACTATCTTTTCCTGTTATCCCGGCAAAGGCAAGGACACAAGCCATGGAGCACTGAACTAGCGACGAAGGAGTATTGCAGAAGAAAAGGTAATCAAGGACCCGGAAGTTGAAGGAATGCGATGTTTACAATCAGAATGGCTACTTCCTCTCAGTGCCCTTCCTTCTCTGTGATGTTACAAGTACGTATTCAGGGCGCTTCTTGTCAAAGCGTTTACACTCTACGATCAAAACGATGTCAATTCGGGTACATAACCTTAAAGGGCCTCTAATCAACCACTGGCACTCCGTGCACTCTTTAAATAAACACACGCGTCGTGCCCAGATTAGTGAGACAATTATTTTTGCTAACAGCTGCACTCTGTACCACGGGAAAGCCACCAATCAAAAAAGAGCGGAACCTCTCTGAATGGGAATTATCCACGATATGTGTAGCGTTATATTTGGCTTCGGCTTGCTTCTGCTGCTGTTGCGGCTGCTTTGTACACCTCTTGTGGGAAGAGTAATGTTTGCGTATATGCATGGAACTAAAGGGACCGTATGTAAAGTCACAAAGTCTTGCAGTTCACATTCCACAATCCACACCTACAGTCTTCTCTTTCCCTCTTGTGTGCGTCTTGTACTTCTTCCTCGTGTTTCTTCATGGAGGAAGGAAATCCAGGAGAAGCCCCAGCCAGCACGGGCGTATTGGAGAAAGTGTGGCAGAAGTCACGTGGTGTTTTTCGCAAAGGAGCACGGCGATGGGTACCCAAAATGTCAACGTTGCCATAGCAACCACGCTTCTGAAGATTTCGCTGCTGCTCTCGGTCTCTGAAAAGTGCGATAAGGTTTTCTCGTAGGTGTCTTTCTCGTAGCACCTTTTGTCCCAGCATACTGAGCACGGGTCTATGGGTGCTGAAGTGGTACACGTAAGTACATTGTGTCTTCCCGTTGTGGATACTATATGTACGTATACGTGATCCGTGACTCCTCCTTGTCTTATGGTACGCACGCAATCGTCCGTATAAGGTGTTAGATTTACGGGTGGCGCTTAAACTTCGCATTTCTCCTTGTAATGCCAAAGGGTTTAATACCAAGACATGGTCGGCCAGTTAGTGCACCATCTCCGGGATCGGCCGACATCTTTTGGCTACAAACGGACGGACAGAATTTTCGGACCTACTCCCCCAAAAATGCTACGCATTAAAAATGAATCACGGGCTCGTGCCCGAACATTTCCTGTCTCCGCACCTTCTGAGAAAAAGAGAGAAAGAAAGACGTTTATTAAATCATTAAAAAAAGGAAATTGTACATGTGTGAAAAGGCAACCCCAGTGGTTTTTCCGGTGAGGTGCTTAGATTAGGTCAATAGCTTTGCTTGACGTTATCATAGTAAACAATTAGTAGCCCTTCCCCTGTCGAGGAAATGGGCGTAAGCGAAGCTTGCCTTGTGTTTCTTCGGTGTTACTCCGAACGAATTGCACTGACGAGTACCACGTTGTGCTCGAAACATAACCGGTCACACGCACTGCAGCTGGCTCTGAAGTTCCAGTTGAGAACCTCGCATTGAAACCTGGCCGCACGGAATTTGGCGCTTGCATTGCCGATGCGTGCACCACCGTTCTCGCGTTCCTAGAGGGCTAGACGACGCTGACATTTGGCCTCAACATCGCGCTCCCGAAACTCGAGGTCCGCGGGTCTTCAGTGATGTTTCGCCTGGGTTTCGGAAGCCCTCACGTTAGAATCGGCACATCGATGATGATCCCTTTCCCGAGCGCGTTCTTTCTGGATATATTTCCATGAAATTTCTTCAAAATTAAATCTGTCCGTTACGTAAGACAATGAATAGCTCATGCCCTCTTAAGCAATGGCTCATACCCCCGTAAACGCGCCGTTCCCATTACAACGACAGAAGAGCAGTGAAGTTATACGCTGTAATGATTAGCGGCAGCGCAGCCAGCTGCACATTTTGCAATGTGCATGTAAAAATGTTGCATCGATGCACATGCTTTTTGATGCAGATAAGTCATAGCATTGCAGCTATACATTCAACGCAACCGCGCTTCCTCCTTGTGAAGTCCACGATAGGTCGATACACAGCGATTCACTGCCACATTAACCTTTTTGATAGGTTGCTGTGGGGTCTACGGCTCTAAAAGCTAATTAAGAAGAGTATGTTAAACTGCTGGACGGATAAATGTGAAGAGTAAAAATAACATGGTGCAAGCTTTGTTCAAGTGTTGGGTATAGTATTGCCAGTAGTAATAAAGTAATGTGCGAAAATGACACGACATAGTTATTGCAGTGGTCGAAAAAGAATGTCTAAGGTGGCAAACCTCTCCTGAGAAGGAGTTATGAGCAAGTTCCCTTCTACATGAAACGTCGGCACCAGCCTGAGGCATTCTTTCTTTGACCAGTGTTGACTAATTCGTGTCTATCTCTCTGTTCATCTTTGGACAAGCTCCAAATTTCCTATTTAAACGTTTATCTTTGGACAAGCTCCAAATTTCCTATTGAAACAAACTTAACATGCAGGCTCGCCCTCATTAGGCAACTGCTACATCAATTTATTACAATTTGTGACAGTTAATCGACCGACAGAAATATCCTCACTGTGACAAAGAAAATGACAAATATTTGCCATAAATTGACAACTCTTAAAAGAAGTCGAAGCATGAAGTGCACAAATTTGCCGACACATTCTACAAAGGGCTATCGCATTTCTATACATTGCATCGGTTTCAGCATCTAAAGCGGACAAATTTGGTGCTTGAGTTACGTTTACGTGAAATTGTTTTATTGCTTACGATGGTCGCACAAAACGCATTCCCCGATGAGTGGTACAATTCAGATTGGTGTATAGCCCAATATTTTTGTCCACTTTAGATGTGTTTTTCCCTACAATTGACAAAATTCAGTACTTATGACTTATTACGTATTTTGGGTAAAAATACTGGATTCCTAAATTAAAAATATTAGTTGCAATAACGACAATTTCAATGTTCCTTTTAAATGCAACAAACGACATCATAACCGGTGCCATGGCGGCGCAGAAGAACGAATTTGCCTTCCTTTTCCATATATTTAGATAGGAGTCACCGAGGTAGAGCTTCCTGTTAAAATCTTTATGCGTGTGGAAGTGTAACAATATACGCTTCCCTTGAAAACATACCCAGGTTTATAAAATTTTCATCCGTCATAAAAAAGAAACGGTAGGGACTGATAAAGACGCACATCATCCACATAATTCGTGCTTTTTGTAATTTGAAGCTACAAGGTAGAAATTTTATGGCAAGAACCCCGGAAGGTACAATGGCAAAGCCTCTCTCAGGTAGGGCACTTTTCGCATCAGGGGTATTCGGGCACTAGCCACTCATGATAAAGATTGCCTAAATTAAAAAATAACCACCCGAGCACTCCGTACAGATGGTTAACCTGCGAAGCTGAAACGTGCGGCCCCGCTGTTTCTCCCTGGGTTAATCCCGACGGTACATTAAAGCCTTTCTTCATTATTGGTTACGTCTTTGTGTTTCTTAATGAGGTTACACATACGTTCGGCTGTGACGGAGAAAACGAGTCACTGATTCTTGCGATTGCGATTCTTCAAAATTAAATGGCTTCAAAATTAAATCTGTCCGTCACGTACGACAATGAATGGCTCATGCCGCCGTAAGCAATGGCTCATAACCCCGTAAACGCGGTCTCCCCATTATGACGACAGAAGAGAAGTGAAATTCTACGCTCGAATGATGAGCGGCTACCGAGCCAGCTGTGGAAGAAGACGACGCTCAAGCCTTTGCTGATGATGACAGTTTCTGCGTACAGGCCACAGATGGACGAATCTGTTACGAATACACAGCTTCGTTGTAAAAAGTAGCACCGCTATACAGGCTTCCGTATTTTTTCTGTACTCTTTGCAGTTTCCGCATTTCTCGCTTTCTAAGAATACAATAGGCGCTTCCTTTACTATAGATGTATACGGACACTCTAGTTAATTCAGTCCGCGAGTTGCAGGCGGTGAACGTAATTTTCATCGCTCGCAATTTGACGCGCCAAGCTGTGCAATAAAGTTGGGCAGCGGACTTCAGTATTCAGAACGTACGAATGCCCCGCTGCAAGAAACTTGCGGAAATTATTGCGTCACTTTCCTACGAGTACGCGCGAAAATAGGTGCCTTTAGTACGTGCTGAAGTCTACGTGGTGCCTCAGTGTGCGCTAAGTATATTCTTTAGCATGTACAGCGTCAACCGCCGGAATGAATCGATGGTTACACATCTTGAAACTGCAGCGCACACACAAGAAATGCAAGGCAAAGGTAACACACAGGCACTGACTCGCAACTCAGTTTATGCAGTTTCAAGATTAATGGCCACCACCTCGCCCAACTTTCAGTACTTTTTTCAATTAGATGGTTACTGTTACGTGTCTAATTGAGAGGCCTGCTAGTAACCTGAGATGACTGTCTCCCTTTTTCTTTGTACATGCGATGCATTATACTAAATGCTATGTGACCGCATGCACTGTTTTAGGCTCTACAAAAGCTTTAGAACTATATGTTGCAGTAAGAGAAAAAATAATGCCACCACCTGG
Organism: Dermacentor silvarum; assembly: GCF_013339745.2. Lineage (NCBI taxonomy): Eukaryota > Metazoa > Arthropoda > Arachnida > Ixodida > Ixodidae > Dermacentor > Dermacentor silvarum. The sequence goes on from NC_051156.1 coordinate 144,440,654, forward strand.
CCTACATTGCTTGCGAAAACGAACATTACTTGCGCGAAACATAGATATGTAGCAGATAAATCCTAACTTGATATAACTTTTCGCTGAGTTCCTGGAACACGTCAGTATCGCGTGGTTAGATTCTTCCACCACCTGGCCTAGACTGCTTGCCGAAATGAACATTACTTGCGCGATACATGGCAGATGTATAGCAGAATCGTAACACTATGTAACTTTTGCCTTGGTTTCTGGTGCACGTCCGTACCGCGTGATTAGTCTGTCAATATTCAACGGTTATCACTTGCTAGGAATCCTAAAGCTATCACGTGGTTTTCGAGATTAACGTCTCTGTACCCAGACGCAGTATACGTTGTATTTATTGGTAGTTTCACGCAGAGTGTCCATTGAAGGTCGAAGAAATATTGAATGCGTCACCAATCTACTAGCCCGCAAGGTCAGAGGCGCACATCACGTAACTATACCTCGCCTCTCGGCAGTCTTGTTAAGCTATCGTCCATGCCTCGAGCACTGACTAACAGACTGTAGCCGCGCAGCGATGGCGCACCACCCCCGTAGCCATAAACAACACCAACGCCGTGGCAGGCTGCTAATGTGTGCGTTAAGTAAAGCTATACCACGTTTCTGAGGAAAATTAGACACTGCATCGTAAACAACTGGACAAGGGCAAGCAGAACACCGCTACTGATTCAATAAGGAATAGAAGCCGAGCAGTACTGAATACATAATTACAAAAAAATCATGTTATTATTGCCAATTTCGGGAAATAGGCTAATCATTATTTTTGGAGAAATGCATTGACGTTTCTGTTTACACCTATTAAGCGCTTCACTTTACAGCTCGAGTTTTTATTGCACCTAACAAACTTTGTCTTGTTGATAACTTTCTGCTGGCGCATCCTTCCTATTGGCGTGAACCTATGCAAACAACTAAGGGCACCGTGTGCAACCTTAAAGACCATTCAAGCCCAGCGAGGTGAAAATGAGACAACATAATTATTGCCAATGTACCCGTTAAAAGCACAATGACATACGAGAACCACTCGTTTTTTTGCGTTTGCAATTCTTTTATTGCACTTTGACTTCCTGGTCTTCAACTCGAGGACTCTGCAAAAAAATAAAACAGACAGGATTACTTAGACGAGATATTACATTCGCAAAAAAATTATTCGCTGTCTCCTGAACCCTATTGCAGCACTAGAACTGCAAGCGCAAAAGTTTTTTGTTATATTTTCCTGGACAGCACTTGTACAGCGAACACAAAATTCCAAGACTCCGAAAAGATTTTTCTGTAAAAATGGCCTAAAAGAGATTCTAAATATATTTTAGCACGGTGGAGTTGTTTTGTGGTTTTGTTTTTGTATTCTATATTTATTAGTGCCCCTTAGAACAGGGATGAGAAAAGAGAACACTGGACCTGTGCTTGTCCAACTTACAATCCTAATAGCTTCAGTTTCTATTCCATCAAATTCAGGAAGGTATCATGCCCTATAGAAGAGCTTTCAGGGGTGTAACGATCCAAAGAGTAGCAAATGGCAGATTTTAGTCATTAAAGTGCTACGGTCGACATCTTGGCTGCCTCAGTATCTAAGTGCTCAAGAGGCATAATGGAGTGGAAGCGTCAAATTTTGCTTTGCTAGTATGTCTCTCTCAATGTCGGGTTTGTGACTCCTCGCATGTTCCTGCTCTAGGCAGTACAAAGTTAAAAAAAGCTCATGCCACATTTATTACGGCTAACATTCAGCCAGCGCTAAGTTAGAAAGGTACACTCAAACGGAGCTACAAGAGCGATGCGTTTGCGAGGCTGTTGTGGTGTCTAGGTGAGATGTTCGTACTCCTCTGTCTCCTCGTTCTATTAAAAATAAGCATTCCGCCATCGCTGCACTGGTATGAATTACATCTCCTATGCTTGCCGTCACCGTATCATTGGTAGTCACACTCACACTTCTTCAGCAGGGTGGTGTAGCCGAGTCCACCCAGCCCGTATCCGTAGCTCAGACCGTAGCTGCCGAGACCATAGTTGAAGCCAGGGTATCCGTAGCCGTAGGTGAAAGCCGGAGTGTGGTGCACTGTGGACACGGCAGCTACGGGGGCATGGTAGGCAGCGTAGGTAGGAGCAGCCACGGAGTAGGTGTAGGGGTAGCCGACGTAGCCGGCGAAGGCACAGGAGGCCAGGGCGAGGACAAGGCAAGCACGGAACTGGGAAGTGTAGATTAAGAAACAGGCGGCCGTCAATAAACTGAACGTAAAATAATGATATTTCTACGGCAAACAAAGATTAAACAAGACTGCAACTGTGTCCTAATACTCTTTTACGGATATAAAGGAATTAGCTCCTACTGCGTTTCTCAGCACCCACAGACATTCGTAGATTTTGGCTTCCAACTGTTTTGAAAGGTACGAGCCTGTGATAATATTGTGCTGAGATGTTTCTTAATGAGTACGTTATTAGAAATGGTACGTGCGAGAATTATAGGCAAAACGCTTAGTGCGGCCTCGTACAACTTGTTTTGGGCGATTTGATAACTGACACGCAAATGTTTTGTTCAGCAGTATTATCGTTTTTGTCGACCTGGGACGCTATAACGAAAATGATTCCAAACTGTTTCGATTCCAAACTGTTTTGATTTTAAACTGTTTTGATTCCAAACTCCTGACGTGAAATTTGCGTAACCACCGATGCAAGCATCAGGCGGTGACCCGCAGCGTTGTCTGAACAACCCAATCAAACACTCTCCTCGTTTATAGGAGGTCACCTTTGTTCGCTCTCAAAACCAATAACATTGTCTACACTCAGCGGTTTTTCTTATCTAATTGGCTGACAAGAGGCGAGAAGCACGGTCTAGTGGAGAGGGTTTCGATGGGGCCGAGCCAGCACAGTGAAAATAGATATCCGCATGAAGAGGGTAGTGCCGGCTTCTCCGATTGGTCCACTTCACCTTACTTAGCTTGCGGTGCCTGGTCGAAAATCGCGGCGGCGTGCAACGGAACGATAAGGATGCCGCTAAAACGGATCCTCAGCAAGGAAGACTTGGCAGAGCGATGGCGTATGCATGCCGAAAGGGCTCGATAACGTTTTACTGCCACGCAAAAATGTCTATCATGCGCAAATAAATACACGCTCACCGGCCGGCGCGAGTAGCGAGGTCCTGAGCGATAGGCGGGCAGCCATCTTCTATTCCCTTCGGAACGCGGCAGTCTGTGGCTATTCAGAAAAATGTTCAGTTTTGTTCGGCATATTAAGGCATTTTTTTCCGCATACACGTCACTTTGACGTGGTGAGCTTTCGCGGTTTTGTGAGGTCACGTGACATACAGGCGAAGTTAACGTAGCCAGAAACATTCTACCAATAGGAGAGGGCTAATGGTGAAAAGGCGTCGAATCAGGAATGATCATTTTTATTTTGTGTGGTATAATGCATAATGAGTGTGTACACGTTATATCAGATGGGGAGCTATCGCGGTTTTCGTGACGTCGCGTGACAGACAGGCGAAGTTGAGAGTGGCCCGAAAATGTTTGGCCAATCGTGGAGGCTGATTGCAGAAATTGAAATCAAAACAGTTTGGAATCATTTTACGTTATAGCGCCCCTGTAGACTTCTTCCTGTACAGTAGATATAAACAGACATAGCAACTTGAGCAGCAAGCCAGATATTTTGCTGTTCACTATAACGCTACTGCGCAGGTTTGGGGGAAAATATTTGGGGAGTTACATTGTCAGCATTTGTAGCATTTGGATGCGGTTTCCAGCAACGCAGATTTCTAGGTAACGTAGATGTCTTGAGAAATCAGAAGCTTCAAAATTGGGCTTTTGTCTCACGACATGTGCAGGTTCCCTTATTGGAAAAAGCCATAGCGAACAAGAACATATTACATAGCATTTTCATTTGATATTTCCTATTTCGGTGCCGCATCAAGCTATCTATCCAAATTGAAGTTGGCGCACCGTCATCGGGACAGGTCCTTACCATGGCTGGAGCGTGTAGCAGTTGTGGAAGCAAAGCAACTGATGCTACCTTACGGTAGTCTCTCCCATTTTATAGTGGTCTTGGAAAGTCAGTTTTCATTTTTGCTTTCTATAATAAAAACTCCTTGTTTAGCAAGTAAGGCTGGTTTTTCTGTATCAGTAGGCGCATTTTCTTTCTTTATTTTAAGCAAACCTGTTTTTTGTTTGGTTTTTTGCCCCGCTCAGCTTTCACACACTCAAGAGCATGGTCATAGTGTTGAATGACCCACCGGTTGCCACGTGTCGCAAGCTCGTTGATCTCTCTCTGGGCCCCGATATCTCTGATGCTAAAAAGAGATTTAACCCACATATGAGTTCAGATGTTATAAGCAAACTGAACTAAAAACGACCGCTTCGAGGCGGGGTGGGAATTTCCTGTCTTTTCCATGCGCGCCACGGCGGCGTGAGCGGCTCCTACTCGGTCAAAGACGATGTTAGCCGGTTTCGTGCTCACTGCTGAGCTATACATAGCGCGGAGGTAGTCGTGCGTCAAAGGTAAACAACCTATGCAAGAATTCTAATCATTGAGTGGTGGCACAGACTGATATTTTAATGCAAAGCCTAGTCAGATAGGTAAGTGCTTACAGCCAGGGGCCTAATGTGTAATGTTTGGCGGTTCGTTGGATGGAATATTGCTTGTGCAATATTTAAATATAAGCTGTCATGTTTCTGGGAGGCATATACAGAGGCCACTGGTGAGAACGTTTTTTTTATGGTTCCCTTTATATACGAATTTCTAGATAAAATATTGTTCACTCTTTTTGCTTCCTATTATCCATACTGCTCCTGCAACAGCGGTCATGGAACGTCGTTATAGTGAAGTTACGTGGCTACCTTCTAAATACCTATAGCGGCATGAAATTCTTTGCCTATACAGGCGAGTACCTCCATATTGAACCCTATGGAGTAGTTCACTTGTCCTACACATAGATGATAAAGACATCGCTCGAGTGCTATATGCATGTGCCTACATGTTTTCTGAATTTTATATTGATGAAGGGTATTCATTCAAAATGTCTCCAAGCGGGCCCGCTACTAACCAATCTCCGAATTATTAAAGTGTAACACGTACGTTGTTGAACAACAGTTTGTATTCCGCATAAAATTTCGAGCCATTCTTTGTTTAATAGTCTCAAGCATTTCCATACCGCTATCATTGCCTTGCTGTTCAGACGAACCTGCCGCTTTCTGAAATGAAGCTCTCTTAGCAGTCATCGTCTTATCAAGGCACAGTCAGCTATTTATATACGTGTTACAGCACATTCCAGAGTGACCACTGGTGCTTGCAGGTGACTTAATATGTACGACGTATTCGTGTCGGGCGCTTTATCTGATTAGATTATAATTTACGAGAATATTAAATCAATTTTGGATACAGCAAGCGCGTTTTCTACCTAGAGACAACTCCTTAAGTGAGACCATACGATGAACAATGCTCTCCTGCGCGTGGCAATCATTAGCTATACGGCAAATGAATTTTCGTACGTCGCAGCAACATCTGTCGCGAAATTCTGCTGCGAAATTATGCTTCAGCGAAATAAATAGGTGCGTTGCCATTAATCACTGAAACATTGTAAACTATAAGCAAACATCGCAATGAGGAATACCAAATGCTAAAATTCTGATTTATGCCGAATGACCCAGATATTCTGACGGTTTGCGCGAAGACACACAGAAGCAAACGAAAGTATATATCAGCGAATCACCACGATATTGACGCGATGAGTAAATTAACGATATGAAAGCTTGCATGCCATAAAGCTTGCACACCATCCCCACCACTGCATGTTGGAACACGGCGAATCAACTGCGTTCATTGAAAGCTGGATTCCAAATGAAACAATTGGCTGAAACTTTGATAATGAAAGTTATTTTAGAAGTAAACAGAAGCTGTCCTGTCACCAAAAGACTGGCCTGCAAACGCAGATACAGCAAAGAAGCGTTCGGTTCTTCTCGTGTCCGCTTTTTAGCAAATTGCATCCCAACCCCCGAATCAAATTTAAGTCATTTTAGACGAACTGGTTTTATTGTCACGCAGAATAACCCAATTACAACTCAACGAAGAGAAAGTACTGTGAACAATGGTTGCTTCGCTTAGAAGTCAAAAACATTATACATATATATATAGTGGTTAGATTTTTCAATGGGCCAAGAGTGTTTAGAAAGATGAGAGGCACAACTATTCACCCAACAGTTTCGGTCGGTCCCTTGAAATAGATTGGTCCCTCGCCCGAAAGTTTTGGGTTACTACCGATTTCGCACTTTGCCGAGTTCGCATTTCTTCCTTGTGCATTTGCTTCACGAACTCGTACATCATGCAGTCAGCACATCAACTGTGAGGCAACTGTTTTAATGAAGCAAACTAAGAGCGTGTTGCAGTTCACCTTCACCTGCGTTTCACGCATATAATAAATCTCCTATGAAAATTACTGGAGAGAACACAAGTCTCTACGGAAGATTAAAGTATGGTGGCTCACCCAGCGTGCCTAGGATTGGTAATATGTACATGAATTTGCCTAAGCTTCGGTATTTTGGCTTAGGACAGCTTTGTGATTTTCCACGCTGGTCAACAAAATGCGTTATATATGTGAAAATTTGACATGAATAGGCATGTGTACAGATACATATTGACTTTATTGGATGAGTAAACTATGAGGTCTTGAAAATTTAGAAAAGTAAAGTACAATGAACAGCGTCCAAAGAATGTTTGGAGCAAGAAGCAAGCATGTTATAGAAATACACGCACATCCACTACTTCTCTGGGAACTGAAATACGAGAAGCGCCACAGTTATTTGCATAAATTGTTATAGGAAACTTGATAATTGTAGGTCAAACTTCTTGACCCACGTATGTGGATTATCCCAGAAAATGAGCGCGATGTTAGCGTTCGTCGTTAGGATGCAAAACTGAGCGCGCTGGTTTAGCATATTATGAGATGAAAGGCGCGAAGGCGACGGCACACATAACAGAAATACACAAACATAAAGCGCCTTGTGTGTGTGTGTGTGTGTGTGTGTCTTATGTGTTCATCGCCTACGCGCATTTCTCCTCGGAATCGCGTTCGTCAGCGTGCAGGGCAAGTACGTAATATCTCGTCGCCAGCGCAAAGCGGCCATGCTGTTGTAATTAGCTTGTAGCAATGCGTCCATCGCAGGTTTGCTTCCTTGGCTGTTTGTCTTCATCTACATTCGTAACTTACATCTTGCCCTGCCTGTTGGAAAGTGTGAAGAGCGAACAAACACGACTGGCGTTACTACCTAGCTTGATTCTGCTTTTCGCCGTAATAAATTTTACGACAGATACGCGAACACGGGTGACATTTCCTCGTCCAGCAAAATGACGTTTGCGAAATTGGTCACGAATCCTTTACAGCGAAGCTAGCTGTTAGCCTCTTAGTGGTTGGTATCTTTCGTGTCTGCGTCCGTTAGCAAAAATGTGTGCCGATCCCGGTGGCAGTTCAAGGCAGGAGTGGTTGCTGGTAATCCCGCAAGGCAGAGGCTTCAAGCACTCAGCAAAGTGAAGCGAGAAGTCCTTATATTCTTTGGAATCGCGGATACAGCATACAGAAGAGCATTCGTTTTAATAAAGAACACGCGCAAAGCAAGCATCCGAACCACATAATTGATGATAAGGCACTCCTGATAAGAATGTGAAGCACGTAGCGCTCCCCACATACGTTTCCCGGTAAAGATTACTGTTGCGCAAGTTGCCGGGGCGACAGCAGCTTGCGATGTGGGGTGCGACGTCTCTAGCCTTTCGTATATATAAATAGCCAGCCTAGGAACTGATTTCATTAGTGTTCTAGCACCGCTATGGGTACGCAACGCACAGTTAAGGCTCGCAAACAGCAGCGTGAATACTAGGAGTGGCAAAAGGAAATAGAAACGGCGATACGAGCAGTGGCGGCGTGCTGCCAAAATTATCATTACTCCCTTTAGTGCCATTAATCTAAATTAGCATCACTACCATTACTCTAAAGCAATAAAGCGTTGCATACACCCCTCAGAAGTTGTAGTGGTAGTTTTTAACAGTTTTCCTGGACATACACTTTCGCAAGGCCGAGATGGCGAGTTAATTTTTCATTTTGTTTTTCTCTGTATGCGACACTGCTCAAGTTATTATACTTCATACATGAGTACTACATACACGAAAATTGTTTTAGCTAAGAACAGAATATATTCTATGCAAAGGAAGCCAAACTTCAAAAAATAGCCCCCCTAAACACGGAGGAAAGAAACGAAATAGGAGAGGCGCTGACGTCACGTTCTTGAAGCCGAAAGTGCAGCTATGTTGGTGTGCCATCTCCCTTTACTTCTCCAATCAACTCGCCGGTGCAGAAAGGCGCGAGCTTTGAACTTGCGTCGCTATGAGCCGCCGGAAGTGTGCGCTTCCGACCCCCGTCAGAGCAAAGCCTACGAAACTTCCATAATGGTTTTGTAAAGCAGACGGGCTCCTGTGTTTTTCCGTGGCACGTCGAAGATGACGACGAAGACCGGCGCCTTGATTACGTGAGTGTCACTGTGGCTGGTGGACACTCGCACTCAAAGACCCAAAATACAACTGTCAAGCATACACATCATACTCCAAACTCAGCTTGACTCACTAGCTGCGAGAAGAGCACCGATGAAAATATCTTATATAGCTTTCCAGAAACTTAGAGCACTAGCGCGAGCTTCAGGAGCGCGGTTGCTATGGCAAAGTTTATGTTTGGCATACCAGTCCAAGTACTCCTTTGCGAAAATCACCACGCGAACTTCCACCACACACTTGAACTGATCCGGGCTAGCCGGGGCCTTTCCTGCGCTTTCCTTCCTCCATGCTCCTAAAGAATAGCTTCCGCGAGCTTTACGAGCAGTGGTATCAGTCAAACGTTGCTTAAGGGCAGCTATAGAGCCAGCAAGCTAAAGTCGTAACGCTTTCATTGAAGTTTGAAATACACTTGAAGTTAACTGCTTACTTGATTTAAACAAGACTGGACTGGACTGGACAAACTTTATTTAAACAAGACTGCCAGTATTTTTTTAAGGAGGGGTAACAATGCAATTTATTTTGTGTCAAATTATAAACAAACCTACTGTCATTTACACCTGACCGACATAATTAAAAAATGCTCCAGTGTTTCTTAAACGCATATTTGTCTGATGTGCTAAACTCGACCAAGAGCACATTATGAATGCAATCAAAACAGGTCGACACAGAAAAAAGAAGCACACATGACAAGCGTTGAGTCTTAGTGCCACCGTGCGTTTTCTGCCAAACTCAAAATGAACCTGAAAGAAATTGCCCTTTTTACACCCGATAATAGCAACGTTTACCAATGGTCTATAATGTATCACGTTTCCAGTTGAGCCACCATTTCCCTATAACCCGCAGATACGCTTGTTTTCTAGATTTTCTGTGCCCACGCAGAATGCTAGCATAACTAGTACTTTCTCGCGTAGATGCGCCGCGGAATGTTAGAAGTCACTTGTAAACGTAGTCTTCCTCCCTGACATTCCTTGACTCCAGTGAGTCAAGGAATGTTTAGCTACGCTTTAAATCAAAATGAAATCGAAAAGTGGTGCCTAACATCCTAAATGCCCACTGGCTATGACTGAAAAATCAGTGTGAGGCTTTGGAATAATTTCGCCTTCTGGGATAACCGGAATTATTTCTAAATGCAACACTAGAGTTGCAAAATAAAAACACGTATACAGCTGCGCTCAGATGTCGCGTTATGGGGTACCGTAATCGTCGGGAAATGCTTTTTGTTTAACTTCTCTTCCTTTTTCCTTTATATTCACCTTGCACCTTCTTACATGTATGCTTTTCTTTTCAAGATTGTTCTTTATTCATTGTGTTTTTCGCTTATATTCCCCTGCCGTATTTCAAATTTAAACTGTATGCGTGCTCCAGAACTCAGACCTCCCGGTTGTTCTTTGGCATGGCAAATATATAACTGACTGATTGATTGATTGATTATCACTATTAATGTTATGATTACTATTATTTAGAGTGAAGTTCTCCTAAAAATACTTTTGAAAGCACAATTTGGCCTTTTTAGAGGGGTTATCGGAAAAGGCGCACTATATTGCCGCAGAAAATCGCAACGGTCAGGTAGCTGTCAGTGAAAATATTCATTAATTAACGTTTTCATTTCTTGTCCTGTTAGGTGTTGAAAATTTTGAAAATGTGAAACCAACCAGTTGCGAAGTCTCTCCTGCATAGCGTAAATCTTAAGACTAGGTCTAATACTGACATCTGCGTCTCCTTTATAAATGTTGGAAGAAATACGCATATTCGCGTTCCTGTTAACACTTTCGGGACAACCCTCCTCTGAAAGTTCCGAACAACAGTATTTGCTCCGCTAAGACATATTTAGAACATTTTGCACACGAATATCTTGGTAGTAAGTGTAGTCTCTGAACAGAAATAGAGCGAGAATCGAAGCGAGGAAATGCAGGGATGCTCACTATGGACGTTGTGCAGTTTGCTACCCTACACTTGGGGAGGGGGATAAGCTTACTGGTAGGCTAATAGGACTTCACTACGTCTTCGTTTGAATTTCGCAATTTCGACAAGTGAATAGTTTAAAAAAAGTTTACTAGGGCATAATTTTAATTACCTGCATGATCATTCCGCTTTTTCATTCTAGTAATGCCCACTTCTTCATGTAATCAGTTGAACAGATAGAAGGGCGTAATCTTTCGCAGACGTTCTTAAAAAATTGTATTCCAACTAAAACGAATAAAGGAAACACATATTCCGTACCACTCGCAGGAAAAACGGAAATATCACACAATAAGATACACATTCACATGCAACCACACTTTGACAATCCATGCCCAGGGCGCGGTGTGAAATCCCAGCCGCAGCGACCGCATTTCGATGGGGGGTCAAATGCGAAAACGCCCGTGCATCGTGCTATGGGTATGCTTTAAACAGCCCCAGATGATCAAACTTGACCCAGGTGATCCTACGGCTTTCCTCATAAAGAAATCAGGGTTTTGGCACGCAATGTCACGGACTTTTTTTTCCTATACGAACCATGCGATCCCTGCACTGAGACGGTAATAGCTGCTGTTCTGTACCATATAACCAAATCTATTTGATTGATCAGATATATCTGATCTATCAATCTTGTCTCGGTGCTTCTGGTGAAACCTTGTTGTTGGTATGAGCCTATGTAAACAAGTACGGGCAGCGCTTGTAACCTTAAAGGCCTTTCAAGCCCAAGGCGGTGAAATTGGGAAAACATAGTTATTGACAGTGCACCCATAAAAGCACAATGAGATATAACAACAACACGTTTCTTGCGATGGCAATTCTTTTATTGCATTTTGAGTTTTTTGTCTTCCAGTCGACGTCTCTGCAAAGAAATAAAAAATACAGTATCACTTAGACAAAATACAACACTTGCGAATAATTTATTCGTCCTTTCCTGAACACCGTTCTAGCGCCAGAACTACAAGTGATAAAGTATTTTTCTTTCTTTTACTCGGCAGCAACCGTACAGCGAGCACAAAATTAGAACTTCAAGAAAAAGAGTTCTCTAAAAAAATGGAGTTAAAATATTTTTCTGTGTAAAGATAAACTAAAAGAAATTTTAAATAAATTTTATGACTGTGGAGTTGTGCTCTGGATTCTATATTCAACCGCACAATTTAGAAAAGGGACAAGGAAAGAGAGCACTGAACATGTGCTTGTCCAACTTACAATCCAAGTAAGTTCAGTTTCTATTCCATCCCATTCAAGAAAGTTGAAGACCCTGCTTTCCTGTTCTATAGACAAAGTTTCAGGTGTGTAACAATCGAACGAAGAACAAATGGGAGATTTCACTAATCGAAGTTATCGGGTCGACACCGGGCTGGCTGAGTGGGGTAGGTGCTTAGTAGGCCTGACAAAGTGAAAACATCGACTTTTGCTTTGCCTAATATGCCTCTATCAACTTCGGGTTTGAAACACATCGCATATGTTCGTGCTCTTTGCACCACAACTTTGAAGCGGAAGTTATGTCGTATTTAATACTGTTAACATTCAGCCGCCGACAGGTTAGAAAGCTACACTCAAACGGAGCTACAACACCGATGCGCTTGCGAGGCTGCATCCAACAATACCTGATAATTTCATGCTCCTCCGCGTCCTCGTACTACTATACGTAAGCTTTGTGCCACCCCTGCACTGGTATAATTTAAACCCTCAATTGCTTGCCTCGCCCGTACAATGATAGTAACACTCACACTTCTTCAGCAGGGTGGTGTAGCCGAGTCCACCTAGCCCATATCCGTAGCTCAGACCGTAGCTGCCGAGACCATAGTTGAAGCCAGGGTATCCGTAGCCGTAGGTGAAAGCCGGAGTGTGGTGTACTGTGGACACGGCAGCTACGGGGGCGTGGTAGGCAGCGTAGGTCGGAGCAGCCACGGAGTAGGTGTAGGGGTAGCCGACGTAGCCGGCGAAGGCACAGGAGGCCAGGGCGAGGACAAGGCAAGCACGGAACTGGGAAGTGTAGATTAGGAAACACGCGGCCGTCAATAAACTGAACGTAAGATAATGATATTTCTACGGCAAACAAAGCTTAAACGAGACTGCAACTATGCCCTAATACGCTTTTACTGATTTGAAGAACTTGGGTCCTACTGCGTTTCTCAGCACCCACAGACATTCGTAGATCTCGGTTTCCGACTGTTTTGAGAGGTACGAGCCTGTGATAATATTCTGCTTAAATGTTTCTTAATGAGTACGTTATTAGAACAAGTAAGTGCGAGCCTTAAAGGCAAGAACCTTAGTGCGGCCTCTTATAACTTTGTTTTTGGCGATGTAATTACCGACACGCAAATTATGTGTTCGGAAGTATTCTCGTTCTTGTAGCCCTGTGTACTTGCTCCACTATACACTAGATATAAACAGCCAGAGCAGCTTGAGCAGTGAGTCAGTTCTTGTATTGTTCACTATAAGGCTACTGCGCAGGTTTCTGGGAAAATAATTGGGAAGTTACACTGTCAGCATTTGTAGCATTTCGATGCAGTTTCCAGAAACCCAGACCCAGAGGTCATGAAAAATCGGAAGCTTCAAAGATTGGGCTTTGGTCTTACGGCATATGGACCTTATTGGAAAAGCCGTAGCGAGCAAGAGCTATAAAATATAGCCTTTCATTTGATATATCCTATTTCGGGGACACATTAAGCTATGAAATTTGAAGTTTGTGCACCCTCATCGGGACAGTTCCTTACCATGGCTGGAGCGTGTAGCAGTTGTGGAAGCAAAGCAACTGATGCTACTTTCCGGCAGTCTCTCCAATTATATAGTGGTCTTGGAAAGTCAGTTTTCATTTTTGCTTTGTATAATAAAAGCTCCATGTTCAGCAAGCAAGGCCGGTTCTTCTAGATCAGTGGGCGAATTTGCTTTCTTTATCTTAAGCAAAACCGTTTTGTTGCTCCGCTCAGGTTTCACACACTCCTGAAAATGGTCGTAGCGATGAATGACCCACCGACTGCCACGTGTCGCAGGCTCCTTGATCTCTGCGTACTGATATCACGGTCGCTGAAAACAGATTGAACCCACTTATGAGTTCAGATATTCTAAACAAACTGAACTAAAAACGACCGCTTCGAGGTGGGGTGGGAATTTCCTCTACTCTGCATGCGCGCCACGGCTGTGTGAGTGGCCGCTACGTGCTCAAAGATGATGTTAGCCGGTTTCGTGCTCATTGCTGAGCTATAAATAGTGCGAAGGTAGTAGTGCGTCTAAGGTAAACAACCTATGCAAGAATTCTAATCCTTGAGTGGAAGTACACACTGATATATTAATGTAAGGCTTAGTCCGATAGGCATGTGCTTGCAGCCAGGCGCCTAATGTTTAATTTTTGGTGGCGTGTTGGACGAAATATTGTACGCGCTTTTATTAAATATATGTTGCATGTTTCTAGGGTGCATATTCAGAGGCCACTGGTGAGAACGGTTATTTATGGGGTGATTTTAAATACGAACTTCTAGACACTTTCCACTTTCTTGCTTCCTATTATTGGTGCAGCTACTGCAATAGCGTTCAAGTAACTGTCAATATAGTCAAGGTACGCGGCTGCCTGCAAACTACCGATAGCGGGATGAAAATTTTGCGTATAGAGGCTAATACCACAAATTTCACCTCACAAAGTAGCATACTTTCCCTACGCATTGACTTTAGAGGCATTGCTCGAGTGCTACGTGCGTGTGGGTATGTTTTATAAATTTTCGATTGATGAAGGTTATCCATTCGTTATGTCTCTAAGGGGACCCGGTACTAAACAATCTTCGAATTGTTATAGTGCTACGCGTACATTGTTGAACAACATTTTGTATTCCGCATAAAACTACGAGCCGTTCTTTGCGTAATAGTCTCAATAATTTCTATACCGCTATCAATGCCTTGCTGTTCAGTTGAACCTGCTGCTTTCTATAAAGAAGCTTTTCTTAGCATCCTTCGGGCATGCAATCTGAACCCACGGATCGAGACGCCGCCCAGCTATTTATATACGTGCTACAACACATTCCGAAGTAACTGCTGGTGCGTGCGGGCAAGTTAAATGCACAACTTATTCGTGTCGCGCGCTTTATCTGATTACAGAAGAATTTTCCGCTTTAGAATCGGCGAGAAAGATAGAAAAACTTTGGATACAGCAAGCGCGTTTTCTACCGAGCGAAAAGTTGTCAAATTTGACAAAACAATAAAAAACCCTACGCGTGACAATATATAGCTATAGTGAAAATGAATTTTCGTACGTCGCAGCAGCGCCTGTCGAGAAATTCTGCTGTTGTTTCAGCGAAACAGTGCGACACAATGGGCTAAGCGATATTCCTGATAGAGTCCTGATTCCCGATTAAATGGTTGTGTTTCATTATTCACTGGAACATTGTAAACTGTATGAATAGACCGCAATCAGAAATACACGAATATCGAAACAACTTCTTTATGGCGAATGGCCCAGGTGTCCTGAAAGTGAATCAGCGTGATATTGACGCGATGGCTAAATTAATGATGATGATAGCTTAATGATGAAAGAAGTTCCAACAACGTCCTACCCCTAGATGATGCAACACAGCAAACCAAATGTGTTCATTGAAAGTCACATCTGAAGTGGAAAAATTAGTTGCAAACTCTGAAAAGGAAAAGTCCTTGTAGAAGTGAACAAACGCTTCCATGGTACTGAAAGACAGGCATGGAAACACAGACACAAAAAATATTGTTTTGGTCCTTCTTATGTTCGATTTTTAGCAACATGCAACCCTACAAACTGGGTCAACTTCCAGTAGTTTTAAACAAGCGGTGTTTCTATTCTCACGCAGAAAAAGGTAATTACAACTCAAAGAGGAGCGAGTAAGATATAGAATGGTTGGCATTGGTTGCTTTATTTAGGCGTCGAATAGAAATATATTAACCATTAACATGACACATACGTACAAAATAAAAATAGCACGCAGTATAGCTTTTCTGCAGTGAACTTTCCCTGGAGTAGGTGTCAGGGGCACTGTTTTACTGGAATACTGCAAAAGCCATAAGCGCGGAAACGTTCCCTGTGTGGTGGTGCGGAGTTTTCTTTATAATTACGGTATGCAGAACGCCCCCTTTTCAGAAGCATGACTAGCGTTTCTAGTAACATTAACATAAGACGCTTTGGCACATTCCAAATTAAAGTCGTCTTCCACGCAAAAAATAATTAGGTGTCTGAAGTGAAATAAATTATTTCACAAGAAGAGTCATTACATTTATTTTTATTTCCTTGATGCCATTTCACCGTAATAATCGAGTGCCATTGCATTCGAGATGAATATATTTAGGCGCAACAAAAACCGAATGAAGGCTTTTACACATGTGCGGAATATTCCATTATGTGCGACACGCTAAAGATAATGTGTGCACTTTCTTTTCCCGGAATTAAATACTAGACATGAAGCACTGGGGCCTATAGCAATAGCGCAAAGAAAACACGCACTGGACCTTTTTTTTGTCTGCTGACAATATCAATGAACGAACATTTTGGTGTGAATATTGATTCTATAAACCTGAACGTGTGTCATGCATGTAGTGGAAGTTCTTGCCGTTCGTTCTTTTAAATTTCATTTCTTTTCTGCATAGGTATTGCTTGAATATTTATGTTCCTTGACTTTATTTTTAGAAAGCTTGTCGTACGATAAATGTTTATTACCGTTCGACTTCCGGAATGTGATCGTGAGACGTGACCTGGGTTAGATAAGGCAAGGCCACGGAGTACTTACTATAAGTGCACAGTGATATTTCCTCTTCACGGCGGCACTATCGCGATTTCAGAACTAAAGTCTGTGGTCGCGTTCCTTTCACCATACGACATAGCTTCAAAGCTGGAAAATGACCCACTAAGTAAACAGCGCGAAACCAGCCAGTAGATTTACGATTACTGGTGTTACGAACCCCCGTAAGTGAGTATAAAAATAGGTTCAGTTTACGCACTCATCGACACCACCTGTAGATATGCTATAAAGTGAATGTAGTGTTGGGATGGATAAATATGCCGTGATGTTTAAATTGAGAGAAGAGAGAATTTCCAGAGCATCATTATTACTCCTACAATCACCGTGCTTGAAGTGCAAATGAAGAAATTTGGGGAGTATTTATGCAGCTGCTTTATTGTTACTTTGATGTTTATACCATAGTTTTGGGACAAATATTTGGGCCGTAGATGTGTGCTTCTGCGATGCTATTTATTCAAATAGCATCGCAGAAGAAATGTTTTACACGATGGAGCACGTGTAAAACCACGCAATATTCCTATTATATCGGCTATAATCCTATACCACATAGCTTACTAAGCGACATAGGAAAATTACTCGCATTTTGATGTGATAAGATAAGGAATGATGGTGGTATAAGGGTCTTATTAGTGCAAAGGCCAGTGCTGGATAAAGAGCGCCAAAGAGGAATAAATCGCACTGCTGTAGAAAACATAGGCCAGCATGCATACAGTGTGCCAAATAGGTCTTTTTGTGACATAAACAATAACTGGTTGGATGAGGAGGCATGAAAAGGAAGCTTCGCTGTATGGTCGTTAATATCATTTAATTTTAGGCATTGCATAAATAGATACAATAAATATTTGCTATACTTGGGGTGTCCCACAAACAATGCCTTAAGGTTCCTATACCATGAAACACCACGGAACCGTTCTAAACACCGACAAATTCAGAAAACAATTTGGAGTGTACAGATTTTTATAAACTCTCGCTCAAAATGAGGGCAGGGAAACTACGAAACTGCAACCATGTGCAACCAGCGCTGGTGATTATATGACTGCATTTTTTTAGAACTTGGCTTTTTTATTGTGATGCCGGCTTACCTTAAAGCTTGATGTTTTATTATGTATGTGCATGAATTCAAGTAGTTTTCTGTGGTATCTGTTATCATGCACGCCGCGATCATAGCCGGTGGTGGCACTTAAGTGGAGACCAGCTTACAGAAGGAGACGAGAGCGTTTGGCAGGTAAGAGTGGACAACTTCATTTTAAATGGTAGCATCTGCTTCCGTCCATGTAAGGGGACAGTATGTGCACATTGCACCCTGTGGAAACTGCAGCCAGTTCCATGTTCCGAAAGATGCAGTGTTATTAGTTATTGCCCATCCCGTTTTCTCATGTTGGAAGCTATTAATATAACATGTTTGACAACATTTCTAGCCGCCTTTCTTTACTGGTTGTGATCAAGCATGGCATTACGGCGTCTGCACTTTTCCAATAAATACCCTTTGAGCAGTTCATAAAACTATGCCGTAACCATAAGCGACTCCCTCGTATTATCACCACCATTATGCGCACCGCCATGATACGTTGCAAATTATTTGGATCTTTTATAGCGTGGGCCAGAAAATGCAGGTACAATCACTTAAGCCAAAGCGCCACATGACATGAAGAGCCAAGGTTGTATCGGCCACAGTTTATTTTTGTTTGGTGGTGTGATGTTTCTTTTTTACCTTTTGTACCCGCAGGTTCCGTTTCAGCTTTCGTTGGATCTCCTATCATAGGCGCGCCTGTTGGATCGCAAGCAGCCTCTGAAACAAAAGTTTGTCGAAGTATTTCAGCTTTACTCGTAGGCCAGCTTTAGTTTAAGAAAGTGTTTAGTACAAAGCCAATGAGGAAACTTTAAAAAAAATTGTGATTGCCTATCCAAGCCTTCGCACTCCTTGTTCCGGCTACTCGTCTTTACTCGATCAGAGACCCACCGTGGTTGCTTAGTGGCTATGGTGTTGGGCTGCTAAGCACGAGGTCGCGGGGTCGAACCCCGGGCACGGCGGCCACATTTCGATGTGGGTGAAATACGAAAACACCCGTGTACTTATATTTAGGTGCACGTTAAAGAACCCCAGGTGGTCCAAATTATTCCGGAGTCCCCCACTACGGCGTGCCTCATAATCAGATCTTAGTATTGGCACGTACAACCCGATAATTTAATTTTTACTCTATCTAGAACGGCCCGCCAAGGCTACACTGTTGAACATCCCAAAGAGATACTAATAAATAGTCAATGACACCGTCAAATATTTTGTTATAAAAACACGCAGCTACAATGCATAGGGCTTCGAAGAAGAGGTTTCCTTGTCGAAGAGTCGGCTCCATACAAACCCCTTTTCCGACCATGGTTTATCACTTCATGTCTCTATCGTCCTGTGAACCATTCCCTTGTTTGGATTACTCGATCGGTGAGCGCGTTGCGTAAACAGTGATAATTTTTTAACTGGTTACTTCTTTATTGTGCTATTTTCTTCACGTGATCCCAGAATTCGTGTGATCTATGATCACCGTGTGGATAATAAAAACACCAATTGCGCATTCGCTAAAAGTTATCCCGAAACACAACAGCAACGTACTTGCTGCACACAACAGTCGTAACATAGCAGGATGAAGCAAATGCTATTTACACCGCTTCGAAAGCGAATCTTAGGCTCTTTTGCCCGTTGAAGTGGTGGTCGGACTGCTTTTGCGTAACCAAATTCCAGGACGCGTTTGTCGCAGAACGCAATGCAGCTATTGTAGCACTTTCCGACGCTCGTGCTCTCTCGCCAGAGCTTTGGGGCATCTCAAAATTTAGATGCGGTGGTGGACTGTTCGGGAAGGACAGCCCTTCTCTTCTTGTGTCGGCCTCTTCCCCTTTGTCGGCAGCGGGCACCGGTGGCTGAAACTGAGGATGGCTCACCTTCGAAGCTGACCCTCGCGCTGATAAACGCCACCCGTATATCACAAAACAGCCTATTTGTATAGCCGCCCGTTCTGCTGCGACAGATCTTCTTGTTAATGGCTCTGTTCTGAAGAGTACTAAGCAACGTAATGGCAAATGCTACCTAAACATCCTGCCTGAAACAAATATGCGACTTCAAGTGCATCACTCATTTAGTAAAGTCAATAGCTATCTAGAGGCATTCGGCTGTTCACTTATATTGACAATCACCGTTGATAGTTCACCTGTAAAATGCAAATAAACCCTATTCTTTTACTCCTACCTCCTGACCTCATCTCCGCACCAGCAATCCAGTCTCACCACGAAGAGACCGGCGATGGCGTGGGCCCGCTAAGCCAAGTTAATCTGGGGCCGCGGTAGCGTAGGCCAGCTAAACCTTTTTGAGATGCATTAACATGCGTAGGCAGGGCGATTCTTAGAGTTCGCCCGACTCTCGCATTAGACTGACAACAGTCTTACAAATGAATACTAGGTTCTAGTTGAATGTGAATCCATCCACAAGATGACCAGTCGTGGTGTGTTGCATAACAACATGGTAGCCTGAGCTCATAGTGGTTAGTTATATCACCACAACTCTGGCAGTAACCAAATTCGGTGGCACTCTTGCGGAACCCGCCTGTTTGCGTCTTGAGGAATCTCATTGTTTTTCATCTTCTTAGAGAAAGAGTTGTTCCGCCACTGAAAACTCCATCGAGCAGCAAAGAAAATAGTCACGCGAAACACTAAGCAAGCTTATCATACAGCGGTACGCCCCATAAACCATAACTGTTGTTCATAAACAGATAATGGAGTTCTGAGACTTGTCTGTATTTGGAGCAAATTCTTGCGAGGCCAATGCGCGGTGTATTTGAGACATAAAATATGCGGTAATAGCAAGCTCCCGCTGTTTGACAATATTACCAAATTAATGCATTAGCGTTTCTTAGTACATGATACAATGCACGTGGAAGGCCGAGTAGGCAACTGTCAAAAGGCCAGGAGCAACAGAATACTCCCGTGCACGTTTACTGTCACTCATATTTGGCTACAATTAAGGCACCATGATGTTCGTTTACATTCGCTGATGCTTGTTACGGTTACTCGGCTAGAAATCTTGTTGCGCTGCGTCTTTTACATTTGTCCATTTACTTTTACAGACGAAAGACTGCCCTTATGTTTGAGTGGCTTTAGGGCACAACACAAGGTGTCACTCCCCTATACTTATATGCAGATACACACAAATGGGCAACAATCAAAAGAATAATCGACGATATTATGCGAAAACTCGAAAGTTTGGAAAGCTTTAATTTCGGTAATAACTTGGCGTCTTCGATATTATTGGCTGCTATCAGCACTTTCTCAACAGTAAAACAGAACACATAGAATTTGTTTTGCCTCAATTGTTGCTTTATTTAAAATACCGACTTGAGGGGTATTGGTATCTTAAGAGCAGCCGCAGGTTCCATGACGGTCTTGTTCAGTTTCTGTAAAAAAACATGAGGTTAGTGTCAGCAAGGCATGTTAGAAATTATTGTGGCTGGCAATATTTGCTGAAGCTGGCAAAAGCTGAAGCTTCATGCAATCATTTCGAGCCAGATATTCCGTCACCTAGTTTGCCGGGTGGTCGCTTTGTTGCATAGTAGCAGTATATATTGGGGTGAATAATGCTTTTTCATATTCTAAATTGCAGCGTGAGAAAAATACAAATTAATAATAACTGACGTTGAAATTTTCTCTGCATAATCATTCCGAATTTGCTCCTAACAACAAAGCTCGTGAGACTGATACTTGAGTTTAAGATTTCTTGCAGCGATACATCTCCAATCTACATCCGCACTCTTGTAAGTAACAATTGCTTCCTGTAAATTTGTAGCTTCCTTTTAAATATTTACGAGTCTTCATGACATGGCACACTGCTATGACATCATTCGGTGATTTCATTATGGAATGAAATGTTCAGTTGTCATACTTACACTTCTTCTTACGGAGGAGGACGTTGGCATAGTGGAAAGGAGTGCCAAGTCCATAACCATAGTTGAGGCCGTAGGCGCCAAGGCCGTATCCGTAGGCATAGTGTCCTAGACCGTAGCTCAAAGCCCCGACGCCGTATCCGTACACTGGAGCGGCGGCAGCCACTAGTGGAGCCGCGTGGTATGCAGGAATAGCTGGGAAGGCGTGAGTAACGGCAGCAACCCCGGCTACAGCTGGAGCGTCGGCCACTACTGGGGCAGCAGCAACGGTGGCCACAGCCGGAGCAGAGTGGTAGGTGTCAACGCGGGTAACGGCCGGAGCTGCGTGAACGGTGGCAACCTTGGCCACGGCAGGGGCAGCAGCGGCGACAGGGGTGGCCTGATAGGTGGTGTCCACACGTGTCACGGCTGGTGTCGCTTGGACGGTGGCTACCTTCGCAACGGCTGGTGCGGTTTCGACAGTCGTTACCTTAGTGACAGCCGGGGCTGCGTGGTATGTGTCGACCTTGGTGACAGCGGCTGCCGGAGCGGCAGCCACGACCGGCGTCGCGGCAACGCTAGCAACGGCAGGCGTAGCGTGGTAGGTGTCCACTTTAGTGACAGTGGCGGCGGGGGAAGCAGCAACAGTGCCAAATGCTGGTGCGGCGTGATAGGTATCGACGCGGGTCACCGCTGGAGCGGCTGCAACCACCGTTGCGAAGCCTGGAACGGCGGCGTAGGTCAGGGCACCTGGAGCGGCCACATAACCGAAGCCGATGCCCGAGGGAATGACGGGGTGGCTCAGAGCGCCGGCGACCAAGGCCAGGACAAGGCTAGCACCAAACTGAATAGAAAGTACGATATTACTGTTGACAAACAGAACATTGCCGAACATAGAACATTGGTTGAAATCTACATTATGTGGGTGTGCGCATGTGTACATGCATGCGCCTCAAAACGCTGTGACCTTGCAGACAGAAATATCTCGGCATTATTTAAGAGCAAGGAGAAAATTAAGGACGGCTTGAGAATAAGGCCACGTTTATTTACGGCGAGTAGTGCTTCCACTATCACCGGTAAATTGCCTGAACGTTTACAAGCACATGACCATTCCTATAACTTAATTACTTGTTTAAAATTTGCCCTAAAATATATAGAGATACTTCAATAGTGCTAAGCACGACAATATCACAGTAAGTGTGCACAGATAAGCTTGACATAGCACTCAGGATCAAAATATACTCTAATTAATTTACAATAGTGAAGGCTAATTCTGTCTTTTTTTAGCAAAGTAGGCCCAATGAAACCCATATACTTACGGCAACCATTGCTGCTGGTAGATGGAGTCTTCTGAAGGCGAAACTGTTCTGCTGAAGTTTCCGGCGATTTGCGGGTTTTTTATACTGCACCGACTAAGAATGTCGCAGCATGAGGGAAAACGAAAAAGAAAATCTTCAACATACTACTCGAACCAAGTGATCAAGTAAAACATACGAGCGTTTACCTGTGCATGCAGAATACTTTTTCGCAAAACTTGTTGCTATTAAAAAAAACGAAAAAAAAATCAGGGAGATGTACAGTTATTTGAAACATGCAGTCGTGTTGAAGGACGTGCCTGCACTAAAAATGCACCGTAGCCCGCACTTTTATCGCAGATTCAAGGAATGCTATTTTCATTTTGCGCATAAGTAAGAATCTCCTGCCCTTGACCGCGGAAAGTTAAGTGCCACTATCTAGCAACGCTTTAAAATCGCATAATATGCAAGTCTGCTTTTAAGTCGTATCTTGGCACTACAAACACGACACCTGTGCGTTTCGAAATTTTGCCATTAAGGAAACCGCAGCCGTGGCCTAGTGGTAGAACGCCCGCCTCGGCTGCGGGAGGCTGTGGGTTCGATTCTCACCGCCGCCGGGCACCCACTGGTTCAAAAGGGTACAAGCGTACCCCGGCCTGGCGTTCGGCTTCCTTCAGGGGTGATACGCTTGGGAAAGGAGCCTGCGCCCTGAATTCCCGTCGAAACCAACGTGAGCACGGAAAAAAAGTGATTGCATGACAGGTGGTTTGCATTAAATTCCTAGCGGTACACAGGGCAGTAATTGATGTGGGGGGCCGGCATGGTGACCGTTTCATTTTCTTCTTTATCGACCACTTGGATCTACTGAGCAGCACGTAGTACCCGATATATTCAAAAATGATGAACCACAACCCATAGCCAATCGTACTTTCACTATGACTAATCAAAATATCAATGCGGCAAACATAGTATCCTCGAAAAGAGTGTCATGAAAATCCTAAAATAGTTCTTTTCTTTCAGAGGAATGACTTGTTTATGAGAAGCAGCGACGGGCAAATTTTACGTATTCGTTTGTCTGCACCTGCATTATCCCGCCAGCCAATATATCGCGAAATAAAAACGCGTATAGAGTGGCGCTCAAATTTCGCATTAGGGAGTATCGTAATCGTCGGGAATATTTTTTTCTGTTTATTTGCTTATATTCACTGTGCGGCGGTTACTGCGACTATACAGGTGTTATCCGGGGGAGCTGAAAGAACTCAATTAAACATCTAGTTTATATTTGAACTGAAGAAAAAATATTCTAGGCATGATGTGTGATGATTTCTTTAATTGTGTTGGTTTATTAGGGGCTAAATTAAAATGACTATATTCTTATTCTCTGTTTCGTTAGAGCTTACAACGCTTTTCAGTTGTGCCCTACAACAACGGAAGGTGTTAGAAATCCTGCATGGGATGATAGTGATAGCGATTTATGCGTGACGTGCAGTGTGTTTTTCACAATTGTAGGGTACTTGTATTTTGAAAAATAATAAATGGGATCGTTTTTCCTCTGTTTTTTCACCTCAGGTGAGTATAATGAAATGCGTAGTTGCTTTTCTCGGCATGCTGGCAAAACTGAATGTGAGACCACGATTCAATTTTTGCTGGTAAAATAGGATCAAGGTTTAAACTGTACGTTCATAATGCCTTTGTTTATAATTACTTGCGAGATTTCGACAGCGTTGCAAGCGTATTTTACGGAATTTGTACAATGTTGAAGTAATGACCTGAAAAAATGAAATTTTCCAAGTTTACATTTCTATGAAGCTGGGTCCGTTTTATTGGTGAGCCGCGGAAAAGTTTTAAGAGTGTCAGTCGACCATGCTCTTGACAAAAATTTCCTGGGAAGTGGTCGCAAGTGTTATACGGACGTTATCTCCAATTTTCACCATTATTCTACAAGAACAGTCTACGTTTAATGTTCGCTGCTAGTTTTTGAGAGCTTTGTAAACAATTACTCAAACCTCGTTCTCTCTCCACTAGGCATCCCCGGTGTTTCTTGGAAACTTAGTTAAGGAGGCAGATTGTTTACATATGTTGAAAATAAGGCACCTGATATGGTCGATTTGTAGGTAATCGGTCAAAATGTGCGGGACAAATATGGTATTCACAGTAAGTTGCTTAATAAAGGTCTCCAAACCTTTATGCGGGTGTCTTACGACTGGCGTAGCTTTTATCCTGCTGTCCTAGGAGGACTGGGGTCAAATATACTGGAAAGAAGGGAACATGGTGGCCAATGAGCAAGTCAATGTAATTTTCTGCAGGTGAAATACAAGGCTTCCAAAAAATCTGTTGAACAAGTGCTTAAGTCTTAAGCCTTATACGGCCGTTATACGCAAAGCTTCCCAGGGTCCAGTGACAATGGCGCGGGATTCAGAGTAAACATTTAGTTAAGCTGGGAGGGGAGGGGGGAGGCACGGGGCGAGCGGCATGTGAGGTGTTCTGTGTGGTGGATGTGTGAGGTTTCTGGCTAACTTATTAGTTTTGCAAATCATTATTGAATACTAGGTTTCTCCCATTTTCAGGTGTTCTTCGAAGCTTTCTTGCTGTCATCGAAGAACCGAGAGCAGCAGCGACTTTATAATTGGGGCAAGTGAGTGGAACATCACGCATGGCGTGCGTGCAAAATTTTATGTGTTCACATATTTGATTTGGGAGAATGTATACGCGTTATATGAATGTTTGCTAATGTCCTGCGAGAGCGGAACGTCACACCAAGTTTAAAGTTGCACAAAGTGGGGTACAGGCCATAAGTTACTGGCTGTCAAGGTTTTGACGAGAGTGGTTTATTTACAGGCATTAGAACGTCCTAGAGCAACTGTTCGAAAGATGTAGCTGAGCTATAAATTGGGCTGTGATTCTAGGCTGCTATAAGTCAGATATGTTTTGTTTTTAAGAAAAGGCCTTCTTTGGCAGCTTCAAAAGCGTTTGGCGTACGTGGGATCTGGGTATTCATCTGGCCTCTTTTTTTTTTTTTTTTAAACGACCCTTTCGTGCTTCCAGAGCCTGGAAGTGAGTCACAAAAGGTATAAAATGCAGTCTTAACGAGACAAGAAGCGAGAATCAGTCGTTGAATAAGTAGAGCTAACGGTAAAGGCGCAGTTATCGCCTACATAGTAAAGATAAACCACATTGCATCATAAACTGCACTACCTATAAAATGGGCCAAAAAATAAATAAATACAAAAAATGAAAGAAAAAAAGAAAGAGGGAAAGTAAGGCATGTGAATGAAAACGACTCCAAAGAAGACAAGGTCGCCTACATGCACGTAAAAAGAGGGCCAATGAAGGTAGTCAACATAAATAAAAGAAATACAGGTAAAACAAGAACACCGAGAAGCATGTAAGGTCTGACAACAAAACAAAAAAATATTGCATATAACGAAAGAAATATCGTGCAATTACGCAACATTGCATCATGTATAAAGCTCCCTATTTCCGAACATTGAAATATATGAATCATCAATAGGGACTATCTCTTCTTTAGCGTCGACTTAATTTGACACACTTTGCTTTTTTTCTAATTCAACTGGTTGTGTTTAGACATGGCCTATAGCTATGAATAAGGGCTGTTGCTATTTTGACATTATCCAATAATTTCAAATTGAGAGGCCTACAAGAAATGAAAAAGTTATAGGTTGATAACTTAGAATCTGCCCCAAAGACCATCGTGATGTTGAATAGTAAAGCATCTAATATTTTATTTAAAAAAACTGTTGCTATTTTGGCATTACCCTATCATTTCAGAATGAGAGGCCTACAGAGAATAAAAACGGTATGGGCGGATAAGTTAGTATCTGTCCAAAACACCGTCCGTGGTGTTCGATGGTCACGCATCTAAAATTTCATCTCTACCGATGTTCCTCAAGACTGGTTTTCACAATCTAAACTGATGACATTTCTGGGGATCTAACATCGTCTTTTGGAATTTGAGCAGATGATTGTTTTGTGGGTAGAACAATAGATAATGAAACTGATTCGTTAAGCCCTAAATGCTGATAGAATTCGCAGCTGTCGGATAAGCAATTAGTTTCAATGCCAACAAATGTTTGTGCCTCCTCTCGACTACTCAGAACATTCTTGTTACCCGTATCAATATTTTCAGTTTACTTATCAGAGATGGACGAATCCTATCAATTCAACCTAGGGTAACGCATTTTTTCGATCAGCCGCGAAAAGACTACCTTGAAGCCTACATGAGCAACTGCATTTTGCTACTATTCGAGATGCACTTGCATATGCCAGTATTTACAGAGACCATTTAAACAATTATTCTTGGCAGCATTAAAAACATTTCTAAGAAATATCATGTGTATGTGTAAAATAATTATAATTATTATAATTATTGTGCATAAAATGCAGTATGGCAGAATGTAGATGCAAACATATATACTTGACCGAATTTGCAGGAACGCACAAAGAAATTATTGCTTAGATCATTGGGTAAAATCACCATGAGAAAGTCTTTCTGTTAAGCATTTATATTGCCCTTGCAGCAATGTCTCCACAGGCAACGCAGGGGAGTAATTATTCAAAAGGAGTAAATTGCGCAGGTTCACTGTAATTTATTTCTAGGCATTCCGCCGGCGAGACTTATCTTTGGATTTATTCAGTTCCTACAAATTTAAATTATTTTTTAGCCCAATCGAGTCGGTTGTCCCATTCTTGAAGCAGTGCTGCAAGGTGACTTTTGCTTAATAAAGAGTGCTTATATTATGGTAACAAGTTCGCAACAAAATTTTACACAATGCTCTGGACAAAATGCCAATGCTCTTTGTGGAATGTGTGTGATGCCCCTGTTAAATCGGATTTCGATGGAAAATGTCTGTCTGGCTACGTTACTAGATCGTGAATATTTCCCTTTAAAAAATAGATCTTGCACAATATTGTGCTTTAATAATTTTTGGAAGCAGCGCAGTGTGGGTGATTTCGGAGCAATGTTCAAGAACTGATGATGGTATTCTCCTGCCATATCAGCAGGGGCGAAATTTTGCGATCACCCAAAATAAACATAGGCGGTCGCGTTCAGGAAAACAATTTCTGCTCCAACGATGAAAGAAAGCGGGTTTCCAATGATGGCGGGTTTCCGTTCATTTGGCATCGGGTAAGATCTGTGCTAGTACTATCATCGGCACGCACTTCGGTAGGAGCCGAAGGGTCAACATGCTCAAAATGGCTTGTATTTAAGCATACGCATCAGGGTGGAGAAGACGGTAGTTCACTCTTGGCCACATGACAAAGGGATGTCCTTTTTAGCTCAATCAGTAAGAGGTCAAGCAATGCCATAGAAATTAAAAACAAAGCAGTGAAAGTAGGAGTATAAACTAACGAAGCTCAAAACATATTTAGCTCAGTACGATACAGGAAAGTCATTGACAGCATCTATCTTGTGAAGTCAGGAAACGGTGATGTGGCGCAGATAAAAAAAATGTGGTTGATCCCTCTTATATAGGAATCGGTATAGAACACGAAAGTGAAACGTGTCTTCACAGAAGTAGTGTAATGTTTATTGCACATTGATATATAATGTCTATTGGTGTTTTGTGGCTAAAGCGCCCTTAGGCGTTGATGCACCCACGCTGACGCCTGGTGGCACGTCTCCTCCATCACGACTACCAACGTCGATGACCATGAGCAACCGTCGTGCATATGGAAGCTGCACTACGCTGCACACGCTAGCACAACGCGAAAGACGAAGCACGTAACTGACACACTAATACAACGCGCAAGACAAAGCACGTAACTGAATCGTCACCGAGTCAAATCAGCGCGTACAGCGCGTCGTAATTGCAGCCTCCGCGATCAACTTCAGAAACATTTTCAGAGCTAATTGCGGAGGCCACGCTCCGCTGTGCTGAGTACGGTGAACGCCACTACCAACGCCACCTAGGTGGCGTTGGTAGTGCTTCTTGATGCCAGCGTCCCTTCGAATGCTGGCATCGAGGCGTCGTAGTGGTGAGACCACCGAAGCGTTCACTGTCGGTGCGCGTTAGTGTCATAATGCAGTACTTCTCTTTTCTGCTCGTAGGCGGCGGCACCGCCCCGAACAAGAGCGCGGGTACACGGAGGAGTGTTAGATATATAAGGCGCGTCTGTGTAGCTCTCTGCAAATGCGTTTGTGGCGCAATGGGTTAAACGCTCGGCGATCTATCGTCGCGGACCGAGAGGTCGTGGGTTCGATTCCCAAATTTTGCATGTTTGTGGAACTTTTTCTTCTGGTTTCTTTCTTTGTATTATGTTCTATGACGTATTTCCGTGACGGAAATGCGTCAGTGAAGTCTTGGTGGACCCCGGAATAAAACACCTTCGTGTTAAAAAACAATTGGACGAGTTTAGTAAAAAGCCAACTTTCCAGAACACATCAATCGCCGACCAGCGAGCGAGGTGGCTGTCAGATGTAGCCAAAACACGATCACTTACTCTGAGTAGCATAAATATTTCTGATTGTCTTGTTCACTGTAAATTTAACCGGCATGCTATCAATAAGCAATATGAAGAATGATTGTGGATAGGAAGAGGAACTATTTTCTGCAGCATTTAGGACGCACGGCTAAGCGCCTGAAAAAGAAAAAAAAATTCACGCACCATTCCAGCGCTGTGAAAGTGGATTACTAGCGAAGCAGTTTAGCGCACGACATAGAGGGGAAAGAGCATTTAGATAAAAGGAACGAGCAAATTTTGTTTCTCTTGAGTGGCGACGGCGGCCCTCCCGAAAAAGACACACGCACACATACTTTTATTTTGATCAGCATTCTTGATCTGGGGCATACATTCCCTTGGAAGTCTACCGCCATCTTGGGGAGCCGGAGGAAACTATACACTCACGACGGGACCACCACCCGCTGGAAAGTACACACACACGACGGAACCACCACGCCAGGAGAGTGTGGGCGCAAGGCACGCAAGCGCTCGGAACCACGACAAATAAAGGGCGGTGCGAGCGTGCACATGGCCGACGCGGGCTGCATAGCGGCAAATCTTTGAGAAACCCATATTATCTACCTGAGAGTCTACTGATTTTGAAAATTCTGCCAATTGATAACAAATCTACTCAAAATTCATATCCAAATGATGTGACGTATTACCTTTTGCATATAATGAAGCGATTTTGCGTCAAATTCTGGAGCTGAGTTCTTGCACACGCAGATCTGTTGACTGACATGAAAAATGCACAGAGCCCTAGCAATAGACAGCTTTGCTGTAAAAAAAAGTGTTTACTGCATTTTTTTTCACAAGCATGATGCACTGAAACATATTTTTATAGTCCACCAGCCATATAATCATGGCCAGAGTGAAATACTCGGTTACATACTCGTCTTTTTGATTCCCTGGCTAGTTTTGTAATTTCTTCTGCCTCTCACTTGGAAAAAGTACTGTCGACGACGGTCTACCTCACCTATCCGCATCGCAGTGTACACCCTGGTGATATCCCAAGCGCCTTCAGAATGTTGATTCGGCAGCCTTTGTTGAACATGGGAACCACGTCTGAGGTGGAATTTTTGAGCGTCTCTACTTGAGAATGCAGACACATGTGACACCAGCACGATCTATTGCGTTTTCTCTCCATGTATCCTCACTCACTGGAGAAACAGCTTCTCGTGATAATAGTTCGCAGAAAGTCAACGTCTACCTCAGCTTAGCCTCTGTTACTCAGAAGTAACATTTTGTGCATGCAGCGATGCCGAAGAACGGGAAAATTTACCCGTTGAAGTGCTGGTTGCATGTGTGCTCTGGGTCCCGCTTCGTGTTAGCATGCACCGAAGTGTGTCGATTTTCCCAAGACAAGTACTTTCTAAACAGTTTATTTCGCTTTGTGATCACACAAAAATATATTTTTACCCACACCATCATCAACAGAGGTGCAAGGAAAATGAAAACAACCGAAGAGAGCGGACTAAATTGCATGTCCGACACATGGGAAAAAGAGCACTGATTAAAATTCACCCGTGTTCAACACAGTGCATCATGTACATCTTTTGACTGCTCTTTAAAAAATGTCGCAGTTTCACCCAAAAGGCGAAGCATCAATTGCGATATCAAATTAGTAGAAAGCTATGAGGAGTAAGGATAGTAGTTTTATCCGCTGCATAAACTTGGACATACAGCTGTTGTCGACGCCGTCAGCGTTTTTCCCGCGTTCGCACCGAACGCGCGTGGCGTTGGTGATTGTTGCTGGTGCCTCTGGGGGCGGCTCGGGGTTTTTCTACGAGATCAGAAGGGTACATAAAGTTTCACACTATACAACCTAGAGGGAAATGTGGCACTGCTGCGCTGTGCCACATTGCCCAACGTTTATAGATACTTTTTCAACGTTTATAGATACTTTTTCGAAAAAGTACCTACAAACGTTGACATTGCCGGTATATTGTGGATTCGGATTGGCATCGTTCTTGGAGAGCCAGAACGCCTTGAAGACGCGCCTGGCTAGCACCGTTCCGTCCAACGTTTAAAGTATCTATAAACGTTGGTTCCGTCTGTCACAATGATTCATTTCCTGTCAAAACAGGACGAAAAAAAAGCAGCTTTAGCTTTATTATTACACAAAAAACATGTTTTGTTTAAGTTTGAGGACTTACTATTGGGTGCACAATTATATGAAACGTAAAAAGTATCAGCTTGCCGCTAAAGTTGGCGGGCAGACGATAAGATTCTCGCTCGCTTTGGAACAGTGTGTCATCAGTTCTTACTTTTCTTCGCTTGATGCTGCATTGTAGGTGAGTAAACTTTATTGAGAGATGTAATATGGGTGAATGAAAGCCTTTTATGTAGATTTTTTTTAGGAACGTGTTATTTGTGCAGCCATACCCACGTTTTAGACGAAGCCTCGTACAACACCAGCCAACACAAGCCTCGCAGACACATATCCCGTCATTCCCATCAGGGCACGGCAACCCTTTAAGAAACTCGCATTGACGGTGGCGCCAGTTTAGCCTCTATAGGTGTTATAGTAAGAAACTCTATGGAAGGGGACACTCGTCGAGCAGCGTCGGAAGTTTTAACACGAAAGTGTTTTATGCCGGGGTCCATCAAGACTTCACTGACGTATTTCCGTCACGGAAATACGTCACACGAACATACACGAACATAATATAAAGAAAAAAACCAGAAGAAAAAGTTCCACAAACATGCAAAATTTGGAAATCGAACCCACGACCTCTCGGTCCGCGACGATAGATCGCCGAGCGTTTAACCCATTGCGCCACAAACGCATTTGCAGAGAGCTACACAGACGCGCCTTATATATCTAACACTCCTCCATGTACCCGCGCTCTTGCTCGGGGCGGTGCCGCCGCCTACGAGCAGAAAAGAGAAGTACTGCATTATGACACTAACGCGCACCGACAGTGAACGCTTCGGTGGTCTCAGCACTACGACGCCTCGATGCCAGCATTCGAAGGGACGCTGGCATCAAGAAGCACTACCAACGCGTTCTCGCAGAAGCACTACTAGGTGGCGTTCACCGTACTCAGCACAGCGGAGCGTGGCCTCCGCAATTAGCTCAGAAAATGTTTCTGAAGTTGATCGCGGAGCCTGCAATTACGACGCGCTGTACGCGCTGATTTGACTCGGTGACGATTCAGTTACGTGCTTTGTCTTGCGCGTTGTATTAGTGTGTCAGTTACGTGCTTCGTCTTTCGCGTTGTGCTAGCGTGTGCAGCGTAGTGCAGCTTCCATATGCACGACGGTTGCACATGGTCATCGACGTTGGTAGTCGTGATGGAGGAGACGTGCCACCAGGCGTCAGCGTGGGTGCATCAACGCCTAAGGGCGCTTTAGCCACAAAACACCAATAGACATTATATATCAATGTGCAATAAACATTACACTACTTCTGTGAAGACACGTTTCACTTTCGTGTTCTATACCGATTCCTATATAAGAGGGATCAACCACATTTTTTTTTACCACCTTCTCGCCTCACAACGTTGTTGAAGTGAAAGCTTCATTACGCTACCTCGGGCAGCCGTCGGCGACTCAACACTTTTCACCTTGAGAGCTAGAGGTCAAACCACAAGAGAGCATTAAGGCGTGTTTATTGTCCGACGTTATCGGCCCGCGGGCGAGCGTCATCAGGTGCCGGGCGCGTCGGAGCGCATTGGCCGCGGGTCCGGCTATGTAGACGCCGGGAGCTTCGGAGAGCA
The DNA here is from genome assembly GCF_013339745.2 of Dermacentor silvarum. Taxonomy (NCBI): domain Eukaryota; kingdom Metazoa; phylum Arthropoda; class Arachnida; order Ixodida; family Ixodidae; genus Dermacentor; species Dermacentor silvarum. Next base: position 144,473,278 of record NC_051156.1, read on the forward strand.
TTGGCCATGCCTCCGGCTACGTTGGAGGCGCTAGTACGTCGAACCATCGGTCGAATTAGAGCCGATGTTGTTCTCGCCAACGTGAGATACGTGTGCACGCGTTCACGCTACGTCGGACTATATTTAGGCCTTTACGGAGCCCTGAAAGAAGACAGTGCCGCCGTTGCCCGAGTAGAGTTGGGCCCGGCTGCGAGTTGCAACCAAATCTCACTACTTTACTGATCACAGCATTGTCTTCATAGGCATAAAAAATGATGAATAAACACGGTGTTCATTGTAAACATGTCTGTATATTATTGCGAAACCACACCTTGGCCACAGCTCGACAGTGGGCCTAGCCAGGGAATTGAAGCTTTAGCTATCAACCACGGTTAACCAAAGCTAAACCACGGCAATTTTTACATAAATACGTATTTGATGCCGAAGCTAAACGTCACCTCCCCTCCCTCCCTCCCGTCCCCCCACGGCCTTTCGCACGGCGGAAGAAGTCGCGTTTGCTTCCGTCATGCGTTCGCTCTCCGTGAAAACGAGCGTCCCTCGCGCGCTTTCACTCGCACATACAGCATACGGCGCGCGGTGACGATTTCATCGCCTTTGGACTCAATACGGAACCTCAAAGCGACGGCGACGACAACGACGACGGCAGAAATCCGCTTGGAGTGGCCACATAATTGCTATCGCAATAAAACCCGCCTACTTTTTCCCTTTTTGTCTTCGAAATGTTGCTTGGAACGGAAATATGAGTTCTCGACAGGTTGTGCCAGCTGCTAAAAACATCGTATATTTTGTTCGTTTGGCGCAATAAAATGCAGAAAAACATGTGGGGCACTAAATATTGTTAAGGAAGGCCTGAGGAATACAAACTTCTTAAAAATGAAAAACCAGTTTTCTTTTTTTTTTGCCGGGAAAAGCATCCAGATTTTTGATAAAAACTTCTCTTCTGACTTTAACTTTAAGTGCATTATTCTAAGTTACTTAGTAGAGAATCCATCCTTCACTCAAAGGTTGCCTGGGCGTTATACAGGCCGGAAACCATAACCTTGAACTGATAGAGGCCGTCTGGATCTTGCGGTCTACAGCATCGATAGATATCTGTCAATGACCGTATCTGTCAGTATCTGTCAATAAGTATGTGGCTCGATGCAGCTGCCATCTTCATCTTCAATATGTGACGCCCACGTCCTAGGGCGAGCTTTAGTGACTCCTTTTGTGACCATTTTATCAATTTCTCCTTGAATCACGCGCTGCTCGGCGTGGGAGAAGAGGCACATGCGGTGACAGATAGGGCTTGCATAACCTCTGTAGATTTAGTGCTGGACAAGAGAGGTTTGACTTAGGCAGTGACCATCAAAGTTAGTGAGATCCCAGTGGAACACTGGGACGTCTGGAAGGTTGATGGCTTACGTGAAAGGGAGGTTTTATCGTTTGATGTTTGTTGCCGCTACGAAGGACAAGTCACATGGGCGAATTAGGATCGAAGCCGCCAGTCCGAGCATGTCCATTTTGTTGCGCGCTCACAGTAACCGGCAGAAGCCGTCGTCGTGAACTTAGCAAAGCCCAATAAAGTCAGTGTATGCGCAGTCGTGGCATCTGGCATCGGTGATAGTAATGGTGTGGTGGTAACGGTAGGGGGGGACAAAGGCTTTTATTCTTCGTGCTGCTGTGGGTTTCCATACTTTCTGTCAATATGTCACTGTCCTGTGCGGCCCACAAAACACAGCTCGTACATTCGCGCTATCTGCTGTACGACAGAAGTACCTCACTTAAGAAAGCTGGTTGCGTGATATTTCCTACGACCACTTTATTCATTTATATTGCTCCTTATCTTGCAACCCCTATGAACAGATAGATTGTGTGATTGAAAATCACACAATCTATCTAATGTTTTACCTGTCCTCACATTATCTGGAAAATACCTTCGCCTTTGTGCGCCATCTTTTTGCGCGAATGCAGCATAAATGGGAATGTTTTAAAATCGCACTATCTTCCGACAACTAAACTTCTTTCAACGCACTCTAAGATAGAAGCATTCTAGCGGTGGTCTTCAATTACTTTGTTGTCGTTTCATGACGGTGTATGTGACTAAGTTCATAAACACGGATGCTCTCAGCGCACGTACATTATGTCTAAAGAAGAGTGCAAGTTTTGGTCGCTTGGCTAAACGCAGTAGAAAATGCGAAAAAATCCCCAAGGCAAGGCAAAAAATATAGCGGGGGGAGGAGGTAAGAAATGAAACGCGTCGTTTTGCAGGATGCCTATTTTCACACACTTTGGCGGTATCTTTAGCGTTAGTACACCAGAGTTGGCAAATCCTTGAGTGTATCTAGCTCCGCAAATTTCGTGCGAGTGTCAGCGTACGTGACTCGCGTAGAGTACCGTGTTTTATTTGTAAGTTACGCGTACTCTAAAACAACAGCCTGTACATTCCGGAAAGCCTTCTTTACGCAAACACCACGGATGTCTTTCGATCGCAAGTGTGCACCAAAATAAGCAAGATGAACAAATGAGAGTCTGTAAAAATCGTCACTGCCATTAGTAGAGTGAGATAGAATAAATGATTGCACCGGTGCTCGTAAATATAAACTCTGTGGCATGCAGGTAAAAAACATAAAAGAAGGCTGTACCAAAATGTGTACGTAGTTGCCATAATAAATAAGATGTTTGCAATACTGAACGCCTCTTCTTTGCATAAAAGACCTCCAACGTCGCTCACTAGGCCGCATTTGGTTGACCAAGAGGGTCTCTCCCATTCGTTCCACATTGGTAAGAAGGTCTCGCGTTTCGTGCATAATATGCCTCCAAATCTCATTTTCGTCGACCATTTAGATTCCTGTTAACGCTTCAGGGTCAGCCAGTATGCTGCATACGTAGAAAACACATTTTAGGCGTAAGTTTAGGCAAAATTCACTACTGAGTTTTGACGTATTCAATCTTTACCGAGCTATAGCGAATTGGCGGAGAAGCTTGACAAAAAGAAGCCGAAAGAGCCACTGGCGATCTCCTGCAATGGTTTGGGTGTATATGCACGCTCCAAAGGAGTGAATAATAAATTAGGAAATACAATTTGTCGTTGTTTTGTCGTAAAGGTGGAACATGAAATGTGATAGCAAATTATTAGACAACTACACGAAGTAAGGACAGTAGTTTTATTGGCAGTATAAACTTGTAAACATTCACTTACTAACTAAATTGGCAAGCCCGGTCTCACGCGCGCACAGGCAAAAATGAAAACATCTCACTCGATGACCGCGGACACTCGCTGTCAAAACGCTGGAATGGGGAAGAGTGGCAACAGGAGCGAGCGAATCGCCCTTCGTGCTGCCTATCGCTTCAACGAAAACTAAGCGGCGAGACTGCGCACACCAAGCCATCAGTACTCGGCGCGCCTAAACTCTAGCCACCTCTAGCAGGTCTCTTTCAAATACTTCGACTGCGCCCACGTAGAACCGCGATGTTACCGCACTGTTGTACGGAACGTCACGGCAGCGGCAACGCCAGCGACGGAAGTGCTCCTGGAGTGTCCATATAACTGCTATCGCAATAAGAAAAAAAAAAAAGGAAAGGAAACCGAGCGCGCAGCCTCCCTGTATACTTTACGCAACAAGTTTCCTGTTTGCAATTTCTGGTTTGTAACTGAATACAGCCCAAGCACTTTTTTGTCGACCTTCAATGCCGAGCCGTTCTAAGTAAGCTTGAGAAACATTTCCTGTAGTATTATTCACACTTAATATTAACGCTGTCACTTTCTACAGTGCATGGAATATTTGAATCCGCTATTTGTCTCGGTTCCTTCAGAATAAACAACTTCTCTTGGATCGAATAAATCCTCGCAACGAGCTTATTTTTTGGTGCCGACTTTATTAAAAAGTTATTAAGTATCAGCTAAGAAAGAAGTACCAACATCGCTGTTTTAAACCATTGCAGTTTTGTGCCTGCGTTCTGCTTGCCCTGGCCACGTGTGCTATCTCCGTATACGCTAGCTACCCTTATGGGCACTCCCTTGCGGTCCCAGCTTACTCTATCATTCCCCTTCAGCCGCTCTTTGGGCAGTTCACCATAGCTAAGGGAATGGATCCCAGTCTACAACTACAGCGTTGGTGCCTGCGGACTGAGCTACGGATATGGACTTGACGGACCTGGATGTACTGCTCTCCTCCGCAAGTGCAACAAACTCATATTTTAAGTATTTTTTCAACACAACGTTTTTTCTCTTTGTTGTTTATCATTACAATTCGAGTTCAAAACTTGGTTAGTCAATTAACATATTCTTCAACGTGGGCATAATCAGCGCAACAAGTGAACACAGCAGGCACTAACGGACGACGCACTGTGTCCCGTCTGATTTCTTAGTTTAATTTGAGTTCGTTACGGGGTTCCCGAAGGAGCATATTGCGATGGGGCGCCAACCAAGAAAGTAACTGCATGGTAACCTGACAACTCAATTCAAGCACCTGAATTTGATCATTACACACGACTAAATTATGCAGTATGCAATGCAACGCAAATAAAGATACATTATATTTAAATGTTTAAGTACTAACGTAATATTTCCGGTCAATGATGCACACAATGCCATCTGAAAGATCATTCCAAAGCACGATGGCGCGCAGCAATTCAGAATAATCAAATCCTTCTTTTTCCTAAAGTACGCTATTCATGCAATGATGTAGACGTCGATATGTACGCAAATTGGATGAACCTGTAGCTTCTGAAGCGGTACGTTGTAAATTTATTTATGTGATAGGCACAAAAGTGCAATCAGGTATAGTTCACGACTGCGCTATTTACCGACATGTAGTTATAGATTTCCAATAGAATCAGGGCAACACTTGACTTCAGCCAACCAAGTGAACAGGCTGGCTTCAGCAAGGGATCTTCTACGAAGGACCATATCCGTGTCATCAATCAGGAAATCGAGAATTCTGCGGAGTACAAGCAACCTCTTTACATGGCTTCCATATATTACGAAAAGACATTTGACTCAGTAGAGATGCCAGTATGTCATAGAGTCATTGAGTAATCGAGGAGTACAGGAGGCATACATGAATATCTTGGCAAATATCTACAATGATTCCACAGCTACCTTGGTTCTCTACAAGAAAAGTAGAAAGTTACTTATCAAGAAAAGGGTCACGCAAGGAGACACAATATCTCCAATGCTATTCACTCCATGCTTAGAAGTATTCAAGCTCTTAGACTGAGAAGGCTTAGGAGTGAGGATCAACGGCGAATCTGTCAGCACCCTCCGGTTTGCAGTTGACATTGTCCTATTCAGCAACAATGGGGACTAAATACAAGAAATGATTGAGGACCTTAACCGAGAAAATGTAAGAGTGGGCTTGAAGATGAATATGCAGAAGACCAAGATAATGCTCAATAGCCTGGCAAGGGAACAAGAATTAAGGATGGCCAGTCATCCTCTAGAGTCTGCAAAGGAGTACTTTTATCTAGGTCAATTACTCACAGGGTACCTTGATTATGAGAACGAAATTTACAGGGGAATAAAATTGGGTTGGAGTGCATACGGCAGGCATTACCAAATCCTGACTGGGAGCTTACTACTGTCGTTGAAAAGGAAAGTGTACAACCATTGCATTCTACCGGTGCTAACATATGGGGCAGACACTTGGAAGTTAACAAAGAAGCTCGAGAGCAAGTTAAAGACAGCCCAAAGAGCAATGGAACGAAAAATGTTAGGCGTAACGTTAAGAGACAGGAAGAGAGTGCTGTTGATCAGACAGCAAACGGAGATAACCGATATTCCAATTAACATTAAGATAAAAACATGGAGCTGGGCAGGCCATGTAACGCGTAGCGTAGTTAACCGATGGACTATTAGAGTTATAGAATGGGTGCCAAGAGAGGGGAAGCGCTGTCGAGGATGGCAAAAAAATAGGTGGGGTGATGAAATTAGGAAATTTGCCAGCGCAAGTTGGAATCAGCTTGCGCAAGGCACGGGTAATTGGAGATCGCAGGGAGAGGCCTTCGTCTTGCAGTGGACGATGACGATGATGAGTTATACATTAACTGGGTAAAGTACATACTGTAGTGACGCACAACCTTCCTTAGAGGAGGTGGAGGAAACAACTTTATTCTGTCAGTTTGGCTTAGTGACGGGTGGCTGCCAGGCGATGCCTTACAGCCACCTCCTCGGCTGTTTCGATGGCCCGAATTTGAACTTACCGGCTCGGGTCCCGGAAAATCGCTTCAGGTGAGGGAGTGGCCAGGAGATCTCGGGGGGGGGGGGGGGGATCTTCCCTGCAGTCCCAGAGAATATGATCTAAAGAGGCAATGGGCCCACATAATGAGCAGTGTGGGCCTATCAAGTCACGGTAAAAGTGTGTGCATATTTGTGGGTTGGTAAAGGAGTGTGTGTGTGTGAAGTCGGCGCCAGGTGACTTCTTGTCCCTCGGTGAGTTTGGGATGAGGTGGGGGTGAACAGCAGCTCAATAGTAGAATAGATAAAAAACTTGTACGACGTTCTAAGTGCTAGAAAGAGCCTTTAAGAGAGATTTCGAGGCTGTATATAGGATCTGCAAAAGTGATAAGCGTTACGTGTCCAATTTCGTCGGTACCACACTGGCAGTTTGCGAACAATGCACTTCTTTTAGTGCAGAGATAGACGCAGGCATATGGCACGCTGGCTTTTGGTGGTAGCCCATCGTTGAACTTATCGAATGCCATTACCATTCTACGCAACAAATGTGGCTTAGTGAACAGTCGTACATGGACTGAGTTACATGTTCATTCAAGCGTGTAATTACTTAAAAATTTTCATCAGGGTATCAGTCCGTAAAAGAAGCTCCTGTCTATACAGTACCATGGCATCTGTTAATGTCGAGGTATCCTGTACTTGCTGTCGAGAAACCTTTTCTGGTAGTAGTAAATGGAGCATGCGCTTGAATTAGAGCACTGCACGGGCCGATTTTTGCGGCCCGGGCCCGTTCTTACATTGGGCGGCCCGCCCAAGCCCGATCAAAACTTTTATGGCGAGACCCGGGCCCGGCCCGGTCCCGGAAATAATCAACGTTACCAGCCCGGCCCGGCCCGCCACCCCTTTAGCTTAAGCCCGAGCCCGGCCCGAGCCCGACTCGAACCCGGCCCGAGACCAAAAAATACATGTTTTTCAGAGTTGAGAAGCCCGAGAATAACTCGCAGAAAGCCCGAGCCCGGCCCGGGCCCGCGTCAAAAAAACCCGCGCCCGGCCCGGGCCCGGGTCAAAAAGCACACGCCGTGCCCGAGCCCGGCCCGAGACCGTGAAAAAACTCCTCTACCCAGCCCGGCCCGGCCCACGGGCCGGGCTGGGCCCTGGCTTTCGGGTAAGCCCGAGCCCGTGCAGTGCTCTAGCTTGAATACTGTTCTCCAACCTGTGCTAACATCTCCGATATTTCTTCCCTTTCATTTTCAGAGAATTGTCAACAGTTGACGACGGTTGCCGCGACCTTCAACGCTGAAAAACAAATAAATCTGGGCACACAGAATAGCTTTTCAGACCCATTTCTTACGAGTATACACACTGTATCTACACAGATGCACAGTATAAATGCTAACGTTTCAATGCACATCACTCATGCTAGCAGTGGAAGGTAGAACGCTTCCCCATCTTCGCTATATAGAGCCGATTGAGCCAATGGAGTGTAACGGTTCGTCCAATTGGCTTGGTCGGTTTTGTAGCCAAACGCACTGCGCGTCTCTCACGTCTGTAAGGCCAGATAATCCGACACACGTGGGCCGCGCACGCGCCAGGTAAGGTGAGAGTTCTCTGCTTCTGTGATGCTGCTATATTAAGAGATTTTGTTAAGAAATGATGTAAATAAAAAATCTGCACCTTACTTTCGCAACAATTTATCCTTTTCAAATAAATGCAACTATCCTCGTGAAATTTGTGCCGCCGATTCCGAATAATGAAACGATGTCTGCTTTTTTATGCGTTTCCCCATAATTTCTTCACATACAACTGTATGAACTGCAACATGCAAGCTATGGGAGCTGCAACAGTTTAGGGAGGCAGCGAAAAGTACGTGGTACCACACTGACCCCGGATATTAACCAGGTTTTGCGTCACGTGTCGAGATGATTGTATGCTTATAGAAGTGCGCAGTTGATGCCTGGTAATCGTTGCCCTTGGTCGATTACACTCGATGGCCAAGGAATCAGGCCAATCTTCTCCGAATGCAGTCTTGGGTAAGGAGAGGCAAAACGCAGGAAGGAGGTGCTGCACGTATCGCGCTCTCCACTGGCACTGTAGTATTGAATCTTACTTGAACCACATAAAAAGCACACAAAAACTTACACAACAGAAAATATTTTCCTAATCAGGGAAAAGAAGCTTAAGCTGTCAACTTTCCTTGTACCTTATATTATACTTAGGTGGAAAGTGGATACTTTCCATAATTTACTTTTGGCAATTTAGTGTGAGCCATCTAGTCATCGAATATGAAAACACGAAAGGGGAAGAACACTGAAAAGCACGGTTGAACAATGATGACATACTGGATTAAGGCGGTTTCGTATTCATTAATAAGCTATTGGTTTTTTTTTTCGTATAGCGAGAAAAACGACAGGGCCAGATTTTACGCCTGATACAATGTTTTTACGATATTCCCAAATCAACAATGGGTCTTATCAACCAACCTTTCACGTTTTCGTCTGCGCAGCAATACGATTTTACAAATGCGAGTATACGAGATGCTATAACATATGACGCATTCATACATGAAAAGAGCAATGCAATAAGCTACATTAAAAAAAATATTCTACCGATAGATCTGCAGTCTTTGTAACTTCGAAATAGCACATTTCCATTAAACATGTGTCTCAATTTCTTCTCCCAACCACTCAGTCCCATTTCAGAATATTGTTCCTACAAAACACAGGAACGCAAGGAGGTAACGTAACATTAGATGTCTTAGTGAAGCTTTGAGTGCTTGCTTTATCGTACGCTTAAAAGCGCGCCGCCAGCTATGCACATGTATAATCGCGCAACAAAGCGGAATGCTCAATTCAAAGCAAACGACTGCCGCGCGGCTTAGATGCAAGGGTTTATAAAGTACAAGTAAGGCAAATGTACACCATTTGTCAATTTAATTTAGGGCTATTCCCGCTTTATCCACACACACATGCGCCCAACACCGACAACGCTGGCACCTACCTTACTAAGTAACGCTGACGATTAGAATAATGATAACAATCAAACTTACGTTGTGGCGCTATCTATACGAAATTAAAAAGAGAAGCAACAATTCATCATTTATGGGCCCTGAGATCGAACAGCGTGCGCGGCTTCACTCATGCCTTGCCCAAGCTATCTGCAGATTTTGCCGTAATGACTAAAGTACCGAAAAATCGAGAACTGCTCTGGAAATAGCACCCAACTCTCATTAATACTTTGCTGTCATAACATCAAGACGTCAACCTAAAGAAGAGTATTATTTGGAAACAAATAAACCTAACACTGCTTGAGGGCGACTTGGTTGATTCAGTGGATTTGTAGGTAACTTTTTTTTTCCCTCTGAAGCAAGCAGGCGGCTGTCTTCAGCACTTTATTTTTAGCAAGAAGTAGCTAAGTGATGATGATGACTGTCTCAATCTTTTGTGTTTGTTTAAATAGCTCCGATAGATGTCTTTCTTATTCATATTTAAAATATATACTTCAATTACATCCGATGGTGGCGAGAGTAAAATAGTGAACGCGTTTGGGTGAAAAGTGAAGCATCCCTCGACTTTCGAAAACTGCTGTCACATCATAAAGCTTGTGCTTAGCTAAAGTAGTCAGCTTTGATGGATCGACATGGCTCATTAATAAGCTCCTCGGTATGTATTTAGAGAGAGAGAGAGAGAGAGAAACGAGAAGGGAAAGGTAGGGAGGTTAACCAAGGACGTGCCCGGTTGGCATGTATTTAGAAGTGGCGACACATAGACTGGGCATGTATTCCCCTGGCGGTAAACGGAAGGCCGTGCATTTGACTTAGCCCAAGCCCTTCGTGAAATTTTAGCAGGACAATTTCGTGTGTATTTTTGTTACTACATAAGTCCCTAAACCGTCACCAAGACACCAAAAAGGCCAAGTTGTTGTTACGGTGACTCAGAAATCTCTAAATGTGCCGTTTTTCCTCCTACGTTACCAACCCTAGCCCAAAGCGGGCGGCAACAACACTGATGGGCGCTGGCATATTCCACAGGCTCACCTTGCATGCGTTAGTGTTAAAAGCTAGACACCAAATGCAGCATACGCACCTAAGAGCTCCAGCATCGCTTACGTAGTGGACGCGCCCAATGTGTTCATGCTGCACTAATTCTTGTGTTTGATGTTAGGATACGCTCTGCCAAAACAATGTAGCATGGTACTTTCCGAAATCCTAGAAATCATGTTCATTCGAAATGCTAATTTCCACTCTCTGTGACAGTTCTTACTTGGTTCGTGCGTGTGTGTACTGTATAAAAAATAATAATGCTGTGGGGTTTAGCACATCAAAGCCACAAAGTATGAGAGATGCCGCAGCACAGTCTGGAATAATTTCGACTCCCCGTGTTTTTTTTTTCCTTTTTTGGAAAGAACTCCTAAATTTAGGCAAAAGTTAACGAATGTTTCTGCAATTCTACCCTCTGGAATGTGACCAGCGCTAGCGGAAACCGAAGCAGCAGCGGCAAGTGGGCGCACATTAGTGTCCCACTCTTCTGTATAAATTTTCGCGCATGCGCGCTAAACTTTTTTCTCCCGTAACTTTTACCTACGACATTCTAATAAGAAGTGGAGATCACAGGGAGAGGCCTTTGTCCTGCAGAGGACATGAATAGGCTGATGATGATGATGATGATGATGATTCTAATAAGAGAAAGCAGTCGGCCCTCCCTCCGAACACGTAATTTAGTTCTTCCGCCTAGTGTTTTTTTTTTTTTTTTTTTTTCGCCGGTAGTGCACTATGTCGCCTTTATCTTTTCGCTTAGTGCACTTTTATGCTTTTCGGCGGCATCCGCTCACTGCGCATGTGCCGCGAAAGTTGGGCAGTCTCTATGCTATGCTCGCATAGCATCGAGAATTTTCAATTATCAGGAGAGTCCTCGTGGACATTGTCAACGATGAGTTGGAATATAATTTGCGCTTTATCTACAAATAAATTACCCACGTAGACGGGCACTATCACAATCTGAAAATTGGTTTAAACGACTTTTCGGCCCCCCAATTTGTTAATTAAAAACTCTAAATGTACTTGAAAGCACGCAAAGAGCGCTACCCTTAGCTTCCGGTCGAAATTTTCTTTGATTAAGGGGAATGCACTGTTCACATACGTAAGAATAAGTAAATGAAAAGTAATCAATGTATGTTCAGTGTGCTAGATGGTAATGCTACTCTTATCAAGGTAATATTTTTCAGTCAATATTATACTTTGGACAGTAAATAGCTTTTACATATAGGGTTCCTTCATAGCTACTTGTTTACTGTGCGCATAAATTCAGCCACGTAAATTTGTCCAAAAATTTGAATAACTTGCATTTACAGTTTACGTCTTCCAAGTCTGGCGCAATTTAAGCAGTTGTTTACCCGACGTAGTGATGGCAGTTATGTTCGTGCTTTTTAAAATCTACATATAACGAATTCAAGTGCGTCACCTAGACTCATTATTGGAAATTGATTTAACTTTACTATCTGTGACTTTAACTTTACAATCTGTGACTGCAGTCTGTGAATTCGGTGGTATTGACGAGTGTCTCGCATTAGGATTCTGCGCCAAAGAAATTATGCTTGAACAAATAAGAGCCTCATGCTAAAGCGATGAAAGGTTTTAAATGATATCCTTGCTACTTCTCCTTGCTTGATATCCTTACTAGCTAGTCCTCTGCTTGTACCGGAGACATAAACGTAAGTGACCTGGTTGATGGCGCCACATGGTTGCACAGAGTTTAAGCAGCAAGGGCTCAGAGGTTTTACTGCCGTAGACAATCATATTGTACTTAGCTGCTGGTGTAATGTGTCACCCGGGACGCAATCTTTAACATGCCTCCTTTTTAAACTTTACTTTACCCAAATGACACGATAACTTGTCTAACAAGTTGTGGTTGCATAAAACATCTGAGAATGGCGCTACCAGCGTTGGGCTACTGTAATTAAAGTCTCCGGTAACGCGGTATTTTGTTGCTGTTACTACGGTTTCCGAACAAGCTTGACCACAGTTTTTGTAAAGTTTAAAGCAAATATCGCTACGGGGTAGAGTATATATGAGAGAGATTCCCTGTAAGTGTAATCAATAAGGGGACTGGCCTATACCATTAACAGCTGCATCATGGAATTTAAGCAAACGTTTTCGGTAACAAAAGGGCTTAAACGCAAGTCTAAAGCGCCAAAGGTATGTATGTCAGCGTGGTCCGAACGTGCTGCCTAACCAAACATAAAAGCGCAATTGTACTAGTCAATCATCGAAGCAGCCAGTACTATACATTTACCACTAACCGCTAGGCTTATTTCTCGTGGGGATGTGCGTCAGTAGCGCTTTGCAAAGTGTTACATTATGCATTAAATTCTGGAGTGCTGCCTGAGGTATTTAAGAGCACGTAGTATTATAATGCCAAACACGTTTTGCAACGACTTCTTTGGAACGTACAGGCGTCGTCCTCATTTATTTCTATCGCACGTATCCTACAATTTCCAGGAAGGGGCGAGTCACGCATGCTCGTAACAGCGAGCGGATATTGAATGGTAATACACCGACAGAATCAAAGCATGCACCACTTACTTTATTCAAAACAATAATAGGGAACGATAGGTGTTTTAGGCTTGAACCGGTAGCGAGATGGGTGAACGGCATGGAGATTTAATTTTTGTTTATCTTGGAATCACCACCGAGACTTTCATCTTAAAAAAATCCGACAGCATTCTGGTGGCTACAGTTCATAAGATTTGTCAGTTAGGACTTGACTTCTTACGCCACGTCTAATTGACGGCAAATAGGAAATGTCAATATGTGGATACCGCTGTAAAAGACCCTCTCATCATAAGGATTCTCGCGATGCCCTACACGAGGCGTTCCTAGAAGTTGAAATCTCTATTTAGGAGTAAAGTGGGTCAAAATTCTTTATTTTAGTCCCCAAAAAAGCTATATCAAGTCCGGCGAGTCGGACAATGGTTTCGTTTTCTATTCAATCGCCTTAGTAAAAAGGTCGGGTCCAACAAACCATGTCACAAACAGAATATATTTTGCCCTGTAGCTCATTTCAAGGGCAATCGTTCTCGACTACTGCATTAACTATTCAGCCGGATACTTTCTACATGCCTAGAGAAACGTTTGGGAAGAGCGGTTTTTTTTTTCTTTAAATGCTTGGCAAAATTGACCTGAGGATGACTCCAATCTCATGCGTGGAAGATTTCGCACCAGTTACATTCTCATGGTTTGCAGACGTGGTCAGAGCGCCTCCGATCACACCACAATTCATTGCATAAACTCCCGCACTTTCTGTGCCCTAGGCGCAGAAACTGTGGACCGGGTTCTCGTGTGTGGACAGCCTTTGTGGTCTCAGGTCCATCGCCCCTGTCATGCGTTCTAGCCATTCGGGCTATTCATCTTAAATACCAAAACTCGCTAGCACTAGAACACCCGTGGACCAGTGCAGAGAAAGCGCCAAGAACTGCTATTCCGTTCATAGTCTTCTGTCCTTTTGACACTGCAAGTTCGGCAATTATATAAAAAAGTTGTCGCAGTTTCACCTGAAAGGCGAAACATCAATTGCGATAGCAAATTTGCAGAGAGCTATACGGAATATTGATATTAGCTTTATCAGCTGTATAAACTTGGACATGCAGCAGCACCGGCAACACGCAGAACTGTTGTCGACGCCGTTGGCGTTTTGCCCGCGTTCGCTCAAAATGTGTGCGGCGTTGGTGACTGTTGCCGGAGCCTCTGATATAAATAGGCACTTGGTGCCGCAGCTAAACGTCGCCTCCCTTCCCTCCTCCTCCCCCCCCCTCCCCCACGGCCTTTCGCGCGTCGGAGGAAGGCGCGTTTGCTATACATATAGGTGATTGTAAAGGAGGAAAGAGACGCCTACTTCTGTAGCCCTTAAGGGAGCACGGCGCAGAACGCGCGTTTGTTCTCCGCCGTGCGTTCACTCCCCGTGAAAGCGCGCGCCACTCGCGCCCTTTCACTCGCACATACAGCGTTCGGCGCGCGGCGACGATTTCATCTCCATTGACGTCATACGGAACCTCACGGCGACGGCGACGGCGACGACGACGGCAGAAATCTGCTTTTGAGTGTCCATATAATTGCTATCGCAATAAAAGCAGTAGGCAGAAACAGCCTGAGTCCACATTTTTCTCATCTAGTGCTTGGCTGCTGTCGTTTTTAAAGACGGGTTCTCAGCTCTCGGCCATCATAAGTTTTACACCGCTGTTACGTGCGCACAATAGTTTGCAGTAATAACAGTGGCATCGCACTAGGCGGCTTGCGTTGCAATGTCGACTCCCATAGTCCAATCCGGCAAAATATTCACTGGCTTTCACCACTAAAGCCTAATAATGAATTCGAAGGTATCTTTCATGTTTTATTTACGTTCTCAGTGTCTTGCGTCTTCATGGTTGATTTCATTTTGGCTTCCTGGAAGACGAAAAAGCTGTAATATACCAAACTGAAGAGCCCGACTTTTATATTCTCTAAAATGTTGTTTTTAGTAAAACTGCCACCTAAGCGATGTGCTATAATAGGCATCAGAAAGTTGTAAAGTTCTACTGATAAGCTACCCACATCACCATTTATCTCATTTATAGTAAAAATATAACTTTGACAAAGAAAGAACGGAATCGTTTATAGGCGTTCTGCGTGGACGCAATACTTATCTATAGTGCTAACGTTAACGGCTGCGATAACGTGGCCATTGGCTCATACGAGCTTAGTACATCTGTATGATTGTTTTCGAATACCACGCCGCGTATTCCAATACATTTTGATGTACACAAGTGCATATCCAATCAGGAATGAGAATCAGAATCAAGCCTTTTCAGACAGAACGTGTGCACTTACACTTATTATGTAGGAACGTGTTCAAGCGTCCCCCAAGCCCATATCCGTAGCTCCGACCGTACATACCAAGGCCACAGGTATAAGCAGGAAATTCGTATCCGCAACCGAAGCTGGGATCATGGTGTATGGTTGAAACTGCCACCGGGGCAGCGTGGTAGGCGTCGTAACTATTGGCATCAGGGCAGCCGAAGTAACCAGCCATGGCACAGGTGGCAAGGGCCAGGATGAGGCGAACAGGGAGCTGCGGAAAACAACAGTTAAATTTAGTGATTTTCGTCATGACGAAGTTTATTTGCGTCATCTCCACGCTTGTGTGGAAAACATTAACCTTCCTTGGGCTCTTATGACATTCAACGCCGTTCTGACGTTACACGTATACGATTTTTGATATTCCGGACGCACAAAGCATGTATTTTATTGAATTTAGCGTGTACAGTCAATCATGTGCAAAAAGGTTGATGTCGATGATCTCTCAGGTACCTGCTTAAATTTCAAGAGGCGCGATAGCCAGCACGGATGTTTTTTTTTTTCCAGAAATTTGTACCAGCTGTATGCAACTAAGATTTGTGGAGACTTGCAATTCCTCAACAGCACACAGAGTAGGCGTTCTTGTGTTGCTCTCAGTTATGTGGTAAGTCATGCGTATTATTAGCTGCTTCGGTTTTGCACCTCATATTGCACTCTTTATATTCGGCTTGTGTTATGCTCAAGTAAGCGTCAATGAGAGCAACACGTCAACCCATCACTGCACTCATTTTTATCTCTAAATATTACGAGTAAAGCCGCCATATAAAGCTAAAGTAAATCAACAAGTTAATCAATCAAATCTGCTTAATATTCTGTGAATAATTGTGCTCGCTGCATGCGAAACCTAATGAATTAATATGCTTATCTGATCTTAGACGCGGAAGAATAAAGTATATTTTAGCATATATTATAGCACAAGATCGTCACTACAAACCACAGAACACAAAAAATGAGGTTGATTTCACAAGCTGAATATTATGTCCAAGTTTCCGCACTTACCATGACGATGTGTCGACAACGGCTGCACAAGACCTGCAATGTTGATCTTTTAAGCTTCTGCAGTACCTTTTATACCACTCCTCGAATTCACTGCTGCTATTCAAACGGAAACCCGCCCCCACATATTTTTAAAAATAATTTATGCCGTTTTAGATTGAAGATGCGTGCATCGTATCATAGAGCTGTCTTTGGTCACCTTTTACTTACTCAATACGCGGGGCTAGGTCAGCAAACTTTCGAGCACATCTTGTTTGGCTACATCTCTAATGTGCTTTAACATGTGATCCGCTACCATAACGGAAACCAGTGGGCGGGTATATTGAATACCTCGTTGTTTGTTTGATAATGGTTCATCACTTTCTTCACTTTTCTGCGTTTTCTTTCTTTTTTTTTTTGCTGTAAACTTCGTCCATTAATTCCTAGTGAAGTTGTTTTAACTAAAGAGAATTCATGGGGCATATCATGTAAACTGAGTGAAAATGGGGCTTGTAATGTACGCTGGTATAGAGTGACCTTTTAACTGGATTAGCCTGTTAAACCCAAGCTCATTAGTGAGTGGCGCCGTGCTTCGCCTCCATGCGATTGAAAGAGGTGGCGCTTATGAATTTCTGAAATTATTTTTTATTTGACATTGGCTTATTCGAAAAAAACATTTGCCATATTTTTATCCCTCGACTTTAGTTTTTGGGAATACGATGAGTGCGACATTTTATTCCGCCATACGAAACCACCACCATTTAAAACAAGACGTCTGTGTACTACTAAGAAACACGAAACAAAGAAACATAAAACGACAGACACCGACCAAAAGAAAATGCTAAACACAAACTACTAGAAACATTACTACGACACAAGTAGTTCATTGACTACTACCTATTTTGTGCACTGCAATGTTTACAAAAGATCATTAACAAGCACCGGCAGCACGTTATTTGAAAACAGGGATCTTCTATCTTTAATGAATGCAAAACTTCTATTTATCCCCGTCAAAAGACGCATCCAAATGGATTTTATTTTGAGGGCGTGCTTGTGGCGCAATAAACGTCCACACGCGCTCAACAAGTGCAGTTAATACTCCTTCTTTGCTTTTCGATTTCACCAGCGCGCGGTGCCGTTTTGTTGCAACACTGGTAGGATGTTTTAGCTTACTTTTGGTAGAAAACACCATTCTAGATACACCTGATTACCTTTATAAATGCTTTCTTCAGCGTTAACTTCTGGGACTGCACACCTTGCGTGATTTCTTTATTTTGTGTTTGAGTGTTTTCATCTTGTGCATGCTTAGGCTCATAATCTATTTTCTCACTTAAGCCATGCCCTGGGATGGGTGCAGGCTTTTTCTTTTCTTGTTCACTACGAGAAAAAGAAATCTGCGAATGCAGTGAGTAATCTGCCGTTTTTTGAATATAACTGTATCTACATTCCAAAACAGATATAGCGCAAAGAATTCAGCACTATTCTGGCTATTTACGTCGCAACAAAAAAATCACTAGCAGAATTTAGGAACAAAGAATCTTGAAAGCTACTGTGATATGCAAGTTTCAAAATGTTGGAAAAACAACATGCATATTTTTTTCATAATTTGACGCCGCATATTAGCAGCCGAAGGGTAGCAAACTGGACTAGTTCGTAAGTATTTTTATCTTGAAACGTACACAACAGAGATGGGCAAAAAACAAGCCGGACAAGTGCTTTATCCAACTGGGTAGCCGCTGGCGTCTTCAGTGATCTTCTGTGGCATCTTCTGTGATCTCTGCCCCACTTGTGAATGGCTTCGAGGGCATTCCTCTATGAGCGATAGTTTCCGTGCAACGTTCATTCAAAATCTTCATGGCCGCGGAGCAGGTATTGGCAGGGACAAACGTCATGGACAGCGTCACGTACGCCCTGATGCAACATACTACGGTGGGCCACGTGCTATTGGAAGTGTGATGATAACTACGTAATACCTAATGTGTGTGCTTCTTGCAAGTGTGGCCTGAGCCCGTGCGTGTGCGTGGAGCAACGAAGAACAAGGCGAAAGCCCGCTACGTGTCTGCGAAAACGAATGGCCATCATGTCGTCCTTGCAACCTTTCCTTCGCACTTATGTCGCTCCTTGAAAGGGCAGTGCCTCAGACAATCGTTATGGTTGGCTGAAAAAAAAGTAAGGTTTCTGCGCCTATAAGGGCGTGATGAACCACGAAGAAAAATTCACAAGCCATTCCACTCTGCGAAGGTTGATGACTGCAGCGAAGCTGTTTAGCACACGACACAGGGGTGACACAAAATTATGAACAAAGGTACGAACATATTTATTGTCCTGATCGTGACGCTAGGTACGCACACTTATGCGCGTATCATCTCTGTTATTAAATGCGTCCGTCATGTAAGACAATTAACTGCTCATACCCCCTTAAGCAATGGCTCATACCCCCTAAATGCGGCCTCCCCATTACGACGACCGAAGAAAAGTGAAATTCTACGCTGCAATCATGAGCGCCAACGGAGCCATCTGTGGAAGAAGACGACGACGACGTTTATGATAGACATGTTCGGTTGGGTGATTCCCAACGACGATACGCCTATTCTCACCGTGGGGGCAACATTCGCTACAGCAGACCCACCATCGTCACCGCTGCGCTGTCTTCCATCTTCACTGTAATGGAAGGGCTCTGAATTTTTTTTGTGTGTGTGTCTGTGTGCGTAAATAAACGTTTAGTTAGGCTCACGAGCGAAAGTGTCAACCCACCTGCGAGCTCGGTATCAATGCAGAACAGCGAGAGCACCTCTGGATGCTGGCCGGGTGGACCGACTTGGAAGTGCACTAAATCGACCAACACTGCGTGGCTTCGTTTACTTCCATTAATGATATTCCTTGCAAACGATTTGTGAGCATAGCAACAACTAAGGCAACACAAGTTCGCCGACGAATAGTTCACAACGGTACATTTGAGAAATAGTGAATGCTCGCCATTGTCTCTAAAAAAGTATTTCTTCCTTCCCTTCTTAAAGAACAAAGTCCGATTTCAAGAGCAGCTGTTCAGCGAATCATGTTTACCCTTCAGTGCGAAACGCAGAACTGGCTGCCCATTCATGCCTTGCTCAAGCTTTAAATTATAGATCTTGTCGGCTGTTACATTTGCTACAAAAGACAGGTGCAAAATGCCTGATACAAGACTGCTAAATGGTATTATCTTTATAAAGATGCGCACCATGGTTTTGACTTGCGTCAGGCTGTCAAGCGCTGAGTCGATCGTTTTTTTTAGCTACAGACGCAGGCGCAATGCTACCGTCAGCAGAGCACACGCCTACGTAAACTGCTACGCTTCATGTGGAATTATTGCTTTCATTTGTCTGTTCCCATTGTCCATCAGGGCACGCTTACCATAGTTCTCCAAAACTTCTGTTTATATTCTATGTTATATTAGACTTTATAAAAGTATTACTATGTCAACAACCATCTTGCTTTCCAGTTACCTTAGTCGTTGTGGATGGACAATCCAAGCACGATTGCCTGGCCCAGTCGCAAAACATACTGCCGACTCTGTTCAAATAGCCTTTAGGCAACTTTGCGACTAAAGAACGATATAAAAGGCTGGATGTAAATTGGCAGTCTGGATAAGCCCAATGCAACTTAATGATATATATAAACTTTGCTGGAAATTCCACCTAATTCATTTCCTACAAATAAAAAAAATGCTTCCAAGAGAAATCTCATAATTTCACTAAAAAAACGGTTGCCCGAAAGCGGTTGTTACATCAGGTTCTTCAACAACCAGGCATGCTTTTAAACTCTCTACGCTAGTAAATTGTGTCATCCGTTATATTGTGAAACATTATATTGTAAATTTGCGTTTGTGGGTTTTATCTATTCCTTGTGGTAATTAGGTGCACTTCTAGAAAACTTAGAACCAGATGGCGAAGCGGTTAAAAGCTTCAAAAAATGTTGAACTTGTGGAACATTTGTACAGGAACGCTTCCTTTTATAAGTCACTGTATACGACATTGTATGCATAAGTGCCCTGTATAATTTAAATAATGAAACTAAGTAATTATATCTTGATTACAACAGTTTGCAATACTAGGTTTTACCAATCGCAATGTTCAACATGTTACATGCAAGGCCGTGTATAATACCGCACAACTCTTATCAAATAAGCTCTTTGTGACTTTTAACTGGTTCCGACATATTGTGGGTGTTTGAAGCAACACAAGAACTAAAGATGGCCACAACGAGGCAAACATTTGTTAAAGCCTTTTTTGATCGTTCTTATACGCATTGACGTCATATTTAGGAGTATAACAAATGTTCCAACAAAACAAACACACACAACTCTGCTAAGAGTGAAATGAAATAAAATGTTCCCTAAGTCCATCAGGCACGGACAACATTGTCTTGTATCTGAGTGAGTGATTCATTCGAATGACAGTAAAAATGTTGGCAACTGTTGTCCGCGGCTTCTCTACAAACAATAGATTATCGATTGAGCAAAGGATGAGAAAGTCAGGTGATATGAAAATAAACTAAGAATGTTCCGACAATAAGTACAATTTGTAAACATGCTAAACAATATAACAGTCCAACCTCTTCATCTTTACTGTCATTAAGCTTGTTTCTTTCGGTCTCTCTCTCTCTCATACAGACCGAGTATCTATGTGCCTAA
This sequence comes from Dermacentor silvarum, assembly GCF_013339745.2. NCBI lineage: Eukaryota > Metazoa > Arthropoda > Arachnida > Ixodida > Ixodidae > Dermacentor > Dermacentor silvarum. The sequence goes on from NC_051156.1 coordinate 144,493,960, forward strand.
TCCCATGTTCTTAGAATATTGAACAGTGACAATGATGTCAATGTTTGTTCCGCATGGCCAACATAAGCACTAGAAGCCTTACAAGCATGCGCGCCTTCTTGGTAGCAAAGTGCTTTCGAAACCACACTACCCTCTGCAAGTAGCATGAATGCACAACCGAGTGCTTATTTCACCCTTCGAAACTGTGTCGCGGATGTGTGTTCAGAATACAGCTGTGAATGTGGTTTCTGTGCAGCCAGGTTCGACTATGAGCTAAAGAAGAATGTGGCATTTAGCAAAAGGAAGCACTAATGGGTTCCTTAAACAATTTCACATTCATGATATTAAAAGATATATCAGGAACGTTCCAGCAAACGCTTTAGCAAATGCTTTTTTTTACACATTCTCGCTATTTCTCAAACGTGAAGTCCACACTTTAATGAACATGCGGTTCTCTTAGCATGCGTTATATGGTGGTAAGTTTAAAGAGCCAATACAACAGGCATGTTTCGTATTCCTGTTAGGCGATAGTGCGAAAGAGATTGCTGGCAATGAAGTTATGCTGGATAATTTTTTCCTAATAGCAGATTTCACGTGAAAATACATAGAATACGGAAAACAGTATTTCCTCAAACGTTACTTTATTAAAAATACCGACTTGAGGCGTGTTGGAATCTGCACAGCAGTCATAAATATTGTGTGATGTTTCTGAAAGAGAAAGAAAACATATTTTTCAGTTGTCAGACAGCTGCAGATAGGATTGAGAAATTGCGTAACTTTCAATATTTTCAGAACATTCAGACTTGGTCCCCAAGATTTCACAACCAATGATAATATTCTTTTGCGGAGGCTGAAATAATAAATCGTGAATGCGTCTTAGGTGTGTGGCACTTGCACTACACTTACCTTTATTGTGGTAATTAAAAATCTTCGCGTATATCGCCGGCAACTTTGCAAAATAGACGCCAAAATTATATGATCCCCGATAGATTCAAATTTACCTCTAGGGACCATATATGCCGGATTTTTGCACTCTATGTTAGTGAACACGGCCGTACTTGCTCAATACCTATGATTCGGTGTTGGACAAAGCTAATTTGTTCATCATTCCCTGCTACCACCAACTCTAGCATGAGTTCTTGAATTTATTGGGATCCAGAATAACACCGTTCAAAGCTTTCCAAAAGACGTGTTCTGGTAGCACAGTTTTTGCAAGTTTTTTGATACTGTAGTTATTAACTGAAGAATATATATAAGCTATTACTCTCGCCAGTGGTTTGAGCAATTGAGGGAGCAGAAAACGGAACTTGTCTACTTACACTTCTTCTTACGGAGGAGAAGGTTGGCGTAGTTGAATGGAGTGCCAAGGCCATAGCCGTAGTTCAGACCATAGGCGCCAAGACCGTAGCCATAGCCAAAGTGACCGAGGCCATAGCCGAGGTTTCCAACGCCATATCCGTAGACTGGAGTAGCGGCCACGAGGGGGGCAGCATGGACGGTGGCGACGGCCGGAACAGCGTGGACGGTGGCGACGGCTGGAACAGCGTGGACGGTCTCGGAGACGGTGGTGACCTTGGTCAGTGCTGGAGCAGCAGCAACCACAGGAACAGCGTGGGCAACAGTAGCGACGGCTGGGGCAGCAGCCACGACTGGAGTGGCGTGGGCAACGGTGGCGACAGCTGGAGCAGCGTGGTAAGTGTCAACACGGGTCACAGCCGGGGCGGCAGCAACGACTGGAGCGGCATGAGCCACAGTAGCAACGGCTGGGGCGGCTTGGTACGTGTCAACGCGGGCCACGGCTGGGGCGGCATGGTAAGTGTCAACGCGGGCCACGGCTGGGGCGGCATGGTAAGTGTCAACGCGGGTCACGGCTGGGGCGGCAGCCACAACTGGGGTAGCAGCCTGGACGGTAGCGAACTTGGTCAGAGTTGGGACAGCAGCGTAGGAAGCCACGGCTGGAGCGGCCGCGTAGGTCACAGCTGGGGCAGCCTGGATGGTGTCAACCTTTGTCACAGCTGGGGCAGCAGCGTAGGTGACAGCTGGGGCAGACTGGATGGTGTCAACCTTAGTCACGGCTGGGGCAGCAGCGTAGGATACAGCTTGGCTAGTCTGGACGGTGTCAACCTTAGTCACAGCTGGGGCGGCCTGGACAGTGGCTACCTTAGCGACAGCTGGAGCAGTTTGGTAGGTGTCCACCTTGGTGACGGTGGCGGCTGGGGCCGCAGCGACAGTGGCGACAGCTGGAGCAGCATGGTAGGTGTCAACGCGGGTGACAGCTGGGGCGGAAGCAACCACCGGAGCGACGGCGGCCACAGCCGGGGCAGAGTGGTAGGTGTCCACGCGAGTCACGGCCGGAGCAGCAACGTAGGAGGCTCCCAGGGCGATACCCTGGCCCAGGCCGACGCCGGGTGCGACGACAGCGTGGCTGAAGGCACTGGCGACTAGGGCCAGGATAAGGCTGGCACGGAACTGCAGGAGTAGGGGAACAACGTCGATTCATTTTGTTGCTCTTTAAGATTCCCAAAAAGACGCGCAAAGAAGTGTGCAACTCAATAAGTGCCAGACTCGTGTATTGGTTCTTGGCGTAGTACAACGATCTATCCTGAGATAACAGATCGCCGTTGTGAGACAATTAGCTTCCCTCACGGTATTCTGTACTGACATAGCACTGCGCTTTATATCTCGACCTGTGATAAAGCCATTCGTAAACATATTATGGTTGCTGCATTACATTTATTTTTACCTCGCAAAAACATTACGTCCAACGGTAATAAAAATTGTTACTAATCGTGGAGTACGCAGTTAATTTCGCGCTAAGCTGTCCATACTCCCAGTCGGCATTTCAAATAATTAAATATTAGCTCGCTAATCTACCTTCCTTACTAAGTTTCGAGGTTCATTGTAGCCATAAAGGTGATTGAGTAGACTAGTAAATGGCACTGTATACTCACGGCGACCATAGTTGCTGCAAGTTCCTGGCCTGTGGAGGTGAAATTGAACTGCTGAAGTGCATGTGGATCGAGAGGCTTTTTATACTCCTCTGCCACCAAGATGTAACGCCTACAAGAGATCCAAAAAGAAGAAAAACAATTCAAGATAGGAACCTGAGTCCGGATGTCTTGCCACTCGTTCAAACGCAGAAAGAAAAGTATCTAGTCTGCATGTAAAACGATTTCCCAATCTACTTCCTTTCGCAAACACATAGAAAAGAAAAGACTAGATTTGAGGGCTGTGTACAATTATGTAAAGTCTCCTGCTGTGCCTCAGAAACGTGCCTTCAATTCAAATAAATCTCGGGGTAGTCCCGCTGTCCTAGTTACGCTAAAGCTCTTCGTGTTTTACTGAATTTATGGGTGGGGTTACCGGGTAGATGAAAACCTAACGTCGCATTAGTTTCGAGATCAGCTTCGAACGCAGCTTGGAGGCATAACTTGCAGCGAATACGAGAGCAAATATTTGCATTTTACTGAGTACTGGACTTACCTTTTCGTAGTCATACTTATGATTAGTCCATGCCCACGGCTCATTATTAGGCACTACGGCTCATGCATGTATATGCTCATTTTCGTATGGCCACTAGTGCGAGTAGCTCAATCAATTCTTTACTTTATTACTCGATCATTCTGTGGACTGCCTTGCACTCTCACTGAAGAGCTCTGTCATAGTTCACACATTCAAGAAGTGTCGAGCCATTACCCTATTTCTCCACTGGAATGGCAGCAATCAAATCACTTTGGTCTACTGAGCTTTCCAATGTTGTGGTTCATTACTCATCACATGGATATACGACACTAATCCTTTCCTCATCTATTCAATCTTTGATTACTTTACATTCCAACGAAACTTGTCTGCATATCCGACGAACCGCTTTGGAGACATTCTTTGTCTCCCGTACGGCGTCACCTGCAGACGTGCTTCGACTACGTATCGCGCGCTCACGCGCTGCGTGCATCACTCAAGCTAGCGGCGCCTTTGCCAGTTTTTTTCATTTATGATTTTCATCGACTCGTTGCGTTTAAATGCACAGCCGACCGAAAATCCCCTTCGCGGACGTCCGTTTCCATAAAAATTCAGCTCGCCTTCTTTGTTTTTAGTGAAAGGCGCCCTTGAAATCTTGCAGTACTGGTCGGATGACTCACCTTGTAATCGATTAGGTCTCAAGTATTGTTCTCTGAACCTGCAATCGCTAACCCGCCCTTTATTCTAGGCTTCACGTCTCTTTCTTTACACTGTAGCCTGACCGTTTGACCACTTAGTTCTCCTATCCGTGGAACCATATATTTGCAGTATTGAAGGATATTGTAGTTTCCAACAATGCAATGCAAGTTTATTGAAGTATTTTCTCGTGGCTAAACAGAATGACACTACTAACTGATACCACATGAAATTGTAAGTCATTCCTTACCCTGTGCCCGTGAATTCTCTGATCTCAAATTAAGCATGTTGCTTATATGTAAGCGGTGTGTATTGCAATTTCTCTAGGCAACAATTTTTCGCAGTAGCATACAACAGCTTTCCCATAAGAAAATCTTTTCATGCCAGAAAGCAAAAACCCAGCTTCATGCATTATTTCTGGCGGTTTGCCTTGGTGGTTTTCGTGTTACAACCAGTACAGGCACTGATAAATTTTAGTGGAGGATTTTCTAATAATTTTAACAAACAAGTCATTTTTTGGCATGCATTTAAGCTCGTGTAGGTGAGCATGCTTTAATACTGCCTCTATTGGAAAACAGTGACAGCGCCCAGGAGTCGAACCTGTGACCTAGAAGGTCACAGCCACTGTGGCACCGCGACGGCTCCTTTCATACAGTTACAATCTTATCAAAAGTCATTATTAGAAGTGGTATTTTCTAACCAAAGTTTCTTTCGCCAGAAGTTTTGCTTCATGTTAGTTATTGTAGCTTTCGGGAAGTAGAAACACTGGTGCTTCATATATAGGAATGCCGGCTTGATGTATACTGATAAAGCCATTCATCCTAGCGGTTCCACCTGATGAGGTGCACATCATAGACGTAGATATCTCACGTGTGCAGGATCAGGCTCTTTTCATATTCCCGTGACACTCAATTTTTACCCGCCTTTATATTTTATAAGGGTGTTTTATTGTTTCGCCGTGCAAACATCATTTCCAGGATAAACACACAGTTGACCTTCTGGCGACGAGCGACCGCGTAGACCGGTGAAGTCTCGGCCTTCCGAGGGAGAGAACAGACCGACACCGAGCTCCTAGAGTAGCATTTTTTTATCTGTCTCGGAACGCTAGCCCGTGCCGGTGCGTACCAGCCGCACCAGCCCCCCGCGTAGGCGCGAGCGTCTGCGTAATTCTGATGCAACGCCGATGCTGCTGCCGCTACAACCTATTAGAAAACCTGTCTTCGAAGTACTCGAATTCCTATAATCAACTTTCTAGAAAGAATTGCAATATTTGAAACAGAACTGAAAAAAAAGGGCCGAGACCATCGGGAAATAATTGTCGCAGTGGAGCGATAACATTGTTCAATATGTAAACCTGCTATGATGCCCAATAATAGTCTTTAATGCAAGCATGTGTCACTACCTCAACATAACGACAGCATGGCGATGACGGAATAACGCCGACGGCACAATGAACATGTGACAACGACTTAATGACGATGATGACGGGACGAGGGCGAAATGAAGACTGCGGTATGACTGCAACGAAATGACCGCAATAGAAAGACAATGATGAGGTGACGACGACGGAAAGACTACAGGGGCAAACACTACTGCGAAATGACAATAGAACCATGACGATGGCTCAACGACGACCGAATGACAAGGTAAAAACGGCGACAACGCCAATGACGATGGCGTGACCTAGTTATTTGGCTTTCCTAATTCGTTAACGCTTCTATTCTTCAACTGCTTTAGTTTTGAACACATCAATGCTCACTCCACCTGCGACCATAGGGCGGCCCAAGAAAACGGGGGGATGCTCTGCATGAAAGCTATCGCTTGAGTACGAAGGTTCCTACTTAGGCAGGAACCACTTCACCAAAGTGCGACCGAGCGAATCAAAGACTGACTGCCTTCATAGCTACAATGCAGTACACGAGGGACAACTAGCGCCAAGTTAAAATAAGTGAAGCCGGTGACAAGAATTGTTTTTTTCTCTCGAGAATAACGACTTTTGAAGGTTTCGCTTCGTAATCTTCGGTTGAAATTCTGTAGTACTGTTGCACTGTCCCGTGGAGTATCAGGGCTATGGGCTACAGTCGTTGGAACCTCCTTTTTCTCGCTTCCTTGTTGCGAAGGCACTGTTCCAAAGTGCCGCCATGCCACATGTATTGTGCACTGCTGTCGTTTAATTATCTTGGTTTGCCTGTCATTGCTTTGCTTGAAAGCTGAGACAGCTACGCATATTATTCGTATGTTACAATAATTCTGTTTACCTTTATGCCCTAATTTTTATTATGGCTGTATATACCCGACTGTCTGTTATTGATTTCTTGCCGTCTTTTGAGGGATCATTAACATTTTCAAAGCAGTTACATAGTAGGTTTACGTGAACGCTCCTCCCTTTCACTGTAATCAAAAATACGGTGCATTGAACAGAAATTTTGCCGAGACAGTCGGCGATTATCTCTGTGGCAGTGAGAAAACAAAGACCAATTGAAAAGCAATATTTTTTGCGACTATTTTAATTATTTCCTATCTTAACACCAAGACCAATTTCTCACTTATAAAACTGATAAAACTCCAATTTCGATAATGAAAATTTTAAAAATTGAGTTGAACATCCGTGTGATATTCTTTGGCTCACTCCTTTGTTTTCCCACAATTTATTTTTTTGCCATACTTGCTACACTGTATGACCCATTACTTTATTCGATTAATGATCAGTTTATTTCACATTTTCATATGTCATTTTTATTCCCTAATGCCACCCGATTCTTCGGCTATCCAAAACAATGACTATGTGCCCTTTTTGTGGAGATTATGCATCATTGTCATCAGCTGAAATGCAAAAAAAGGTAATAGCGTAATCAAGTGTCATGGTGTAACAAATTCGTCCACAGCCGCGAAAGCTTTTTCTTAACGTTCTCGATATTGCGACGTTGGAGGGTGTGAGGGGTGCAAAATTGGTCAACAGGAAAAGCAGCTTTACAGTAACTGCGCAAATGATGTGCTTGTGATGACTGTGACTGCTTAGCCGTATAAAAGTAACTGTATTGTTTTCATATATACGGGATTCTTGAGTGCAATTTTTTGGCCTAACGCAATCTAATTCATCAATTTATTCAGCCGGACCGGAGCTCAATTACTAAGGAAACATTTCTGCGCTGGTTTCATACAAAAAGAGTGTCAAGCAAACGGTTCACATTGAAGGCAAGGCTATCCGTCTTAGTTGTATTACCCCTCTGCATAATTCTTATTACTCTGACAAATTCACTCCTGTTTTTTTATCGATAAACGCTGGATGATTGCGGAGCCGTACGTTTTCACGCATGTGTAGATATCACGCAGAGAGTTTACTTCTTCAGCTGCTGGGTCGAAGATAGTTGCAGCAGCATTCAAGCATTGAATTGAATTGCGATTGCTGAATTGAATTACTTGCGATTGCTGAAGAGTAAACAGTGGTGCAATCTTACGTGCAATCTTGTTTCGTGCCGCTTATTCACTGTGTTTTCTATTGCGCTTGTCCTTCTCTCCCACAGAGAACTTGTGCGTCTCCCATTATTATAGAAGGGCTTGCGTTCCTTCATTTCTCCCAACCCATCGTACGACTCGATATTATTATTCTATATTATCATTATGCCTTTTGTTTTCTCCCCACAAAATGGCGCTTATTGTATACCCCTTGCCAACGGGGACACGATTAATTTTTTCTCACGTCTACGATGAAACGTTGCTAGCGCTTTGTGTAAATGTTTCTCTCCCGCATGCTACTTTGTTGGTTAACAAAAAAAAGTAATTTTAAACTGCAGAATTATAGGTCTTAATTTTGTAAACTGCTGCTTGGTTATTGAATACTTGGGATTAGAAAAACGTATTGACAAAATGACATGGTATTGGAATAAGCCTTTCCAGGTGTTCTTTTTTTTTTCAAGAAATGAAGGGTTGTGAAGCATGGTAAAAGTGCTTCTGCATGGTTCCGACAGTTTTTCTTTCACAGCTTTTATTTCATGCATTTCTTATTGGAACCAATGCAGTATTTTGAAACATTACGCCACGTCAACTAGGAGGGAATCTAACCAACCAGGATGTTGAAAATCTTGCTTTCTGTGCTTAGCAACAAAGAAAGTTCTTTCTCAATAGCTGTGTTCAAGTGTTCTCTGTTCCCAACTGAAATGTCGAATAATGAAAAGTGCAGGTGTAAAAAGAAGTTATATGTCTTGAATGTTCTTTTTCAGTTTAGCGCTGCCCAAATATCGACGAACAGCATAAGATTGATCTACCTACGAGAAAATGGAGTTTTAATCTTCGTATTTTGGTAAGCTTTGGCTTATGGTGCGTCCAGCGTCTTCCCCCAACCATGTTTCCAGGTTTCTTAGACAGATGAGGCAGTGGTTTTTCAAGCGAAGTTTGTATAGCTCTCGCCTGCGCCGGCGATGGATGATATGGATGGATGAAAAATTTTATTAGGGACCTTTATGGCATGTACACGCTCGAGCCGCCCATCGCCGCAAGCCGCACCGCACGTTGGCGGTTCAGTGGCGGCGGGCGGTTGGAGCAAGCGGGCACAAAATTCGATTCACGCTGGGACCGCTCGAGCGGTGCCGTACGCATGCGACCTCTGGCTGGCAGAACAGATAACCAGCGACTGGCAACATGCAACAGCGCGGTCGCAGCGTTTGTGTGCTGGCGACCAGCAAAAGTTTGGCCCTAGCCAGGATTTTGTTATTACGTTTGTTCTCTTATTAGTTAATTTTCGGATTATTTAGCTCGAGCGGTTCGCATGTGCCGGCATCCATACTCCGATTTGGGGACGCGACGTCTGCTGAGAGCTGACAACCGAGAGGCGCGGCATAGATGTTCCAAGTCGGCAACTATCGTCAACAGCAGACGACACTGGCATATTTTTGTTGACGTGGGTTCAAGCTTTCGTGTCACGGCGAAAACGCGACTCTTGCACTGTCACACTCTGTTCTGCGACTGCATGTGTGGCGTTGGCGCGGTGACCGACCTTTAGAACACTGTGCCGTGATCTTACCTGCACCTTTTTTTTTCGTTTTCTTTTTTTTTTGATTCATTGCTACCGCATAATGGTTTAACAACATACAATCGCTATGTACTCGGTTGTGTGCGGCGCGATGGCGCCTTTTTTGCAGATATGCTAGCGAAAGCTTGCAAGACCGCGCGTGCACGTGAACACACTCGTTTTTAGCCAATGAACTAGGGATTTGTCGCAGCAACAGCGTAGCACGTACGCTGAAGCGCCGCAGCGTTATACATGGTGTTCATTTTCAAGTATTAGAGATTTTTTATAAATCGTCTGTGGCAGGTAGCATAATTATTATCATTGAGTTGGGTTATTCGATGAGGCGGACATTAGTAACACGAGAAATCGAAACACAGATTGAGCTAATTAACAAAAATTTACAAATGAACTTCTTAGTTAATTACTTTATGACACATATTGCAATTTACGAATTGGAGCCGGTGAGCTTGTAAAGCGTATCCACTTAGGACGAATTTCCAGAATGACGCCAGTTTGGAGATATGCGCCATCAAACTCGGCGTAAGAATGCATTGTTGTTCCACTTATTTTTTACCAAAATGCTGTTTTATACATTGAAGCACCAAAGTAACTGAAACGCCAATGTATTTCGTCCCACACTTTGGGAAATAGTATCTCGAAAACGAGACTTCATTAAGCATCACTATGGCTTGGGTGCCTCTTTGTGCATTGTACAAGGAGTAAAGGTGGGCGAATGTAAATGTTTTCAAATACGTATTAAATAAATTATTATGTATCAAATATTCAATACTTATACGACGACACATGTACCTGTAGTAGCAATATTTATTCCATATAATTAAATTAGGTACCACACATTAACTCGTGTAAGAAGAGAGCTAAATATTGGAGACAAAGGATGAGTTTTAAATGCAGAACTACTAATTGTTACGTGAAAAAAATCGACATAAATAGTCTATCAACAACTTTAGAGCCTGGCTGCAAAGAAGCTTTCCAAGAAAGAATGGCTGCTGAATGGCTAGCTTTCAAAAACGTGCAATATATTGTTCCCAAGAAGACATCAAAGTTGTAGAAAAAAAAAGAAAAGCTGATGAAGGACCTACGTGTCGTAGACATATGTAAAACTACTCGTTGCAAGGAAAACAGCACAGACTTGTAGCATAAAAGATCAGTCTGCTAGATATAGAGATGTGTGGTCACCTTTCGTGTGAAAAAACGCTTATGGGAAAGTTTTGTTGCCAATATGACTGAAATATACTTTCGTCAACGTGCTTGCCTTTGGGAGGCTATACACTTGTTCACATACAAGTACCTGCCGCGTATTCATTTTTAACGAAGTTCAATTAATATAATGACACGAGAGCCTCCTCTGATCAGAAAAAAATAAGAGTTGTGTGGTCATATATAGATAACATTTAGAATATCAAGGTACCTTTTCCCACATTATGCAAGTACTCATGAAACACAAGACTGCAAGAAACAGCATGCAAAATCCATAACTGATTATGTATATGACATTTCCATTTCATGTCACAAAGTGTTCCACAGGGCAGATAGGATGTGACATCTGTGATTCAGAGATACGTCATTGTACCAGTGCACAAATATTGTACAACTGATAATTTTGGGAATAAAGAAATAACAAGCATTGATTCCCAGTATGTCACCATGCCACGTGTATCTTAAAAAGGACTATCATTTATATGTCAAGCTTGCACCATCATGTTTATGTGACCATACATGTGTACCCCATCTGTAATGAACCGTTGCTTTAAGTTATGACCACTGTCATGTAATTCCTGTACATTAATTGTGGTTTTGCGCAATACACCTAGAAAACTTTTGAGCGGCATTGCAGTACTTTTCCTTGTATGTGCACATCGGCTTTCTGTCACAACACCCACTTCGCGTCCATGATAAATGCTGCAGTCAAGCAAAATAGAGTTTCAGACTAAGGTACGTAAACTGCTTTCATTCCAGAAAACCCAAACCAAGGTTTAGGTTCTTGAGGGCACAAGTTACTTGCGTCCTTTGATCTAAGGCTGTTTTCTGCATGCAATGAATTTTAGGATGTCTGCTGTGCAAATCAATGTTAACCTGATAAAAGGCATGGCGAGCCATAACTTGAATTTGTGATACTAGTTACTACTGGGGCCAGATTAACCTATGGGCTAAGGGGGCTGCAGCTCCAGGCCAGGGTGCCCTGTGAGAAAAATGTTTCCTTGAATTAAACTTTATTTCTTGCGTACAGTACAGAGTAAAACATAATGTGAACAAATACATTGGAATCCCTAGCTCAAGGCTAGTTGCGATCCATAAGAAAACTATGCAGAGGAAGCAAAGCAATTAGTTTAGCACAGACACATGTACTTAAACTCAGCAATAATATGCACTTTACATTAGAAGAATTAGAGTATACAATACAAAGAATCTTCAAAATGCAAACGGTATCATTGAACATCTACAAGTAAAGGAAAATGCACTAGAAAAAATAAAAATGAAGCGGTGAATGTATTAATAAACATACGAAAGAAGATCACGAAAATGCAGTTTTAATTATCTCTAAAAATTAGCGGCATTTCTAACTTATGTGGGCTGAACGTTCCTCTCGACTACTCCAACACTTCAAGTTCTCCGTTTACCACACACATTACAGGCCTTTGGAACCAGAAAATTTTGTTTTAGTGCACTGTGTGTACAGCGTCCTGATTCGGTAAAGTTGGTAGCAGAGAGTGGGTAGTCAGTAACGATCGATGCTATTATTAACCATTACAAAAATTTAGTAATGAAGTAAACGGTAAAATGTGTACGTGTTGAAAGAGCGGTGTTGTGTTAGCATTTTAATGTGAGGAAGTCATAAAGTGGACAGCCCTCTTTTGAAGTTTTACAAATAGCTCAATGTATGAATGTCCCCGAGATGTAACACAGTACCACAGATGGCTATGGAACAAGCTGAAATAAATTTCTCGAAGGGTTTCTGTATCAAAACAATTTCGGCACTTGAGGAGAATATAACAAGCCTTGCTGAGATTTTTGCAAAGCTTGTAAATGTGAGATTTACATAGAAACGACTCATCTAATTTGTACAACCCCTTGATGGGCCCCTCAGCAATTTAAGAGGACCGTTCGCCAGGGCCCTGTGGAAAATTTTAGTTATACTATAAAAGTTAGGAAGTGTCTTCCAATGGGTATAATACCACAAGAATTCTTTAAAACGGTATAGTAGCAGCCGAAATTGAAGCAAAGAATCTGTAGTGCAAGAAGGTGACCTGCTGTTCGTGTACAGAGGCATTCTTTCTTTGCCCGACCAGCAACGCAAAGGACCTTTCTCTCTTGCGTACTCCCATATAAGAAACGAGGGTTCACCTCCTACTCTATTTTTTTGCAAAACACCTGATGCACCTTTCTTCCATTTAAAAATAAATTTAGATCATGACAATGGCATATACATCCATGTTAGATTGACAAGTGGAACTACAATGAGTTTGTTGACATGATGGCAGATAATTAATGTAAGGAGATGAATCGTTGCGAAGGTGCATGAAGCTAAATATTGTTCCCTCGTCAATTCCACGCCTTACGTCTCTCATGTTGCCTAGCTTTCTGTTGTCCTTTGGTGAGGCTACAAGGTGACGTTCACAAAAGATTCACAGATGTTAGGCCCTTCTCGCATGCCCATCTTGTACTATGAGTTACTGTGGCGGTTAGCACTGGTAACATTAGTAGCCACCCTAACCGTGATTACGCAGCAACATGACACCACCCATGCAGCCCAGACCACCCACTTCAATCCAATACCAATTTGCACTTTTACTAGCTGTACGGCCTGAAAGCAAGAAATAAATGGTAAAATCCATCACTGCTTAGTCTCATCTCACACTGAGCACAAAGCATTAGGCATTTTTTGTTGTTCTTATTGAGATCAGCTGTTTGTTTTGACACTGCTAGGACTACACATGCCGTAAAAGTGTTTCGATTTCTATTTAGCAGATGGCACCACAGCAGTAGCGATGATGATGCATTGACGATGCAGAACGCTACGAAGGTTTCATTGTTCGCTACATCATTAATTTCCTACTCTGCTCTAGTATGGTACATGATGACAGTGGTGAGAAAACGCCAAATATGCGCTGAGCAGATGGCGCGGTGCATGTGAACATTCATCAGTGGGTTCGCTTTTACTAAAACTGGCTAAGGAGGCTGCATTGAACTGCTCAGATAGCGTGTCGATGAAGCGAAGCCCCACAGTAGCCTTCATGGAAACGCAGCTTATATAGTTACAACACAGGAACATTTGTTGCATCACTACACCAACAGTGGTGGATGTATCGAATGGATGGCAAGCAGACACTGAGCAGCTGACTCAGCGCAGATGAACACATCTTGAGGGGCATTCAACCTTCCTATTGGCTAAGAAGCCCTGTAGCTGCCCCAGTGGTGCAAGGACCTACTGAGATGCAGTATAACTCGCAAAGCACATTGTTCAGCATCAAAGGTTGGGCAGTGGCAGAGAAGGTGCGTTGCTGTGGCGTCACATCCGCAAAAAATAGCATGCGGCGCATTTGCATTGTTTACATTACAGCACATGACACCTAGCACAAAATTAATAATTGCAATACATGCAGCAGTGATATAACTTTTAAGCTGTTCCCTAGCCTCTCCTCTTCGTAAAGAGTAAAATGTGCAGAGACAACAACACTGCAAACAAATAACACGTGTACAAAGCAAGGAAAGCTGGTTTGATACAATACCTACACTGAGATGCAAAGAGCACGAACGACCAGCAGTGCTTCTGCAGTGTTTACTTCAGAGCACATGCATAAAAAGCACCCTAAATAGCTTGTAGTGTGTATCCAACTCAGCAGTTGCTTAGCTACAAGAAAGTTCGGCTAAGGAGAAAGAGGTTTCATTATTTTTCAATGTATGTGTACAAATACGGTTTGTTCCTGCCTCCTTGACTTTTGGGTCTAATGTTCTGTACAAACCGTTCTGTATGCATGGTTCACTTCAGAGCATATGCACATCGCACAAAACGAAATCTTATACGCCGAGCACCACTGCGACACATTGCACGTATACGTAGCAGTACCCTTCACTTCGTGAAGTAAGAACCCCAGCACTCAAACGTTCTGTACGTGTTCACGATCACCAAGGCGCATCGCAGCCCCCAAAACAGCTCACATGAAGCCAGGCACAAACAGCACATTCAGCACATTAAGAATGGCTGCGATGACGCGACAACAAAGCTCATCGCTATAGGTCGTATCTTCACTTCTTAAAAACAAAACACAGCACTGCACAATGCACATACACGTACGCGCTTCGCAGCGATGAAGCGCGCGCACAAAACACCTAGGCACACCATACGCTGAGGTGGGCGATCGCACTCGTTTTCATCCAGGCGCGTACTGAATGCATGTGTCATGCTTAGAATGCGCGTGTATGTGATGGTCTTCGCGTTTCTACTGCGGGTACTGCACACGCGAAATACGGCCCAACAAACAAGAAATCGCCGGTTTCATTGCTTCCGAACTTCGCGTAAACACAACACATTTCCGTCTGTTGCCGTTGACAATAGCACGCACTGAAGAGGTCAGGCAGGGTACAGCGGATTGCTGCGTTCGACGACTATGTCTGCGAGTGCTCGATAACTCTTGCAATGATCCCCAAAAAACCACAAAAACAAACTGCCACAGCAGCCTAGGCGCCTAGGCCTCACGCTTCGCTTCACTTCGAACCAGCGCCATGTTTGTGCGGTCGCCGCATACATGCTGCATGCTCGCAAAAGTTCACGACCGCCTCTCGTGACGTCAGAGCAGCCATTTTAAGCGGAACGCGCGAGGGCGGTGCGGCTTGCGGCGATGGGCAGGCTCGAGCGTGTAACAGGTCATTAGGGCGCGCGAAAGCCCTCAGCGGGACCGCTCCCACATTGGGACAGAGAGGCCAAGCCTCTCCAGCCGCGTCGCGGGCCCTGTCCCGCTAAAACACCGGCTCCAGGGGCGGCTGGCCGGCGCCGGAGCGTGAGTCATTAGGCACGGTGCCAGCTACGTAGGCGCGCGCTCACGCCACTTGCGCAACCAATCATAGCCGTTTCGCTTTCGCAGGGGAAGGAAAGAACAGGAAAGGGTTTCGCGCATGTGGCGCCCGCTTCGTTTCAGTTCAGTTTAGTCTCAGAAAACCGATGGGATGACCGCGCATTGTGCGTACCCCCGAACAACAGGCAGCTCTCGCCGAGTGCCTAAGGGAGACGTCGACGGGCCGATCCTATGGTGCGAGCCGCTGAAGCTGCGGCACTCCGCCAACGCCAAGCAGATCACCTGACCTTCCCTTGGTCACGGTCAAGTTACACGCAAGAAACATAAGCGTGAAACCCAAGGTGCACCCAGGACAAGCTTCGCTTGCCCCCATTTTCCGGTAGGGAAAGGTCCGACGACTTTTATGGATGTCCGACGTTTTAATTTCTTTATATTTCATGTTCGGATACCTCAAGCACAAGCACGATGAAGAGCTTAATAGGCGGTGGCCTCTCGTCACGGCTTATTATGTCTGTGTTGTGGTGCAACGTACCTGTTTCCGCGTCGTCCGCGAAGATGAACGTGCTCATCATAGCTGTAACTGCCGCATCTTCTTCCATAGCGTTGGTGTACGCTTTCACAGCAAGAAAAACACATTCCATTTGGTGCTCCTCGATGCGAAACTACGAAAGACATGTGCTTATAGCAAATAGAGCAATGCTGCAATTACATTTCGCAACCGATCCGCTAAGGATTGATGGAAATCCGCTCGTGAGGCAGCCATTTCACAATTTCGAAGTTAACAAAGTTGAAACTGCAGTCCACAAATTAGCAGAATAGTTAACTTACTAAAGCAGAGAAGCGCAACTCTTTCTACATTATTTAGGTTCACAGACAGCTTGTCAAGGCGCCTTCAGTTTTTGTTCGCGATGCAGGTGCTATGACGCTTTTCGTACTGTTTGCTTTGTCACTCAAAGCACTGCTTTCTTCACGCATCTTTGGGCGACCCTGCTTGGCAGACTCCTAATAAAGAGCTTAAAAACTGGTAGCACGAGTTACGGTGCGTATAAGACGTCGTGATTCAGCATACGTTTAAAAGCATTTTTGGCTGTGTCAGTATAACAAACACCTTCATGCTGCTTCGTCTACTTAAAGTAGTAAACGCTGTATAGATCGTGTTACACGCAAACATGTTCGAGAATACACGTAAAGTAGCTCACTTCAGTGGTAATCAGTGCCAACACTCATGAGGGGTGAATTTTCTGACGGAGCATGCGGGGCTTGTTTGTTGTCAATGCGTTCTACATTAAGGGTTAGAGAGTTGCTTTTTAGGAACACCGAAATCAACAAAAATGATTCGGCATAAAGCTGAACATTTTTCAATCGGTGGTTAATATTACAAGTATCAAAATTATCGCAAGTGGCAGTTTTCTTTAGCGTTGCATTAAAATCTCAAATTGCTGGGCTGGGTGCCTGAATTGGATGCCAACTCACCAGATTTTTTTTCTTATTTTTTTCTGTGCTGGTTTCCCTGACGTAGCGAAAGAATGTTCACCTTCCAGATCTGACAGAGCAAGATGACTGGAAGTAGTACAACTGCCGCACTGCCACACGCATTGGACAGCCAGGTTACGCTTTTTCGTAAGTTTTTTCGCAGCGTTCTTTGATGCGTGACATAGCACATGGTAAAACGGCAGAATAAACGTATTCTAGAAGCAGTGCAATAAGCGTACTTATACGAGTGACCGGGTGGTGCATTAGAGCTGGATGATAAGCATCCCTAAGGATGCGTTGGTTGCTCTCATTCGCCGCTATCAGATCTAATTGGTGAAAATGTTTTCTCGAAAAAATTAAGAGAGAAAAGAAAGCAAACTTAAAGCCGCAAGAACCCACGCCCTGTGGGAATCGATGTTATGCGAAGCAGTGTGCGGGGAGCTTACTAAGTTACCGAAACGACCATGAGACCACCAAGACGTGGGCGGCTCTTTCATGACCTACATGACACGCATGTCATGACATTCATGTCATGAGTCCTCAGAAGTCCCTTTCGCGACGCCTAAGAGACCTTAAGGCAATAGCCTTAGTCATGCTCATGATTATGACTTCGACCATCAACTATTAGCCTTTTCCTTCACTTCGTAGCCACGTCTAAACTCATTTTTGTGCTTTTTTGAGTGTTAATCTTTTATTGCTGAGTCATTGTGATTTTTGCTAAGTCATGCTCATTACTTTGACTTCTACCATGATCCTTTAGTGTTTCCTTCACTTGGTACCCACGTCAGAACCCATTTCAGTGGTTTTTAGTGTTAATCTTTTTCCGTTGAGTTATTGTCATTTTTGCTGAGTCACGCTCAAGACCATACCTTCTACCATCATCTTTTAGTGTTAACTTTCCTTAGTGCCCACGTCCGTACTCAGTTCAGTGTTTTTGACTGTTAATGTTTTTAACTGGGTCACTGTCATTTAGGCGGCTGTTTCATGAGATAAGTTCCACACATGTCATGATATTCATGTCATGACCCATTATTTATTTTCGTCGTATACTCTTGTCATAGTAGGATAATTTTGGTAAATATCAAGTTAACGAAGCGACCATGAGAGCACAAAGACGTAGGCGGCTAGATAGATAGATAGATAGATAGATAGATAGATAGATAGATAGATAGATAGATAGATAGATAGATAGATAGATAGATAGAGATAGATAGATAGATAGATACTGTCAAAATTGCAAATGTTCGCTAAGAAATGCTTCGCATTTAATGAAACGAAATCAACCAAGGAAAAAAATTCACAGCCCTTCCCCTGTCGAGAAAATGGGGATAAGTGAAGCTTGTGGCAGGACGACGCTGCTGCAGGCATTCCGCTTCGTTTGCCCTAAACTCAGGGTCGGCGGCTCTTCGCTGACGTTTGGCCTCAACATCGCGCTCCCGCAACTCGGGGTCTGCGGCTCTTCGCTCACTCTTCGCCTGGGCTTCGGAAGTCCTCAAGCTAGGATCGGAAAACAAGCTTAGCTCACCCCCCTTTTCTCGACAGGAGAAGGGCGGTTGATTTTGTCTCTTTCGGTCCTATGCGTGTGTCAAGGATTGTTCAAGGGCGCGTTACAGGTCCCTGAACTCACACACGTATATGCCATACAGCTTGGATCCTTCGTGCACTATCACCAGGATCGGCCCACATGACAGGTGTATGTGCCATTGAGCTTGGACCCTTTCTGCACTATCAACGAGATCGGCCTACTTTTCAGCGTGACAGCACCACCACCACCACCGCCGCCGTTGACACTTGTGAGTGTCGGCGAATATTGGATACATTATTTCCCAAAGTGTGGGACGAAATACATTGCCGTTCCAGTTACTCCTGTGCTTCATTGTATAAAACAGCATTTTGGCAAAAAGATTACTGGAAGAACAGTGCATCTTTAGGCGAGTTTGATGGCCCATATCTTCAAACTGGTGTCATTCTGGAAATTTATTCCAAGTGGATACGCATGACAAGCTCACCGGCTACAATTCATAAATTGGGATATGTCATAAAGTAATTAACTCAGTAGAATATTAGGGCATTTTTGTTAATTATTTGGATATGTGTTTACATTTCTCTTGCTACTAATGTACGCCTCTTCCAATAACCCTGCTCAACGATAAGCATTATGCTACCTGCCACAGGCGATTTCAAAAATTCCGCAAAACTTAAAAATGAACACACTGTATTAGCGAGCCCTCCGTCACGTTAGCCATGATTGTCGTTGAAAATCATTCTGGCGCGTACTTCTACGTCTTGTTTGTGGAGGTTCCTAGCACGTAAACGTGATGACGGCAAGGTATGCGTAGGTGGTGAGCCGCTCTGTAAGCATTTTGAGCACTGCATAATGAAGGAAGTACGAAGCTTCACGGAAAGCGGTTTTGGAAGAGGGTACTCCTTATGGATTCGCCATTCTATCATATCTTTAAGGCGATACAGATAGCTTTAGACACTTGGATTTTGATATAGGATTGGGAACATATGGTCATAATATTTTTACAACCAACACTTCCTCCTTAACATGAAGATGACAATAAACGACTTCTGTTTAAAAGTGTAGTCAGTGACACTGCAAATTTCTTTGGTCATAATATATACAACAAACTTGATGAATACAGATATTCCTTTGCTCTATGAAAGTTTGCAGTCTGTCTCAATAACCGAAGTATTTTCTAGAATATTGGTAGAAAATTGTTTTTTCCTACATACATAAATTTAGATGTTTAACTAAAGTACCTTTTCCCGTGTTGTGCTCTGGAGAACAAATACGTATATCACCACAAAAAGTACTAGGTAGCGAATATGCATGCTGTAGCTCCTTATGTCTTCGGATTTGTTATCAAGTGCTTCTCCAGTAAAATTACGTAATGAATAGATTGCGCTCACCATGTGCTCAAGATTACCAGGGGAAAAGCTGCTAGAGAAGATGGAATAACAGTCGATTTAATCAAAGATGAAGGAGATATCATGCTTGAAAAGCTTGCGGCCCTTACCACGCAATGCCTCATGACTTCAAGTGTACCAGAAAGCTGGAAGAACGCCAACATTATACTCATCCATAAAAAGGGAGCCGTTAAAGAATTGAAGAAATATAGGCCCATTATCTTTCTTTCAGTAGTGTATAAAATGTTTACCAAGATAATTTCCAATGGAATCAGGGCAACACTTGACTTCAGCCAACCAAGAGACCAGGCTGGCTTCAGGAAGGTATATTCTACGATGAATCATATTCATGTGATTAATCACGTAAGAGAAAAATCTGTGTAGTACAATCAATCTCTCTATATGGCTTTCATAGATTATGAAAAAGCATTTGATTCAGTAGAGATACCAGCAGTCATAGAGGCATTGCGTAATCAAGGGGTACAGAAATCATACGTGAATGTCTTGACAAATATCAACAAGGATTGCACAGCAACCTTGGTACTCCGCAAGAAAAGCACAAAGATACCTATCAGGAAAGGGGTCAGGCAAAGAGACACAATCTCTCCAATGATATTCACTGCGTGCTTAGAAGAAGTGTTCGAGCTCTTAGACTGGGACATCTTAGGAGTGAGGATTCACGGCGAATATCTCAGCAACCTTCGGTTTGCAGATGACATTGCCCTATTCAGCAACTTTGAGGACGAATTATAGCAAATGATTGAGGATCTTAACCGAGAAAGTGTACGGGTGGGGTTGAAGATTAATATGTAGAAGACAAACCTAATGTTGAATAGCCTGGCAAGGGAACAAGAGTTTAGGATCGCCAGTCAGCCTCTATAGTCTATAAAGGAGTACGTTTACCTAGGTCAATTACTCATAGGAGACCCTGATCATGAGAATGAAATTTATAATTGCATAAAATTGGGCTGGAGTGCATACGGTAGGCATTACCAAATCCTGACTGGGAGATTACCACTGTCGTTGAAAAGAAAAGTGTACAATCATTGCATTCTACCAGCGTTAACACTTGGAACAGAAACTTGGAGGTCAACAAACAAGCTGGAGAACAAGTTAAGGACCGCAGAAAGAGCGATGGAACGAAAAATGTTAGGCCTAGCGTTAACAGACAGGAAGAGAGCGGTGTGGATCAGAGAACAAACGGTGATAGCCGATATTATAGTTGACATTAAGCGGAAAAAATGGAGCTGGGCACGCCATGTAATGCGTAGTATGGATAACCGGTGGACCATTAGAGTTACAGAATGGGTACAAAGGAAGAGAAGCGCAGTCGAGGACGGTAGAAAACTAGTTGGGGTGATGAAGTTAGCAAATTTGCAGGCGCAAGTTGGAATCAGCTAGCCCAAGACCAGGTAAATTGGAGACCACAGGGAGAGGCCTTCGTCCTGCAGTGGTCATAAATATAGGTTGATAATGACGATGTTGATGACCATGAGCTCAACTTAGTGAAATGTTTTTATTGTAGCAAGCACAGGGTCTCCTAAGGATCCCTCTTTAAGCTTCACTTCCACTTCGCTCAATACTCTAATCTCTACCACATTGCCCCTCCCTATTTTATGCTTATTTCTTCCTCCTCTGCATTCGTATAGGATCATCATCATCATCAGCAGCAGCAGCAGCCTATATTTATGTCCACTGCAGGACGAAGGCCTCTCCCTGCGATCTCCAATTACCCCTGTCTTGCGCTAGCGTATTCCAACTTGCGCCTGCGAATTTCCTAACCTCATCATCCCACCTGACTTTCTGCCGTCCTCGACTGCGCTTCCCTTCTCTTGGTATCCATTCTGTAACCCTAATGGTCCACCGGTTATCCATCCTACGCATTACATGTCCTGCCAAGCTCCATTTCTTCCGCTTAATGTCAACTAGAATATCGTCTACCCCCGTTTGTTCACTGATCCACACCGCTCTCTTCCTGTCTCTTAACGTTACTCCTAAGATTTTTCGTTCCATCGCTCTTTGTGCGGTCCTTAACTTGTTCTCGCGCTTCTTTCTTAACCTCCAAGTTTCTGCCCCGTATGTTAGCACCGGTAGAATGCAATGATTGTACACTTTTCTTTTCAACGACAGTGGTAAGCTCCCAGTCAGGATTTGGCAATGCCTGCCGTATGCACTCCAACCCAATTTTATTCTTCTGTAAATTTCTTTCTCATGATCAGGGTCCCCTCTGAGTAATTGACCTAGATAAACATATTCCTTTACAGACTCTAGAGGTTGACTGGCGATCCTGAATTCTTGTTCCCTTGCCAGGCTATTGAACATTATCTTTGTCTTCTGCATATTCATCTTCAACCCAATTCTTGCACTTTCTCGATGAAGGTCCTCAATCGTTTGTTGTAATTCCTCTCCATTGTTGCTCAATAGGACAATGTCATCTGCAAACCGAAGGTTGCGGAGATATAGGATATCTGCTTATAGCGTATGCGTATAAGATATTCTGCTTCAAATTATTGTTTGCTGCTTTTCTGTTTCTTTATTATATTTTCACAAGGTGCGCAGCACGCCGAAGGAACATTGTAGAAAAGACCTGAGGCCTCCTTCTATGACGACGTGAGTCAACTTGTAAAACAAGGTTAACCCCCGAGTTATCGTTCTTGTTGCACAAAAACTTGTGTTCAATTTCGTATCCCTACGCCGTGTTGTTGCCCCATAGTCTAGAGTGAAAGCCTTAGTGCACTCGACCATATGTATCATGACTAGCCGTTTATGTAACGATTAAATGCTAGCTACGTACCGCTTGGCTTTCCCCGGTGGCTCGTGCGAAGCCGCCCTTTCGCTATGGCCAGGATGCAACACTTCGCGTGATTCAAAATTGATAATAGACTCGAAGCGAAAAACTCGGGCAGCTTACGATAAAATTGGGCCACATGTTAGTACAGCGAGCACCAAGTTAGTACAGTATAAATATCTAGTTATTGAGCTCGCAATCTAGGCCCGTATCTCTGCTCTCAAAGTCCCGGAATCAGTCAAGTATAGTTAATGTTAATTGACCAAATGACGACACATTTACTATCGCTAGCATTTTAGGCGTTTATTTTCAATGGGATCTTTTGCAGCTTCTGAAAAAAAATGCAGGAAAGTTGAAAAGCTGAGTGGGTGCTGCTATCCTAAGCGCACAAAACGTATCTGATACAGTGATCGCTGGCAATACGACGCTAGCGCTGTTTCCGCGTTTCTCCCTTAAACGCAAACAAAGTCATTGCCAATAGACACTAAACTTTACAATTATAGCCTTTGTTGCCAAAAGACTGTTGTGGCTTTTCGAAGGAACACAGCTTCAACAACTTCCTGTTTTCTCATACGTTATCAACACTTTATGCTCTCTGTGTCTTCTTTGAACACGGCTGTCGCAAACTTGAGTTGTTGTCTTTAATATTTAAAAAAGCATGTCGCGTGTCAGGCTGCAAGGTAAAGTTGGGGACCCTGTGACTCAGGAAATGTTGAGCACTCATGGTTGGGGCGGACTGCCCTGTGTCCTGAGGGCAGCCTGGTGCTGGAATCACGAGAGGCGTTATAAAGCTGAATTTATATGGAATCCGAGAGGGAAGGATGTCGCCATACCAGCCGTTGCATATTTGAAATCATGTCCAAGCTAGAAACTCTATCTGTGAACTGATAAAAAATAGCAATCTGAGCCAATTTTCTCGGCACACACTGAAAGCACGCACTAGAGTGGAGCAGCGCCAGAAGGTCGCCGCTTCAAATAGCTGAGCGGCCAAGATGCCTATCGCTTATTCGCCCATGCTACATACCTTCCTTTCTTTATTGCTGCCCTCCGGTCACCCCTGAAACGCGGGGAAAATATCGCTAAGCGAAGGTTCTAGTACATGCGACCAAACACTAGAGAAAAAATGAGCACTTCGGGATTACTGATGAACCTTTGTCTCGTGCTTCGTTGACTTTTCTGCCTTCTTTTCACGACGCAGTCCAAAAAGCCAGTCTCCCAAGTATAGAGGTTAGATAACGGTAAGACTGAGTGGACCTCATTGGAATGACCGCACTGAGACCCAACTTTATTTTCAGTTCAGCATGTTATACTGTAAGGCTGTCTAATTAAAGCAGCTCGGAAATAAAAATAATCCACGACAGAAACAGGTGATATATTTTGCCCTGATAAACGCCATCATGGTTCTTTTTTTTCTGAAGGAATTCCGGGCAGCGCCTCCTTTAATTTTCTCCTCATGGAAAACAAGAAAGAGACGCTGGCCTCACTCTAGGTCAGGAGACCGTTTCCCAAAACGCATATGTTTTCTTTGTCCGCCACTAATAGTAAATTGTAGGAGCAAATTATTTCCTGACGGGGTTCGTGTGTTTGTCTTTGCTGTTAATATTTTTGTGTCAAGGACGCAGTGGGTTAACATTGGGAAACTGAATCAGTTCGAGTGCTCAGCAATGTCGGTGTTTCGCTTCAATTATCGTCACCCTCTATAGTGTATTCTATGTCCAGTGCAGGTCGAATCCTTTCTCGTCGATCTCCAGTTACCCCAGTCACACACCAGCTGACCGCATCGTATGCCTGCAAACTACCGTTCTCTGTCATCCTCGACAGCACTTCCCTTCTCTTCGCACATATTTCACACCTTTATTAGACCATCGGTTATCTGCCCTGCGCAATGCATAGACTGCCCAACTCCGTTTCTGCCGCTTAATATCCTCTAGGCTATCGGCTACCTGGGCTTTTTCGATAACCCAAACCAGCCTCTTTCTATCGCTTTATTTTTCTTGTATCATTTTTCGTTCCATCGCTCTTTGCTTGATTATATGTGTCATGTCCTTGGCCTCACTGTTAGCGTCCTCATCAAAGAGATAAAGAGTTCGGTAACAACAATAAAGAAACGAATCTTCCTAACTAGTTTACGCATCCTTGTTCTTGTCATAACATAATATAGAGCGCGAGTTGACATTTGAATAAGACATTGCTTCATATTTGATGCAACGGAAATGGTTACGAATCACGCGCACTAGCGTGGAGAGAATCACCAAAAGCTGGTTTTACACTTAGGTAAACATAACAAGAGAGCCTGGCTAAGGCACCATACGCGCATATAGGCTCAATAAAATGTCGTAGCCCATTAAAGTATTACACTGCCCGAACAACGCGTGAACCTGTATGATATATAGATATCTACAAACCAATGTTTACAACCTGAGTACTTGTTGACAAATGTTTCCTGCATTTATTTTAAGAGGAAGCTTGAGCTCGGGGACAACTCCGATGCGCCTATTCAAGCACATGTAAAATGCAGAAACACATTTATCCGACAACCGCTCTACCGATTTAAGTCAAATGTGTTGCTTTTGAAAGACAAAGTTCAATTTCAGTGAATGTGAAATGCAGTGTTCTGATTTGTGTGATGCAATTGTTTACAAAAATTGCAGAAAAGTTGGTACGTAAGAAAAATAGTGCCATGCAGATCACAAACCCGTGACTCAGGACCAAATAAAAAAAAGCAAAGATATGGCAGTTCTGTAAATTTTATATGTTAGAAATAAAAGCAGCCGTGTTTTATACATGAATTTATAGCTTCTGTGACTTTGGTAGAATGCTTACAAGGGTTTTGCAAAATTTGAGCTCCCACATCTGCGGTACATTTCAGTCATGTATATTACACCATTTTTTCCGCTGTAATTATATGAACACGCGTACTTAGCTTTCACCAGTGACTGCTTTTTCCGGGCTAACAAAGGTTAAGCGTCATCGCTTGGCGCAGGACGCACATGCATGTATCGGAATTTTCTGGAATGTTATCGATGCTTCTATCCGTTGTCCGTTGTCACCGGCGCTTATGTAATCTGATTGTATGAATGACGCGATTTGTGTAGTACTTTCTGGAAAACATGCGGGCACCAGGAATTGCTTTGGAACCCTCAATGACTGATGCATAAGAGCCGACGCGATTGACCCACAGATAGATGCCGACGATCGCCGGCTGTGTTCGCCACTATCGTGGTGCTTCAAGTGTCACTTGCCTTGTGGGCACAATTTCGCCCAATGAAAAGTTAGTTTCATCATTCACAATTTTGCTACAGTGTCATTGACCGCCACTACCACATTACAATATCATTAGATGCATTTAAAAAATTGTGATATTATTTGTCAATGCCGAGTTACAGGGTTATAAACATACATCATAGTTGCCTTCTTTTTATACTTTTGCAATTTTCAAGTCTTCTTCAAATACAATTGTTGGCTAAAATGAAAAATCTGCTGATGGATTCACTAGATTTTAGCTTTTTCCTTTAAATGCAACAAATATCATCAATTTAGGTACAGTGATCGCCAAAAAAAAAAGACGAGTTCCTTGATCCTACGCATAGGTAGCAATCCCCGATCTAAGATGTCCAGTATAAGCCAAGTCGGAATGCTCCGTGAAATAAACCACGCACCATCGTACCGCAAGCCTATCGCTCGCACGTTTATTGCTCTAATCGCTGACAGCCGCCTCTTATCCACTGGCAAGTTAGAAATGAGCGTGTTACGGGAATTAAAGTTAAATTATGGGGTTTTATGTCCCAAAACCACGATTGGATTATGAGGCACGCCGTAGTGGGGGCTCCCGAATAATTTGGACCATCTTGGGTTCCTAAACGTGCACCTAAATCTAAGTACACGGGGGTTCTCGCATTTCGTCCCCAACGAAATGCTGCCGCCATGGCCGGGATTCTATCCCGCGACCTCGTGCTTAGCAGCCGAACACCATAGTCACTAAGCAACCACGGCGGGTGTATTACAGGAATGCCTTTGTCTAGTGCAGCTCACGTTTCGCTCTGACACTTTCCACAAGTGGGAGGGAGATGGTCTTAAAAAACGGGTCCCAAGGAAAGCTAGAACAAATCGACAATGATCGCTCCAAAATTATGCAGTTATTGCGGCGCTGAGCAAGTCTCGAGTAAGTCTCGAGCAAGTCTGGATGCATTCATTGGGTTCATATGTAAAGCCGAAAAGTCACAGGGTCCCTAATGTTTTCTATAGCGCGACTTGAAGGCGAAAACCCAAATGCCGACACCTTAATTAGCCAGTTTAATTACAACCTTGAATTTGCCGAGTCATCCACTTTAATCACTTTGTCATCCCTTCTAATACACTTTCACTCCTCTTAAATCATCTGTCATCCTTCTTAATTCGTTTTGATTCCTCTTAATTAACTTTGATTCCACGTAAATCGCATTGATTCATCTCATTTCAGTTTGATTCCTCCTAAATCGCTTCGTCCTGCTTTCTAAATTGATTTGAATTTGTGAATTTGCTTTGATTACTCATAATTATTTTCGATTCCTTTTAATTCACTTTGATTCCATGCACTTTAATGGCGTTGAGTCATGTTAATTCAGTTTGATTCCTCTTAATTCGCTTTGTCATCCACGCATGCCCAATCATGCTTTGGCTTGCTTTAACGGCCTTTAACTCGCTGGAGAGCTCACTAATGTTGTTTATACGATAGGTGCGGACGGCCTGTTTTCGCTCAAGGACGTTGAAGGTCGAATGAACGATGCGACATATAAAGCTTTCGCCTTAATAAATAACAGTGGCATAAGGCACTGGTAAGCATATAGTATACATATACATAAATATATGCGGAGCCACACGGCGACGCCGACGGCGATAATTCACTTGAAGTGTTCATACAACTGCTTTGTCAATAAAAAAAGAATATTCAATACATGTATACAATACAAGGGAGTCACAGGTGCGAACTAGGAAGCGATTAGGCTAAAGCCAACATTTAGACAAGAGCGCGCGTCTGTGTCAAGTTCGGCTGCAAATAATGTTTGTCAAAAAGTTGGTTTCAGTCACAGGTTTCTATTATTGACCGATTGTTATCACATTGTAATATTTGTGTAACTCGCCGGGGATGCTTTGTGGATATGGTGTTGGGCTGCTTAGCACGATGTCGAGGGATCGAATCCCGGCCACGGTGGCTGCATTTCGATGAGGGCGCCATGCGAAAACACCTCTGTTCATAGATTTAGGTGCGCGTTAAAGAACCCCTGGTGGTCCAAATTATTCTCGAGTCCCCCACTCCGGCATGCCTCACTATCAAATAGCGGTTTTGGCACGTAAAACCTCATAACTTAAAATACTTGTGTACACACTGGAAGGTTGCGAAGTGCCGTCTAGGTATTGGTTCCTCGTAATAATTTTTCGAAAATGCTAAATATAACACGAGGAAATGTAACGTCTCCATCACGCCCAGGGGGTGATCTTCACTGCCAGCATGACACTCTCCCCCTTTGCCTGGACTAGCGTCCACGAGCGACCTTCCTTCCGTGACGTCTCTTATAGAGGAGCTAATGTACCATCCACGTTGATGGAGGGAGCCCCGCTGGCGTCGTTTTTTATTGCAATCGTAACTATACGGATGCTCAAGGTGCATTCACGACATCGTGCTGTCTTGCTATCGAAGGCACATGCGCCGCTAACGTGCGGAACAATGGAGGGTCTCAGTGATGCGGAGTGTGTTAGGCTGCAAAAAAGATGAATGAAAGCGGACGCTCCATCAACACCCCAACACAACGATCAGCTCCAAGCAGTCTCTTCTTTCCTATCTCTGTCACCTTTCCTTCTCTTCACTCCCATCTTCATCCTGCTGACCAATGTT
The DNA here is from genome assembly GCF_013339745.2 of Dermacentor silvarum. NCBI lineage: Eukaryota > Metazoa > Arthropoda > Arachnida > Ixodida > Ixodidae > Dermacentor > Dermacentor silvarum. The sequence continues at coordinate 144,522,183 of NC_051156.1, forward strand.
ACGGCGTCAGCTGCGCTAGACAGTTGTCGTGAGGTAAGCAGCATTTACTTTTTGAAGGCGAAGCTTTTCTTTGCAAACTTCGCCGGGTTTCGGGCCTGTGGGTCTGTGGCCTGGCTGTTCCCAACTGGCTGTTCCAGTTACTTTCTTAAAAAACGTCGTTTTAAGGCGAAAGCTTTTAATCGTTCATACTCACGGCGTCCAGCCGTCTGTACGTCCATGCCCTGCAACAGGGCCAGCTGTGGCTTCTCCCCCTCACACTCTCTCAGCAATCACGTGATGGCACAGCGGCGGGCGCGGCAGCGCTCCTTTGTCAGACGTATCGCTGTAGCAGTCAAGTTAGTCGGATGGCTCCCAAGCGGCCCGGTGATGATTCCACGGCAAGCGGTTCGGAGAAGCGCGCCGAGAATGTGTATTCCCCCGATACCAAACGCGAGAAAAAGAATGAGCGAATGCGCATGCTGTGGTAGTCATTCGAATTGGCAAAGGCTTTCGCAGAGCACACTCTAGAATTCACAAAGTGTCCTTCAATTTTATGCATTGAAGCACAAAAGTAACTCGAACATCAATGCACTTCTCCGCAAAGTTCTGGAATTAATATCTCGAAACTGGTGTCATCCTGAAAGTTCATTGCAAGTGGATCCGCCTTGTGAGCTCCAGGGCTAGAACTTCTAAATTGCAATATGGGTCATAAGGTAACTAGTTAAAATTATTTTGTGTATCTTTGTTGATTAGTCGAGCATGCATTTCAATTTTTTGTGCAAGTAATGTCCGCCTGTGCGAGTAGACCAGCTGACAGAAGCCCGCGTAATACACGCAAAGTGCCTCGAGCGGCCAGTCGAGCGGCAATTCTGCGTGTATTCACGAGCTTCTTTCACACTCGGAAAAACGCATTTATGTAGCACGTATTGAGCAACAGAGAGCTGTATCGTGGGTTTTTCATGTTACTCTACAACTTTCTCATTGACACTTTGATAATTAGGACAGTACTTCTCGAGTTAGATAATTAATTACAATTACCTAATTAAATCTCAGTAACGAAAAAATTAGTGGCGCCTACTCCGCTGTACTGGAAAAAATACGCACTAGGTTTGCTTCGCGTAACGCCGTTACTCTTTTTTTTTAATCGTGCTGCATGATAGCTGGGACACCCTGCATATATTAAACCGGCAGTAGCATGCTAACCCTTTTGTTCAGCCAACCCCTCCAACAACCATTATTACAATTTCTCTCACGAGCACGCACGCATTTTCATATACTGATTCATATACAGGGTTTCCTTATGATACATTCTTTAAATACGCAAGTTGAGTGCACCGTGGTTGAGCTATGCGGTGTGAATGGCACGTGATGGCAGTGCGCGTTCAAGAGATTATTGTCTTAGGCTAGCAATCTGGAATAACGCAGCATCAACATTCTGAGCAGTTTAGCTCAAAGGAATGACATGAAAAATGTCATATTTTATGCTCACTACTGTAATAGCAACACAACTAGGACGACGCTAGACAGCGCTTACTCCCAAACGCGCTTTCTTTGAGATGGGCCATTTTAGATAATTTTGGATTTGTGTTTCGTCATCGTACGTGTATGGCAGTGTCTCTATAAACGTTATAGGTGGCTACACTCCGCTCTCGACCTCACTCGGGGTTAGTTTTATCCGATATTGCGCTCGCATTCGATATTATGTTCATCGGTATAGGCGTCGAATGGGGGTGTTTTACGTTCAAGCGCGTGGTGGGCTACCTGCATCATGAGCTCTGTGAATCTTCGAAAAAAAAAAGAAAGAAAGCAGCCAATTTAATTATTTATTCAAGTTCCATGTGCATCTTTGAACCTTATTATTCGGGCTAATGCAAGACCTCGTGTGGCGTTCCACAAAGCCATGTCTCAATAGGCCCCCTTTAAATACTGTGTTTGCATGATAATAACGGGATATTTTTTTCGAAACTTCCAGCCGCAGAACGCACCTCGTGTTATTTATTTATTTATTTATTTATTTATTTATTTATTTATTTATTTATTTATTTACATACTGTCAATCCCAATAGAGATTATAACAGTAGGGCAAAAGGAGACAGGGATTTAGTACAAGGCAAATAAAGAACAAAAAAAAAAACAACAGCAAGCAAACATGGTGCAACTAGACGTCGTGCAGTCTACAGGTGCAAGTTATACCGCAAGTTCTACAAAGGTAAATTGTACACACAAAATGACAAAAAGACATTGGCACTTGAGGTAAATGAGAACAAAGGCAAAACTATAAAACTGTTTTAAAATTGTGACACTGGCTAATCGCTTTCGATTAGTTTAGAGAAATGGGCTAAGGATGTGCTACTGGTAATGGAGGGGGTCAAGTTATTCCATTCTCTGATCGCCAGGGGAAAAAACGAGAGTTTGAGGGCATCTGTGTGGAATCTGTAAGAATCAAGTGTATGGAAGTGTTTTTGGGCGGGTAGTTCTTGCTTCGGATTGCTTAATATAACGGGACTTGTCTATATTTATGTGGTTGTGTAACAGTTGGTGCATTACCTTTAAACGTGCCAACTTCGCCCGGTTTTTTATGGTTAGCAATCCGGCCTTCTTAAGTAGTTCTGTAAGTGAATCTGTTCGGCTAAATTTGTTAAAGATGACCCTAAGCGCTTTTCTTTGAACTCCTTCGAGCTTGTTGGTTAGTTTTTTTGTGTACGGAAACCAAGCAGTGTTTGCGTATTCCAGGATGGGTCTGATAAGTGTATTGTAGGCCAGTGACTTTGTGTCGGGTGGTGCTAGCTGCATTCGTCTTTTTAGAAAAAGCAGTCTTTTTAGTGCAGATGATGTGATGTATTGAATATGAGAATCCCATCGTAGGTCTTGTGACAATATGACACTGCTCCTTAACTTTAGACAGGGTGGTTGAATTAAGGGTATAATTAAAGTCGGATGAATGTTTTTTTTCTAGTTATGGATAACAGTGCGGACTTTCTTTCATTGATATGCATGTTGGCGTTCATGACTTGCACAATCGTAATATATATTTTTTTCCGGAGAGACGGAAAGTCCCCATTCAAGATGTTTTTGTGGTTGAATTTTGCGTTCATATATGGTAAATGAAGTGCAACATAGATGTATTGTTGTAGATTCGAATGTACAGGTTTTATTGACAATAAATACTTCAATAGAAGCAATCTTCCATACTTGAGTGCGGTGTCGGTTATGTCCAGGTGACCAGTCTCTGTAGCATAAGAAGAAAAAAGCAGTGTTACTCAATTAGGCTCTGCCACAACAAATTAACTTCCATGCGGAAATAACGGCGAACACCAATTGATCTTACTGCCACTAAGACAGAATCAGCTAAAGTGCTAGGTTATCATACTTACACTTCCTCTTGCGGAGGAGGGTGGCGTAGTAGCTGACGGGAGTGCCAAGACCGTAGCCGTAGTTCAGACCGTAGGCACCAAGACCATAGCCGAAACCGTAGTGGCCGGCGCCATAGCCGAGAGTGCTGACGCCGTATCCGTAGACTGGGGTGGCGTGAGCGACGGTGGCAACAGCTGGGACGGCGTGAGCGACGGTGGCAACAGCTGGGACAGCGTGGGCAACAGTGGCAACGGCTGGGGCATGGTGCACGGTAGTGGTGGTCACAGCCGGGGCGGCGTGGTAGGTTGCGACGGCTGGAGTGGCAACAGCGGTGGCAACTGGGGCGGCGACGACTGGAGCGGCGTGGTAAGTGGCCACTGGGGCAGCAGCGTAGGTGGCGACAGGGGCAGCAGCATAGGTGGCGACTGGGGCAGCAGCGTAGGTGGCGACTGGAGCATGGTAGGTGGTGGCAACCTTGGTTACGGCTGGGGCAGCGGCGTAAGCGACAGCTGGAGCAGCGGCGACCACTGGGGCGGCATGGGCAACAGTGGCGACAGCTGGGGCGTGGTAAGTGGTGGTGGCGACAGCTGGAGCAGCAGCGATGACTGGAGTGGCGTGAGCGACGGTGGCGACGGCTGGGGCGTGGTAGGTGGCGACGGCTGGAGCGGCCAGGTAGGAAGCTCCGTAGCCATAGCCAAGACCATAGCCGAGGCCATAGCCCAAACCATAGCCGAGGCCGGTGTAGCCAGCGAGGGCGCTGGTGGCCAGGGTGAGGATAAGGCACGCACGGATCTGTACATTCAGAAGAGAGGTAGGGGTAGTCGTTGTGAACGCGCATAATTTAACTGTGTAATACGTCCTCTATACAGTGTTTATTCCCGAATCTGGAAGACTACTTTTCTGGATTGTGGGGGCTATCCCGCCTAAATCTTATTACTGAAATCTGCGATAAAATCTTTTGCACTCAGCATCAATTTCAACAGACAAATTCTTATTCCTGTTATACATATTAATATACGATGACGGCAATCCATGCGATGTTGTGCATTTCACTTAAGAAAACTTCTCTTGTTCTACATGGTTCTACATGGTTCTCTGGTTCCACATGTTGTAGACTTTCAAGCTGAAGTTTTGGTTTGTGTAACAGCAGAGTGGGTGGAAGGGGCAAATGCCGGCAATGCCTGAAGGGATCCTTTGACGGTAACTTTAGACTTAATGAAACTGAGGAAATGCGTTTTTATAGCATACCAAAAGTGTTGAAACAAATTTGCTTCTCTGAGTGCTTTTAACTTTTCCTGCCATGCGTTACGGCATTCAATGCAGGACGCGCGATTCATCTTGTTTGTTCGACATATTGTAGGGCAGGGTAGCGCGGGAAATGACTTAGGATGTTACACATTGATGCGTCGCCAGTGAAATGAAGACATAATACTAGAATAACATTCCTAGCAACGGAACAAATGCCAGATATTCGGTGATTACTGCACGTTGTACTATATATTGCTGATGGGGCCAGCGTGAAGCCATAGGCATGTGGACTCTCGAGAAATCACCTTCTACGTATTTTTTTAACATCGAACAGCTTTCAGACAAGAAAACTGCGAAAATGATATAACCGTGTGCGTAAGGCATTAAAGTCGACCAATTTCTAAGGAAGTGCATTAGTGTTACGATGTCCACTTGGTGTTTACACATGGTTTAGATTAAGCAGGATACACGTACAAATATATTGAAACTATAAGTGCTTCATTCAGCGCCAAAACATTTGGCGAGTTCATTCTTACATTTTATTGGAGCCACTAAAGCACGCAGTAGTCTTATGCAGATGACAGACAACCTAAAGCAATCGTTCTGCTTTTGTTTTACGTATTCTAATGCCAATATTTATGTATACACCTCAATTCTAATACGCATACCACAAAAACATTAAACTGTTTCTCTTCTTGCAGGTTCAAAAACATCAACATCTTTACTCTATATTCTAATCTGCAATCTAGTATTTACTGACCTAGGGAGGTTTACTGCTGAGGGTATGGGACACATCTGTGCTGTCTCTGTCCCCCTTGAAAAAGGTTTGCAAGAGAACTTGCAAACCTCTATTTGTCTAAGGAAAAATATTCGCAATGAAGTAACGTTATACCTCTCGCAACCAGTAGACAAAAGCTTTGCGCAACTTCTAATATAACTTTTTTTTTGCGCACGCTCAAAAAAAAACACATTTGTTGCTTTTTTTACCCACCTATTTGTGCAACAGCTTTTGTTTCCCGTGATTTCATGGATAGCGTTTATGTGGGCCCAAAGTGATGGCACCTGATTCCGTAAGTGTGTTCCTCCTGATTGGAAAATGGTTGCCACCTGTCATTTATGTAAATAACGGCATGACTGCGGCACCACCACTCGGGTGATCGTCTTCTGATGGCTGCTTTTCCGTATATGTGAATTTCAGAGAACACGGACTCTTGAAAATCTTATTTTGAGTTTCTTACTTACTTTGACCTTACAATTCCACAGTGGTAACGATCGCCAAAAAAAGGAAAGAAAAAGCTGTTTCCTCCATGATAAATAAAATTAGGCGTTAATTAGTGCCACGGACAACGGACGGGTCGGTACGAAAAGAATCAGCAAATAACTTGGTGTCGCACACAAAAAGAGTCTATTCCGTTTTTTTTTTTTTTGCCGTAATTAGGGCGCATTTGGAACTCTAATGCTCTAATGTACTTGAATCCTTGGCGGGCGTGGGGGAGTGGGAAAGAAATGAGACGCTAAAGCGGAGCAGCTGCCGGCATGCTTTTGCAAGGCTAGATCCTCCTGTAGCTAGGGCTATCATCTTCCTCCACATTGGTACGAGGTCTTAGGCTATGTTTTGTGGCTGGCCGACGTCTACAAATATGCAGTTTTTCCATGCTGTTCACTATCTTTCCACGTGCTGTCTTTTGTAACTGAAGAGCATTTCCTCCCAATTGTATCTCACTGTGATCTGCTCGCTACTCTTGCAGTACATCCACTCCACATTGTCGCGCATTTCCTTTCAAAACCGAGTAATTTCCCGAGGATGCGGTACTCACCATTACTTCGCTAGCTTCCGTCCGGACGTGGATGAGACTGCAGCTGAATCCGCAACAGGCGCACAATGCTTTTTATACGGTAGCTTTCGAGAAAGGAGGGCCAGCAGGTGCCATAACTCTCCCCCTCCCCCCCTCCGCCTGTCCACCCCTGCCTTGCGCAATGCGTTAGAGAACCAATTCGAACACTTTGAGGTGGTACCCAGCACCCTGGCGACAACGGCTTTCGCAATCGATGTGACGTACATCGGACCTTGCTTTCTGCATGGCCTGAAGTCACCTGGTGTCGCGAACGGCGCCCGCGGTGACAGGTACCGCTAGGTACACGCTTCTCGATAAGAACAATGTCTCCAAGATTCATATTTATTTTCTTGCGGTGTCGAGACTTCTTCAGCGTCACCTTGTACTGAACTCGTGAGAATGTAAATCAATCTTTCACGATACGTGCTTCCAATAGGTATTGGAGGGGAAAGTTGCTTTGTGCAGTGCTTCACTGAATAAGAAACGAGCGGATAGGGCAACATTTTTTCGTGATTCGTGTTGTCACGAGAACTGCAAGCAGCTGTTCAGCGAGAAACGGAAATAAAAGGAGGCGCCGAATTAAAATTCGTGTCCTGTTAAAGCCACCCGTCTCAGCCTCAGGCAGTCTGAGATGTCTGCGATAGGATTACGGCGATCTGAGGAAAACACAAAGAAAAAGAAGGAAAAGGTTGAATGAAACTAGGAAGAATCGATTTTATCGCTGCTATTAGGCGCAGCGCCATAATCCAAGCTGGTCGGTATTCTGGTCAGTGTCCAGCTTGATACGTTCTGTCGGCAAAACGCCCTATCTTATTTCGCGCCGAGAAATGTTTTGCGCCGACAATATTACTCGTTAAACGCTACGCCCTATTATGTGGCAATTGTTCGCTGCTTTTATAAGAACTGAGTTTGGAGTATCAAGACTGTGCGTGACCCTTTCGATGTACTTTCTTTTCGTTATGTCGTTTTACTCGTGCAAACCGAACACGACGGTTTATTGCTTCGCAGCTCAGAGCTAAATGAAGTGTGGAACTTCTATGTATAACTTATCACTCGCTTAACCACGGTTGCCCTTTTCTAACTCTTAAATTGTAGTATTATCAAATTGATGGGAGATGTGTTGACGTGCGTACGTTAATCACTCTAACTGGGACCATGAGTATGAGCACATGTGCTCCAAGTCCTCCGTTCTAATCTCCATGGAAGCTACGACAGTTCCGCAGGGTTTATGGGCAGATGATTAGGGCGCAGGAGCAGCCGAAGTGGAGACCGCCGTATAGCACAGGTTCCACAGCCGTAGGAACGTCCACTTCTTGCAAAAGACACTCATTTGCTTGGTGTCCTCTTACCCAACAAATGGACCATCACGTTGATGCAAATATTTAGTGCCTGCTTAACTTTAGCCTTATTCTTGTACAAACTGAGCAAACTGAGAATCCCTGAGCAAACTATTACAGTCTTAGAGGCTTGATTGCCACGTGAATAAGGGCACCCACTTGTCCAGGTATAGTGGAGCCACAGGTGCCGCGAAACCAAGAACGGTCTCTTGTTGCATAGGGCATTGACTTGCTGAAACACAAATTGACCACTCTGGCGCGACAAGCGGAACGCCACCAGGAGGGAAATATAGACTTTTCGGGGAGCAGAAGCTGTGACTGAACGTTCGGCTTGTCGCCACTATAGCACGCTCCGATAATGCATATTGTACAGCACGTTATGCCAGAGTTCAGTGGTGCTCTAACCGTCCGCTATTTTTCATTTGAACTTTTTGTTTTTCCTACAATCTTTAGTCACTGTCACACTGAAATTTGCTTTTGATGATTCGCATAGCCAGCGCAGTGGTGACCTATTTACCACGGGCACATCATTTCTTAAAAACGTAGCACATTTTGCACGCTCATTATCGCTAAACATGCCACTCATCATGAAATTCGAACTATTGTAATTGGCACTGATCTTCAACAAGTTCGGCGAACATTTTGTATCGAGGTCAAGAGCTGAGCATGGTTTCTAAATGATGTTCCTGTTTTGGGCACCCTGTGCAACGTGTTTCACCTTGAATGCACCGTGAAGGATGTTGTTCATCAGGTCGAAAAGGCTGCGCGTCTTCCACCGCTTCCGCGCGAAAGCGACGAAAGCACGCAAAACGCACCTAACAATGAGTACACGAAAAGACGCCTATTCTGCTCCCATAAAAAAAGTAAACAGGGGCCTTCTAACGTAAAACTATTGCAATGTGGTTTTAGTTTAATCTCTTGACGTCAAACTTACGTAACCACCGACGCCAGCATCGGGCGGCGACCCGCGGCGTTGTGTGAAGTGCCCAGTCAAACGCTCTCCTCGTTTATGGGAGCATTCATTGCTTTCAAAGTGTATAGAATTGCCCACCTTGACACGTTTTTCTTATCTAATTGGCTGACAAGAGGCGAGGAGGACGCAGAAGTGGAGAAGGTTTATCTATAGCCCAGATAGCGCAGTGAAAGTAGATAGCCGCATGAGGAGGCTGCTACCATGCAGCGTCTGCGATTGACTCCCTTCCCCTGGGCTAGCTTGCGGTGACTGGTCGAAAATCGCGGCAGCGAGCAACGGAAGGTTAAAAATGCCACTGAAACAGATCTTCGGCGAAGAAGAGTTGGTAAGGCAATGCCGTATACGTGGCCGAAAGCTCTCGACAACATTATAATGCCATGCAAAACTTCTTATTATATATAAGCTAACAAATTCGTTCTCCTCGGCAGCTCCTAGTAGCCAATGCCAGAGCGATCGGCGGGCAGCAATCTTTTAGTCCTTTCAGAACGGGGCAGTATCTGGCTATTCCACAAAAAAAATCACGTTTGTTCTGCGTATAAAAGAATATAATGGGCAAACGTTACTTTGCCGTGGTGAGTTGTCGCGGTTTTGGGACGTTGCCCGAGAGGCAGGTGAAGTGGGCGCCACCCGAAATCTTTAAACCAATGCCGTAGGAATGACTAAAAACACGTATAATGGGAGATAGTTATTTTCGTTTTGTTCGGACTTTATTTGTTCTTTCTTTGGTTGTACTTTTCTTTGTATTCTTTCTATTTGTGTGCTGTTTTGTTGACCGTACCCACTCCTGCACGGGCCCGAAGAGAGCCTGCAGTATCTGTAAATATATAAATGAACAAGCAGTGAGTACACAACTTCTCAGACGGGGATCGAGCTTTCGCAGTTCTCCTGACGTCGCGTGACAAACAGGCGAAGTGGTTGGGGCCCCAAAAATGTTTGACCAATCAGTGGGGATTGCAGGAATTGAATAACTTTACGTTTTAGCACCCTCTGTAATGTTTCTTTTCCGTGTTTTTTTTTAGGTTTTTTATGTTTACCTTTTCTTTTACCCCTGCACCTATCTTGCCACCCACTTCCTTTGGCACTATCAGTGAACGCGGATGCAAGAGAGAACTAAAAAAAAGAACCCACTTGGACATACGTTCAAGATCGTGGCTCCGTTAGCAGTCCAATATCGCACCTGTGCTACGTAGAAGAATCCTTCGCGAAAGACTAGCGAAGAAGTCGCACTGTGCCATCGAAGAATATAATCTCACGTATACACACGCCGTACTCTCTGGACATGATTTCATTTACGTTACACGCGCTCTGCGCATGATGACGCCTCCTTCTTTGCCGCGATAATTCGTTGCGTACTGCTCTGAATATATGCAATATATAGGCAATGATTAGACCATGCTAAACTAATAGATTAGAGTTCAAAAGCATCTAAGCCATCACCATTACCAAGAACAGAACTTTTTGTGGTTTAAAAAATGAGTTGAGTGTATATAGCAGAATTTCGTACTCGGAATGCACCTTCCAGTTGGATGGCGTCTACTCCCTCACTATAGTTATGTCACTAGTAGCCAACCACTCAAAATAAGGTAAGTTGAAAAAAGTCGCAGTATTGCCCGAAAGGCGAAGCATCGATTGCGATAGCAAATTAGTAGAGAGCCATACGAGGCAAGGATAGTAGTTTAATGGGCAGTATGAAGTTGTGCGCATTCACTTACAACTAAATAGACAAGCACGGTGTCAAGCGCGCACAGGTAAACATGAACACATCACGGTCGATGACTCCGGAAACGAGCTGGTAAAACGCCGGAGTGAGAAATTGCGCCGTCAGCAGCGGGCCAATTACCTTCGATCTGTCTCGCTTCAACGCAAACTAAACGTCGAAAGCATAGCGCATACGAAGCTACCGGCACTCGGCGCATGCACTTGGTCCGCATCGCAGATCGCTTTGAAGATGACGCCCACGCGGGCGCGCACCTCGCCCACATCGCAGTAAAGTCCCCATATAAGAAAAGTACCGCCATCCTTTGACAAACGCCGCTTCTCTCTCTCCTGTATCTCCGATTGGACGATGATTGCGCGCGCTTTTCACTTCTTTATATTTTCTTTTTTTCCGCCTCAGAGCCATGTTGAAAGTCCTCTGCGCAGCCGCAGTCGCCGGCGGCGGCGGCGGCGCGCGCCCGGCCTGAAAGCTTCAACGTGGACTTTCTAGATGCGCCACCGTCGACTTGGCTTTCGCAAGCAAAAAGTAAAGAACAAAGCAAGCGCTTTAGGAGAGGAGGCGGCGGAGGAAAGAGTAGATGGCGGTACTTTTCTTATATAGGGATTTTAACATCGCAGATCGCTTTCAAGATACGGCTACCGCGAGGCCGCGCTGTGAGCAGCAGCCGACGGAGCAAAACGCACTCCCCCTCCTGCCTCTCTCTCTCTCTCCGTCACCTCGCCCCCGTGCCTCGCACGCCAGAGAAGACCCCGCACTTCCGGCCGGCCTTCCTTCCTCGCGTGCGCTACAATGAGCCGCGATTGCCCGCGTTCACCCTCGTACGCTTTCACTCGCACACAGCGTAAGGCATGCGGCGACGATTTTATCGCCGTTGGACTTTATACGGAACTTCACGGCGACGGCGACGCCGATGGCAGAAATGTGCTTGGAGCGTCCATATAACTGATAAAATGCTACTTCTCTACTATGATTCATTCTAAGAAGCAACCCACCGGTGCTACCATGGATTACTGTGCGGTGGTCGAAAAGCTACCTTTTAACACGAAAGTGTTTTATGCCGGGGTCCACCAAGACTTCACTGACGTATTTCCGTCACGGAAATACGTCAGCTTACAATGTACACCAACCTAATACAAAGAAAGAAACCAGAAGAAAAAGTTCCACAAACATGCAAAATTTGGAAATCGAACCCACGACCTCTCGGTCCGCGACGATAGATCGCCGAGCGTTTAACCCATTGCGCCACAAACGCATTTGCAGAGAGCTACACAGACGCGCCTTATATATCTAACACTCCTCCGTGTACCCGCGCTCTTGCTCGGGGCGGTGCCGCCGCCTACGAGCAGAAAAGTTGTCGCAGTTTCACCTGAAAGGTGAAGCATCAATTGCGATAGCAAATTTGTAGAGAGCTATACGGAGTAATGATATTAGCTTTATCAGCTGTATAAACTTGGACATGCAGCAGCACCGGCAACGCGCAGAACTGTTGTCGACGCCGTCGGCGTTTTGCCCGCGTTCGCTCAAAATGCGTGCGGCGTTGGTGACTGTTGCCGGAGCCTCTGATATAAATAGGCACTTGGTGCCGCAGCTAAACGTCGCCTCCCTTCCCTCCCCCTTCCTTCCCTCCCCCATGGCCTCTCGCGCATCGGAAGAAGGCGCGTTTGCTCCACATATATGGTGATTGTAAAGGAGGAAAGAGGCGCCTACTTCTGCAGCCCTTAAGCAAGCACGACGCGGAACGCGCGTTTGTTCTCCGCCGTGCGTTCACTCCCCGTGAAAGAGCGCGTCCCTCGTGCCCTTTCACTCGCACATACAGCGTTCGGCGGCGCGCGGTCACGATTTCATCTCCATTGACGTCATACGGAACCTCACGGCGACGGCGACGGCGACGCCGACGGCGGAAATCTGCTTTTGAGTGTCCATATAATTGCTATCGCAATAAAGAGAAGTACTGCATTATGACACTAACGCGCACCGACAGTGAACGCTTCGGTGGTCTCAGCACTACGACGCCTCGATGCCAGCATTCGAAGGGACGCTGGCATCAAGAAGCACTACCAACGCCACCTAGGTGGCGTTCACCGTACTCAGCACAGCGGAGCGTGGTCTCCGCAATTAGCTCTGAAAATGTTTCTGAAGTTGATCGCGGAGGCTGCAATTACGACGCGCTGTACGCGCTGATTTGACTCGGTGACGATTCAGTTACGTGCTTTGTCTTGCGCGTTGTATTAGTGTGTCAGTTACGTGCTTCGTCTTTCGCGTTGTGCTAGCGTGTGCAGCGTAGTGCAGCTTCCATATGCACGACGGTTGCTCATGGTCATCGACGTTGGTAGTCGTGATGGAGGAGACGTGCCACCAGGCGTCAGCGTGGGTGCATCAACGCCTAAGGGCGCTTTAGCCACAAAACACCAATAGACATTATATATCAATGTGCAATAAACATTACACTACTTCTGTGAAGACACGTTTCACTTTCGTGTTCTATACCGATTCCTATATAAGAGGGATCAACCACATTTTTTTTATTCTTTCTTTTATTTGATAATACTGTCAGCCTCGGCAGGCGCTTACAGGAGTGCGCACAAAAATAACAAAAAGTGCAAATTGCTAACAATACTTCATCAAAAAAAGGGGAAAATTGATCTACAAATCAATAATAAAAAGTCAAAAATAGTACATACTAAGAGGAAGGGGTACACGTTAGACACCCGTAGTTCGGAATAAGAACTGCGAGCGGCATACCCATGAAAAACATACACGAAAAAGAACTGAGGGCGGCATAAACACGAAAAACATACACTCCGTGAATAGCATTTTTGGGCCATCATTGATAAATTAAGGTTATTTTTTTTCTACAGCGGTGCAACTTATTGACCAAAAAAGTTTCAATCTTGCCGGAAATTGCGTTCACAGATTCCGAGGACACAATGTCGCGTGACAGTTTATTTCATAGTTCTATGATTGACAGAAAGAAGAAATACGTGAATGTGTAAGAGCAGTCTTGATAAACTTTTTAGAGCGCAAACAAGAGACAAGGCACAAAAGGGAGGTCAAACACTGTGTTTGACCTCCCTTTTGTGCCTTGTCTCTTGGCCCACTAGGCCCACAGAAAGTTCTTCTAAGTGTTAGAACAGGAGATAAATGGCGTGATATTCTTGTCCTGGTTTGTTCTGGCTGAGCGCTGGTATGGTGGTTTTAGGTTCTCATGTTTGCTTATCAGAATGTTGTCATGATGCAAAAGGTAAATAAACTTTAAGGCCGCAATGCGCCTCAGGATTGCCAAAGTTTGGATGTTTGCCCTGTTTCGCAGTGCGGTTATGCTGACGTCACGTCAATATTGCGAATACACAAACCGAAGAGATCTATTTCGATTTCCCTCCAGTTGATTAAGAAGGTAGGTTTGGTGCGGATTCCAGATAATGCTGCTGTATTCAAGGATTGGCGGTACAAGATCTATATAACTTGCTAGCTTAACTTTGGCAGGTGCCAGTACAAGTATCCTGTGAAGATATCCCAGCTGTCTATATGGTGTTGTGCACATCTGGTTGATTTGAGCATCCAATTTTAATTTGTTTGTGGTGGTAACATCCCCGTATTCAACTGTGTCGGCTTCTGTTACATGTAATCCCATTAGGTGATACACAAATGTTAAGCGTACCCTTTATAGAGTTATATACATAGAATGAGTTTTTGCTACGTTAATTTCCATTCCCTTTTCTTGACACCATCTGGCATTGTTAAGGAGGAATGAAATCGTATCTGGCTATTTTTCGTCCGTACTGCGGTGTAGAGGGAGCAGTCATCTGCAAACAGCCTCACCGTTACATCAGGTTCAACGTGAGAATGAATGTCGCTAAGCAATATTAGAAAAAGAATTGGACCCCCCACAGACCCTTGTGGAACACCGGAGTAGACATCTAACTCTTCAGGTTCCGTGTCATTTATTTTAACGTACTGAGTGCGGTACCATGTTAGCGTCAATCCCGATAGTTTTCAGCCAGTCAATTAATTTTGCATGGGGCACCTTGTCAAATGCTGTGGAAAAGCCTATGAATATTGCATCAGCTTGAAGTCTCGAGTTAATTACCGTAGCAATGTAACGCGTTATTTCAAGAAGTTGAGTTACGGTCGAAATACCTTTACGAAATTCAGGTTGCTTTACAAAATCTGTGCTGCTGCAAAGGAAGTCGTGAATTTTCATTGCGTAGTCGTCAGACGCGTTTGACTTCCTATAAATACCACCTACCAGAACGCGTGTCTCATGGACATATACAGTGCACCACACTCTTTCATGATCTGAAATTTGCGACAAGATAAACCCGGCCGTACTACGATAGCGACGGAGCGATGATAGCAACGGAGCTACAAAGAAAATAAGAGGAACTATTTCTGAAATATGAACATCGGCGTGCAGCCATGTTTCGGTTATGACGACAATGTCAGGAGAATCCATGAGCAATATATGTTCGAATTTTTCAGCTTTGTTCACAATACTAGTTGCAATAAAGGATAATAAAGAAAGTTAATTTACAACTTCCTGTCATTATGCGTTGTCAGCACTGGAATTCATGGGGTCGTCGCGACTCACGTTGGTCAAAGGCAGCCTGCATTTATGTACGTCATTCCATACATACAGTTGATCATTTACGTTAAGCTGATCAAAAATAAGTGTTACCTTATAACCCGCGTCACGTTCTGTTTTGTAGGACGACCAAAGTTTTCAGCGTATGTCGCGTAATGAGGCCGATAAGTCATCTCATATAGATATCGAGCTGTTTTGAAGCTTATTAAACAGTTATTTCTTCTGTGAAGTTGTAAAACCTTATAATTACAAAGTTTGTGCTGCTTTCTTCTTCCAATGTGGCGTACATGCGCGGCTTCTCTACTTTCTACACAGAGTTTGTTTTTGAATACACCTTTAACTACCGCTTGTTCTACATCTTTACTACTTTCATCGCTTGTTTCTTCCCACTCGTAAATAATAATGTTATTTCTACGGCTTCTGTATTCCTTGTCATGTAGTTTTTTGCTCAAGCTCTTGCTGTACATTCTCATTACGGTGACCTGCTGTTCACACGGCTTCAGTTTTTCATGATATTGTTTAAGCGATGCGAGAATAACTCCTATCTCTGCCAGTCTGGATGGAGCACCTTGCAATCCTTCTTATAAAGTGCGCTGCGATGTTTTAACTTCACTGCACGAGGTTTATAGCAAGTTTCGGTGTGCTTTCGATTAACTAAACGAAGCGCTTGGTTTATATTTGGGTAAATCATTTGCAGTTTATCAGAGATGCGTGCGCAAAGATTGAAGTTTGGGGTTCAATAGTGGCGTTTCCTGTAAATTACGTATACAAGCACTCAAGAACGTTATAAGTGTGCTTCAGTAACGGCACAAAATTTTGTCCGCTTTCTAAGACGCGCTGTAATTTTACAAAGCAAACATTTTGGGAACATTATGGTGAACGTACCTGCAAAGTTAACTGCGTATGGATAATATTTCTGTAAAAAAATTTACCAAGTGCTTAAAGCGTTATACAGCCAATATATGTTTCCAAGTATGCATATATAAAGATGTTGGAAAGATATAGATGTCACATCGAGCTCATATTTTCTGTCAAAAGGGGTGTACTAAATGTACTGTGTGGCGAAACATTAGCAGTTCTGGATTTAATATGACCTGTTCAAGTAGTGGCTAAACCCTGGTTCTCTCCCAATTGTTATGTGTTCTATACGAGGCACCCATAGGGCCCTCAATGAACTACACAAGTCTTCTTATTTCGTGGAAATCTAGGAAGGGTGATAAGCAGGCACAGTTCAATATGTGTGGATAATTTCGCTCTCCTTTTTTCAGTAATTTCTTTATTTAGGTGCTCCAGAACGTTCTATTAGTTTATTCTATTATTCTATTAGCCACCGAGAACAAATTTGTCTAAATTTGAAGGAAGGTTGTGGCTGATCTTCATGCAAAGGTAATGTATGTGGTTAAAGTTCGACCTCTGCGGTAAATATTTTAAGGAAGTACTCGAAAGCGTAGCGAGCAACATCTCATATGAGGTGTCGTATGGGGGAAACGTGTTAAACACATTTGTTTACTCAAAGGCAACCGAAATTTCTAATGCCACTGTTGAAAAGAAAGACTTCTTCTGCTCACTGCACTGTACTGTTCCCACTAAGGAAAATGTAAATGAAACGGACACACATAATCGCACACTTTCATCTGTTTACTTTAGCTGGAGCACTAAAGGACGGGACAAAAAAAAAGACAACACATCTTCGTAGTCTAGAAATTTTCCCGTCGTCTAGCGCTCATGCCAAATTTTTAATGTACCAACAAGCTCAATTTTTAAGCCTTCAACTGTTCACTGGTTGCAGGCGCATGTAAAATATGTACAAGATAGGTTGACACAAAATAAATGCAAAACATGAAATGAAAGGAAAGTGAATTATTGCTCGTCGATGAATTTAGGAGCTGTTTCGCGGTAGTTTTGTGAAAAGTAAGGCTCAATTCTACTTATTCTTCATTGCCTCTGTGCATGTGCTATGCCGTATATGACCGTTTTTTTCGAGTTTGAGCTGTACTGATGGTACTACTAGGTTACGATTTTTTTCTTCCGTATTTCTATCCTAAAAATGGTTTAACTAATCTATAGCCCTCATGTATAAATTATATTTTTTCTTTTGCACACACGTGGGAGCGGCCCGCAGCTCTGCCCTAGGGCAGGGCTTCTCAGGACCTATTTAATAAAGTTCTTTGTCGGTCTGTTGTGCACACAGATTACTTCTTTTTCTAATTATTTCAATGTACTACTTCCTGCTTCCATACATAACTTTTTTAACACGAAAGTGTTTTATGCCGGGGTCCACCAAGACTTCACTGACGTATTTCCGTCACGGAAATACGTCAGCTTACAATGTACACCAACCTAATACAAAGAAAGAAACCAGAAGAAAAAGTTCCACAAACATGCAAAATTTGGAAATCGAACCCACGACCTCTCGGTCCGCGACGATAGATCGCCGAGCGTTTAACCCATTGCGCCACAAACGCATTTGCAGAGAGCTACACAGACGCGCCTTATATATCTAACACTCCTCCGTGTACCCGCGCTCTTGCTCGGGGCGGTGCCGCCGCCTACGAGCAGAAAAGTTGTCGCAGTTTCACCTGAAAGGTGAAGCATCAATTGCGATAGCAAATTTGTAGAGAGCTATACGGAGTAATGATATTAGCTTTATCAGCTGTATAAACTTGGACATGCAGCAGCACCGGCAACGCGCAGAACTGTTGTCGACGCCGTCGGCGTTTTGCCCGCGTTCGCTCAAAATGCGTGCGGCGTTGGTGACTGTTGCCGGAGCCTCTGATATAAATAGGCACTTGGTGCCGCAGCTAAACGTCGCCTCCCTTCCCTCCCCCTTCCTTCCCTCCCCCACGGCCTCTCGCGCATCGGAAGAAGGCCCGTTTGCTCCACATATATGGTGATTGTAAAGGAGGAAAGAGGCGCCTACTTCTGCAGCCCTTAAGCAAGCACGACGCGGAACGCGCGTTTGTTCTCCGCCGTGCGTTCACTCCCCGTGAAAGAGCGCGTCCCTCGTGCCCTTTCACTCGCACATACAGCGTTCGGCGGCGCGCGGTCACGATTTCATCTCCATTGACGTCATACGGAACCTCACGGCGACGGCGACGCCGACGGCAGAAATCTGCTTTTGAGTGTCCATATAATTGCTATCGCAATAAAAGAGAAGTACTGCATTATGACACTAACGCGCACCGACAGTGAACGCTTCGGTGGTCTCAGCACTACGACGCCTCGATGCCAGCATTCGAAGGGACGCTGGCATCAAGAAGCACTACCAACGCCACCTAGGTGGCGTTCACCGTACTCAGCACAGCGGAGCGTGGTCTCCGCAATTAGCTCTGAAAATGTTTTTTTTGTAAATTGACGTCTACACACCTGTGTACTCACATGTGAACACCTGCTGCCTTCACTTGAATTTGATGGGTTTTTGGGCAGATAAAGTTGCCTGCTCGCGCAACGTTTTACCGAGAAATGCATCATAGGAATACTTTTTATGCAAAATAAAATTAATAATTTAAATAAACAGAACGACTTCATATTGACTAGCCCCAGTCCAAGCCTCATCAAAAGCAGCTTCGCTGGAAATAGGGCTATCAAACTGGAAGTGGGAGGAAGCATGTTTCCTTCTTTTTAGTGGCACCAACATGCAGCAGCAGTTGTAGCCTAGTAAATATTACAGCACGAGTAACCAGTAGACTGGCGCCACACTACATAAACGCGCCATATTATGCTTGCTCATATCCAGGGTGATCAAAGTTAAGTTGACAGGTATTTTTTTTTAATTAGGCGCTGAGACGTACGTGAAGACCACCTATATAATAGGGTTATGTATCGAAGGGGATACAAAGTGAGATGATGACTGTCTTGCATGCGTAGTCATGCAAACGGAAATTAAAATAAACTTTGTTGTTCGATATCTCGAAACACGGATACGCTAGAAGAATTCTGCCTAGTGGAACTCTGTAGGAACACGACTGCTTCTAACTTTCCAATACAAAACGTTCCGGCTTACTGCAGCCAGTCAAAAGCTAATTAATAAATTTTTGTTGATTGCACTGCTAACAGCGATAATTATCATCTCACTTTGAGTCCCCCTCGCCACATAACCCTACTGTAGAGGTGGTCTTCACGTACGTCTCAACGCCTAATGAAAAAAAAAAAACCTGTCAACTTAACTTTGATCACCCTGTGTATAGCGTCAAGTTCCCGTTGTCTACTACAATCAGGATAGTGTTTTTTGCTTCTTCAAGAAGCATTATTTATTTTTCCAAATATGCGTCCAAAAATGCAACGTATAACGTGACGCAAGCGTTCTAAAATGGCTGGCTTTGAAACTTGTGCCTCCTGTCGCAAGACCATCATTGTCGATAAAAACAAAAGAACACAATATTTATACGTGAGAATTTGAACTTGTTCTGATTTCTTCAGTTGTCTCTATGCTCCCCTCAAACATGGCAGAAAGTCTAGCCACATACACATCGCATACCACAAGAAGACGCCCCCACTTTCATTTCTTTGAGTCAACATATGTGTACGATACAATATTATTACAATTTTTACTTTAAGTAAACTGTAATTCTTAAGTATTTCCACCGTTTTGTCTGCATTTCGTGTTTCTGAGGAAGCAGTTTCGCTTATTGCGTAGTTGGTATGCTTTAAAACACTTTCGTATCTCTCTACTCGTGAAGTCGATTGCCGACAGCTTCATAGGTGCTTCGAGCGCAGAAAAAAGGGGATGTGCATGCTTTCCACGTCTCTAGGGGCTTCGAGATCCCGGGAATCTCGGCAGGATCGCCGCATTATACGGGCCGGGTCTCAGAAAACGCGATTTGCTACTGAGGTAAGCACGTGCATTCGAACATCCATTCGCTCTTGTCTTAGAATCACCTCTACAAGCAGATAACGGCGCATAATCCACGAGCTTTCACGCCAGATATATAACCACCCACCTGGTATCGTCTTAATTCTAGGCAGCAGCAATCTTTTGTGATTCTTTCTCTGCAGTGTAAGGTTGAGAGCGTCCACGAAGGGCCAAAGCCTGATGGCTCATTCAGTTCTGAAGGACCCTTCAAATATGTCAGGGACTTATATTACTGCTGATTTCACTTTCACTGATTTCCTATGTCAAGGACTTCCATTCCTACACCTTTCTTGCTTGAACGCCTAATGTGCTCTCATTGATTTATTTTGATTTAATTTGCATATTGGTAAAATATTTTCCGTTTTCATCGTGTCTTCTCACGCAATTGTTTTCGCCCCATCTCAAGTAGCGAGTCCTGCATTTAGAAGGGCCGCCGTCTTCAGCGTCGAAATGCAAAAACGGCCGTGTATCGTTCACTGGATGCACGTTCAGGAACCCCTGGAGGTGGAAATTCATCCGGAGAACCCCACTACGGCATGCCTCGTTATTATATCGTGGTTTTCGCACGTCAGACCCCTGAACCCTATACGCGAGGAAAAATGGACTGTAACTGTAGTTAGTTGCGCGTAGGACGGCAGTATTATAGGCAATCGTGAGAAAAGTAAGAATGGAGTCCGAGTTTGTGTGATCGGGTAGAGTATAGATAGAGCTTATGTCAAATAAAAGTCGATGAAAGCGCTTAGCAAGACCATTTGCTTGTGCATGTTATGTTGATGTGGTTTTATGGGTAAGGCTAGAAGACTAGAGGAGATAGAGAGAGAGAATAAACATATTTATTATGTAAATGAAGCTTTGGAGAGGTGTCCTCATTCCAGAATGCCTTGAGCTCGGGCCGCGTCCTAGGCATTTGCAATCAGCTATTGCTGATCCTTGAGGTCAGAGCTCGCCAAGGCTCTCTCCCAAAGCTGGTTGGTTTCATGAAGCTTCGGAGCATTGAATTGCGCCTGTCTGCAATACCCTATTATGTGCTGGAGGGACACAGGTTCTGCTCAGAAGCGGCAATGCGGACAGAATTGTATAGGGGCTATGAGGTGATTTGTGGTTGTGTGGGGGAATGTATTAACTTGTAGAGCTCGGAGGAATCGCTCCTGCTCTCTAGGTAGCGACTTGTGTGGGGGTGCGTATGTTCTGCGGGTTATCTTTTAATGCTGTGCGATGTCTTGGTACGGGACTAAAGGGTGCATGCGCTCGGGTTCGGATTCTTCGGCGTCGGCTCGCTGGGTCAAATCTCGAGCACGTGGCTCGAGATTTGACCCAGTGGGGAGGTCCAGGCGTTGGACCTCCCCGCTTCCGTGACCACCAACCTAGCTAGACAAATGTGCCTCGATCAGCTCCTCGGGCGGGTTATGCACTCCTAGTAAAGTAGTATGCGTTTTGTGGACGTACTGATCGGAAGGCCCATCGCCTGCTTTTATGCCTTTAATATCACTGCGTTTTTTCTTGAATTCCGTCGCATTGATAAGTGTGTATGAAATAGCGTAAATTATTCGAGACAGGACGAAGGCTTGGACAAGCCGAAGCCTGTTAACCTCCCCTGTGGCTATTGTCTGAGTTATTATTCGTCGGTTCATGTGGGTAACTTGCGCGGATGTATTCTTAAGTTCTTTAATTATTTTTAGTATATTGGTGTGGATGCGATACGACTAGAAAACGATTTCCACTATCCCTCCAGTTGTATGTTGACAGTCGGCAAGTCGGATGCGTGATTCCTTTGAGGTGAGACCAGAAGTAGCTCCGACTTTTTTTTTTTTTTTGGGGGGGGGGGGGGCGCAACCGAGGCCGCACGACTTAGCATAGTCACTCACCACATCTTCCGTTTTTGCAAGCGGCTCTGCATTACCCCGATTGACACTGTGGACGACCAGGTGGTAATTGCGTCGGCGTGTAGGCATGACGGATGCCCGGCATATTATCGAGGAGTGGCGGAAGGCCTACTGGGGCGATACTGAAAAGGAAAGGGAATAACATTGCGCCCTGCGGTGGGCCGCGCCCACCGCGCCGTCCAGTAGGAAGGGGTTTGTGGCTTGGTCCCCGACCTTTAGGATGGCTTTTCTATGTGAGAGAAAATATCTGATATGGAATACGTCCTGGCCCCACAGCCCAGCATGTTTAGCTTCTGTAAGATTGCTGTATGCTTGACATTATGAAATCCGGTTTAAGATCTAAGGCGAGGATAGCAGGGGGGAGTCGCGTGTCGCTGGTACAATGACCTCTCTCAGCTAAAGTAAGATGTCTTATGTTGAGAGGTGTGGACGGAATTTTATCGTCGATATTGTAAGTTTCCGCGAGTCCTCCAGGATTGGTTGTAGCCGGATGAGAACGATGTGCTCAAGGAGCGTTCCCACGCACGAAGTGAGGGAGATAGGTCGTAGGTTCTCAATGGCTGGTGGCTTGACTGGCTTCGGTATGAAACAACATTCTGCCATTTTTAAGTCCTCCGCAAGGTTTCCTTCCCTTTCATACGTTGTAAACATGAGCGGTAAGCTCTGGTAGCGAGTGGTTGTCAAGATTGACCAGCGCCTTATTGGTGATTTGGTCCATTCCCGAGGCTGTATGGCGTCTCAAGACCCATTATGGCCGCTGTTACTTCATGTAGATGAATGTCCTCATCTAGGAGCTCGTTTGGGGTGCCGGTGTAGGATGGCAGAGGCTGCGATGGCTGTTTGGGGATGTATCGGGTTTTGAGAGTCAAACGGAGGTCCCCTTCGTGTTCTGAAAATTGGTGGATTACTTGGTTCATGTTGTGGTGGGATTCCGTTTTGCTGTTGGCCGGGTTGATTAGGTATACCTCAATAAACTCCCCGTCTTGGAAGTACTCAGTCTTCCTCTCAAACTGTCGCAGAGGGATTGCCAATTTTCTTGGCGTAGAATGGTAGCGTATTCCGCAGCCTCTTGAGTGAGTAGTGCGATTCGCCTTTTGAGCTTGCGATTTATTCTTTGCCGTTTCTAACGCTTCAGCAGGCTGAGCCAGACTTCCCACATGTAGAGCAAGCGAGCGTCGACGCACGGAGTGGTGGTCGATGTTTCAAGCATTTTGGTGTGCGCCTTCACATCCTGCATGGTGAAGCTGACTGATCAATTCTTAATTGACTGATGCAGTTGGGTGTGCTTGTTTGTAGTTCTTTCTGCTCTTATCTCCCGCAGCTTCGTCCAATCCGTGAAGCGATCAGTGCCTTTCCTGGCTTCGTATTCGAGCCCATGGACAGTTGTGGCTAGCAGCGCATGGTCGCGTGGTCGCCTGGAGGACTTCAGCAAGAACACGAAAGACGAGAGTCTTGTGACGAACACGCGGCTGGACGCGAGGTGAGCTCTTGCACAATACAATAGTGTACAAGCAAAACTCGACAACTTCGGAGGCAGCTCTACAGCGAAGGGCTGCAGACTTCGTGTAGCGCATTAGATGGCCTATGGCAAAAGCAATCCAACAGTTAGTGGCTGGGTGAGAAGAAGGGCTCGCCCTGGCGTCATATAAGCATGTGCCCACATAATTGAAGGGGGAATATGAGTCAGAACAAGACGGAGACGGTCGGCGCGAAGGCACGTCGACAATTTCCGTTGTTAGAATAATGTACAGTACCCAATGTAGCCTAGCCGACATCGGCGTAAGGCCATGTCACAAACAGCGAGTTTTGGTGGGGTTGTATGCCCCGCAAAAAAAAAAAAAGAAAAGCCTTAGTAGCCAGGTGTTGCGCCATCGTGACAAGCTTCTAAACCTTGAAGTCCAGGTGCGTAGGGGATGATCGGCACGGATCACGACCGATCGCTCACCGGCAGCAAGCTAGAAATGCCGGAAGAATGCTCCGTGTCGATGTGAAAAAAATTCTGTGGAGATTTAGCGGGAAATGGGAGAGAAATGCGTTAGCATTAGTCGCACCTATTTAAGCGACGTTCACCACATTGTTCAGGCTCTCAGTCTGCGCACGCCGCTGTGTGGAATGAGCTACTGAACAACATATATATATATATATATATATATATATATATATATATATATATATTATTTGAGCAGTAAGAAGCTACATGGTCGTTTTATTAGAGACCAGTGGCCCAGTCTAGATAGGAAAGAGGAGGAAGAAAAGCCGCGTCGTTCTTTTCCACCACAGGGACGCGCCACTTCGCCCAAGGCATTTCACGCTTCTGTCACTTATGCAAAATACAGATATTTATCTCAAACCTGCGAATGTTCACTCGAAGAAACACCTCACCACACAGGCCAAGACTTACTGCGCATTATATTTCGCCAGCTATGGCATCCCTGCTTCGCCTTATGGGCTAAACTGTAATTATCTTAAGGCGAAAGCCTTATATGTCTCATTTTGAGGTGACCTTGAAAAAGTGGAGCAAACAATCTGACAAGACATCGGTAAAAATATGCACCAATTATTCACAACTCAATGAGTATAAAACAAACATCATAACATAAATCGATACGTAATTACATGATGAATATAAATAACGATAAAAGATTATGATAGCCATTAAATTATTTCAGACAATGAGCATGACAAAGCGGAAAAGAGGGTCAAAAAACCCCCAAAGTGACAAAGAATCGAGAATTAATTATTGTAATGAGTGCAAGTATGGTTATGATAGTAACAATAATGAGTGTGGAATACAAGTATGACTCAATAATGACCATGACTCAGCAAGAAGTGACAATGACTCAGCGAAAAAAACACTCAAAAACCACTTGAATGGGTTCGGATATGGGCACTAAGTGTAGGAAACACTGAAGGATTGTTGTAGAAGTCATAATCATGACCATGGCTCAACAAAAATGACAGTGACTCAGCGAAAAAAGATTAAAACTCAAAAAACCGATGAAATGGGTTCGGATGTAGTACAAAGTGAAGGAAAAGGCTAAATGTAGATGGTCGAAGTCGTCGTCCTGAGCAGGACTAACGCTTTCGCCATAAGGTCTCTTAGGCGTAGCTAAAGAAACTCCTGAGTTTTTTTGTTTCTCGTCAAAACATATCTCGTCTCACTTCGATATACCACACAATGTATCACATCTAAAAGAAATTCGAACATATCTGTTGCTCGGACGGACCCTCGAGAGCTAAAGTCTAGTGACCCCCAAAATCACACTGGAGGAATTTTTCATTGTACAGCATGTTTTGTTCAGTGGTATTTCTTTTTTCATCGCACATTGCGATGAACGACGAACAGGCAAGAAGTTGAGCAATATCGCTGCGGTGGCAGCCGAAATTATTTTCATTCGGAATGGTACTCGAGTTTTCGCTTAGCGCCATAAAGGTGTGAGCTGGCGCTTACATTACGGATGGCTTGCAGTCGACCCTTCGCGCAACTTTCGACGTGAACAGCACAATAATGACCACCCAGCTTTCTCCGACCAGAAATAATGCCGGTGCCAAGTTCGCATCCACTCGGATCGAAATGGATTCGTTTTAAGCCGGATGTAGCACACTTTCGCCAGCGGCTAACGGTGCCGTTCGCTATAATATATAGGACGGTCGGATAAATGCCAGCGTTTCCTAGATGGGTCCACACAGGTCAGTGGTCTCGCGTTAACAGTGAAGTTGCGACACTCATGAGATGTTAATGTTGTACTATGGTAGGCAGCGCAAGGACTTAGAAGGAAACTAAACAAAGAACCATACGCAAGAAGCGCTAACATCAACCATATATACATACATATGGGCCATAAAAACAGAAAAAAAGAGAGATTATACGAAAAAAAGTAATCGCGTGCCATGCCAAGCGCGCCACCCATCCTACACTATCATTTATACCTGCCGGATATCTTATTCTTTTCTTTGTGAGCAAAATTGACTGTGCGCTCACGCAGGATAAATCATCACGCTGTATTTGTCTGCCTCTACTATCAGTTAACAAGGCTGCTCTGTGTTACGATAGACTACACATGTGTTATCAAAATAGGGCATACAACCCCATTCATGACAGGGAGCTGCTAAGTGTCCATCTGCGCTCTTCCTCGCTTTGTTGCCATGCTCCACTAGACGCTCATTAACTGACCGCTCAATCTGACCAACGTAGACTCGACCACCGAATAGCGGAATTTGATAGACTACACCCTGTGTACACGCTACATACTTGTGCCGGTGTCTCACCCTATATGCCTTTTTTTTTCTTATTCTTCTTTTGGAACGGCACACGTTCTCCTACATAGACTGGACAGCTTTTCAGGACCTGACATTACTACTTTAACGCCAGCTTCGTTGCCAATGTTCTTGACGGATATGCAGTGTATGATAGTGTGGGATGAGCGGCACGCTTGGCATGGCATGTGGTGACATTCTTTTGTATCATCTCTCTTTTTTTCTGTCTTCATGGCCTATATATATATATATATATATATATATATATATATATATATATGCACTTTCTGCGATAAATTTCAGCTCAAGCTAGCGCTTGTGGTGTTTGGTTCTTTATTTTGTGTACCTGTAAGTCATTTCACTACCTACCATCATGGATTTGTACGAACTAGACCGACCCAATCGCTTGTTCATGTTTTAGTTAGGTTGCATGGAAAAAAAACGCAGCCAAATGGCGTTATCAGGTGATATTAAATAGACTAAAAAGAAGGTAGCGCAAACAAGCGACATTCAATATTGATGCAAACAGGCACTCCACCCTGGGTAGTGCTTATTTACATCGAGTTTTCATTCTCCTTATGCTGTACGATGCTTAGCTGACAGACACATATCTATGTCTATGGTTTCAAAACCCATACTCTATGGTTTTGAAAGGTCCCTTAACAATTTTGTTTCACTAGATCTCCGTGATACTGCTGCTGTGAGACACGATCCGATGTTTAAACAAAGCACCTTCACGAGCAGTTCGAAAACCTTTTGGAATTAACGTGTTTTCTAGGAGATACAAGGTGGTCCTGTGACGGCGTGCTAATTCTATGGCAAAATGTAATCCGCTAATTTTATTCCACACGTAATCAGTGTTTGACTCTTTCCTTTTCGCCTCATCACTGCTGTCTTAATTGTGACAAGGCTTCGACGCTGTTCTCGACAAAATACAATTGGGCACGGCATAGTTTTTTTACATAACTACATTTCCCACATCGCACGCCATCACGTCAAACACGTCGAATGTACACATCATCATCATCATCATCAGCCTATATTTATGTCCACTGCAGGACGAAGGCCTCTCCCTGCGATCTCCAATTACCCCTGTCTTGCGCTAGCGTATTGTACACATATCCACGGTTAAAAACAGTCCAGTATCTGCCAGTCTGCTTTTATCTTTGTAAGTCGCATGCGTTCATTTTCTCACACGAAGAAGCAAAATGATTGCTGAAGTGGTCATGTGCTTACGGCGCACCTTTTTTCAGACAATACCGAACGCATTTATTTGCTTATTGTTCGGCGGCAAGTGTTGATTTCAATGAGTAGATATGTACATATATATATATATATATATATATATATATATATATATATATTGTAATAAAGAGAAAGATGCACCTAGGCTCACGCGCTCGAGCTGCGGGCGCGGACAGAAAGAAGAGGCAGAAGTAAAACGGGCATTCTGGCCATAGAGTTTCACAGTATGAAACCTAGAGGGAAATGTGGCGCTGCTGCGCTGTGGTATGCATGGGAATGCCGGTGTATTGTGTATTCGGATTGGCATCGTTCTTGGAGAGCTAGAACGCCTTGAAGACGCGCCTGGCTAGCACCGTTCAGTCTGTCACAATGATTCTTTTTCTGCTAAAACAGGACGTAAAAACTGCTTTAGCTTTATTATTACACAAAAACATATTTTGTTTAATTTGAGGACGTACTATTGGATGAACAATTATATAAAACGTAAAAAAGTATCAGCTGGGCGCTAAAGTTGGAGGGCATACGACAAGATTCTCGCTCGCTTTGGAACAACTTGTCGTCTGTTCGTGCTTTTCTTCGCTTGATGCTGTATTGTAGGTGAGTAAACTTTATTGAGAGATGTAATATGGGTGAATGAAAGCCTTTTATGTAGATTTTATTTTAGGAACGCGTTATTTGTGTAGCCATATCCACGTTTTAGACGAAGCCTCGTACAACACCAGCCAACACAAGCCTCGCAGACACATATCCCGTCATTCCCATGAGGGCACGGCACCCCTTGAAGAATCTCGCATAGACGGTGATGCCAGTTTACCCTCTAGGTGTTATAGTGAGAAACTCTATGTTTCTGGCGGATGGCTGGCTGTCTGGCGGATTCTCACATTACCCCCCCACACACACATGCATATATATATATATATATATCTTGTGAGACGACGCCCGGGACAGAGGCAGAGCTCTTGTATTGTCACACAGCGCGAGACAGCCCCCGAATACCAACCCGACAACATGATGATGATTATAAGGATGGGTATATACACATGAAGACGATGACGAACTGCACAGCTCACACTAACTCCCCCCTCACGAAAGCGGCCGGTAAGGCAGCAAGTCAGAAACGGTCGGAACGCCGAAGATACGGCTTCAGGCGAGAGACGTGAACAATTTCAGTGCTGCGGCAACGGCGGTCAGTAACCGAGCTAACAGGAGCTACGCGATAGTTCATGGCAGATGTTCTTTCAAGCACGGTATATGGGCCGCGATACCTGCGCAAAAATTTTTCACAGAGCCCGGACACTCTGTGAGCCCGGACCACTTGTCAGGGGGCTCACAGAGCCCGGACAAGTGGTCCCGGACACGGGACCACTTCGCCGCCTGGGCGGAACGAAATGACACGACGGGTCACATCACAACGGACTTTCCGCTTGTCCTGAATGGTCGCGGTGTGGGAGCATGCAATTTCTCTTTAGTGGGCTACGCGGGCGGCGAACTCCTCTGGCATAGATGCGGATGGAACAGAAGGCGTAGAGAGAAAGCTGGTGTCCTAAACGAAAGACGCTGTACAGCCGTAAACGAGGAAAAAGGGGCTGTAGTTTGCTGTGCGTTGAACGGCAGTATTATATGCAAACGTGACGGAAGGAAGTATAGTGTCCCAGTTTGTGTGGTCGGGTTTCATATACATGGAGATCATGTCGGACAGAGTTCGATGGAAACGCTCGGTAACACCATTGGTCTGGGGATGGCACGCAGAGGTGGTCTTATGAATGCTGTTTGAGGCTTGCAGGACTTCAGCAAGAACATGGGAAAGAAATGTCTTGCCACGGTCACTTAGAAGAACATGGGGCATACCGTGGTGCAAGATAATGGCTTGCAGGACAAACTCGGTGACCTCAGAGGCCGCACCAGAAGGATGAGCTGCCGTCTCAGCGTAGTGAGTGAGGTGGTCCACGGCGGTGACAATCCAGCGGTGACCCACCGCTGTAAGCGGTATAGGTCGATGCCCACGAATTCAAGGGGAACGGATGGGCACGGCAATGGTTGTAAAGGGCCGGCGGGAAGATAGGTCGAACAGTTTTCGATGTTGTCATGACGCACACGAACTGACGTTCTCGGCGACACTAGTAGACAGGCCAGGCCAGAAACAGCGAGTTTTATTGCTGTCGTAGGTTTTATGAAATCTTAAGTGCCAGGCGTTGCGTCGTCATGAAAAGCTTGTAAAATTTGCAGTCGAAGTGAGCGAGGGACGACGGGGACCCATCGGTGACCGGTAGGGTGGTAAACTTGCCGCAATAATGAGCCATCATGAAGTTTAAACCGTGCCACTTGTCGTCTTAAGCGGCTGTTGGGAGGACGGGATAAGCCAGTAAGCCGGTCGATAATTGTGCGGCAGTACGTATCTGCACGTTGGAGGGAGGCGAGGTCTTCTGAGGACAGAATGTCAACCGAAGTCACGAACCACACCGGGGCCATGGTTGTGGTCGGTAGGCTGGGGGGTGCCGAACGGAGGGAAGGTGAGACATGGGCATTTGGCGACAGCGGGCAACGAGACAAAGCTTCAGCACCTTGATGTTGCCTGCCAGACCTATATGTGACAGTGTAGTCGCACTCCTGCAAACGCAGAACCCAACGGCCGAGGCGTCCGGACAAATACTTCACGGAGGACAACGAACGCAGAGCATGGTGGTCAGTCACAATTGTGAATTGGCGGCCATATAAATAGGGGCGAAACTTTTGTATGGACCATACGATGGCGAGGCATTGTTGTTCGGTGATGGTATAGTTTCGCTCAGCAGGAGAAACAGTACGACTCGCGTAGGCCACGACTTGCTCTTCAGACGCGTGTTTCCGCTGCAGCAGGACAGCGCCTATTCCATGCCCACTTGCGTCAGTGTGGAGGATAGTAGAGGCTGTGGGATCAAAGTGACGAAGCACTGGTCCTGATGTGAGGCATCGCTTGAGGGTCTGAAAGGCGTCTTCACATTCATCCGTCCAGGTAAAGGGTGTGGTCGTGGTCAGGAGTTTATGAAGAAGAGCTGCGATAGTCGCGAAGCCACGGACAAAACGGCGGAAGTACGACGCTAATCCGAGAAAGCTGCGAAGGTCTTTAGGTGTGGTTGGTGTTGGGAAATGCTGTACAGCAGCGACCTTGTCGGGATCTGGCTCAATGCCGTGCTTGCTGACCACGTGACCTAATACTTTGATGCTGCGGCTCGCAAATCGACACTTCTTAGTATTGAGCGGGAGACCGGTCTTGGCTAGACATGTTAGAACGTCGTCTAAACGTTTTAGGTGCTGGGAGAAGCTGGACGAAAAGATGACAATGTCGTCCAGGTAACATAGGCCGGTTTTCCATTTGAGGCCGTGCAGTACGGTATCGATCATTCGTTCAAATGTGGCTGGCGGATTGCACAGACCAAAAGGCATTACGTTGAATTCAAAAAGGCCATCAGGTGTTGCAAACACCGTCTTCTCTTTGTCGGGCTCATGCATCGGGATCTGCCAATATCCAGAACGCAAGTCGAGGCTCGAAAAGTATTCAGCACCTTGTAAGGTATCCAAAGCATCGTCAATACGGGGCATAAGATATACATCCTTACGGGTAATTTTGTTTAGTGCCCTTTAATCGACGTAAAAGCGTACCGAACCGTCCTTTTTTTTAACTAGGACAACAGGAGACAACCAAGGGCTTGCTGAAGGCCTTATAACATTCCGAGCGAGCATGTCGTTGACTTGGTCTTCTATAACACTCCGTTCAGCAGACGATACACGGTAAGGGCGGCGACGAATGACGCGGGATCCGTCGGTTTCGATGTGATGAGCGGCCATGGTTGTTTTACCCAAAGCAAGTTTGGTGTTTTTTTAAGATGGTCAACAAGGCATCAGTGTGAGTTGGGCTCAGATCTGAACTCACAGTGGCGCTCACAGCACTGGGTGAACCGTCCCTGTGCGTACACTCGGCGAAGGAAGAAACAGGCGAAGCAGTCACGACACATACTGGTGCTGCGTCGATAAGCATGGCAACAGTGCAACCTTCCGGCAGCAGAAGTGCCTCTGATGTCATGTTGTAGGCGGTCAGACTGGCGCAGCCGCGTGAGGAACGCACTAGACAAGAAGCGATGGCGATTCCCCGAAAAATGCAGCGCTGAGAAGCGGAAACCACTGCGTCGCTGTCGGTATTTTCGCTTGATCTAATGATGTGAATACGGGCTTGGCCGGGTGGAAGAACAAAATCTGCCGCTGTGACAAGGTGGGGTGGCGAGGAATCGGCAGCGTCAGAGACCTCGGTGTCCGTAATATGTATAAGTGGTTGTCCGCACGAAATGACAGCAGATGCAGCTGACAAGAAATCCCAGACTAAGATGATCACATGAGTGCACGACGAAAGCACAGTAAACTGTATATGATGGCGAATTCCGTCGATGAGGACACGAGCAGTACAGGGTCCGGTAGGGTAAATCGGACTGTTATTGGCGCCACATAAGACCGGACCAACATACGGAGTTTGCAGTTTTCGCAGACGGAAGCATAGCTCGCGATGAATAACAGAGATGGCGGCGCCAGTGTCAATAAGAGCGTCGACAGAAACACCTTCCACACAAACAGCGAGTAAATTAGTCGGGCGAGCAGGAGGAATCGGGACAGTTCGCAAACAAGCAGTTTCTCCTGCAAAAGCTATAGCGTATAGTTTTCCGCATGGTTGTCGAAAGAAGTGGAGGCAGGACTTAGGGGCGATGAAGTACAGCGGAACGGAGACGGGGAACGACGACGGGGTGAGCGAGAAGACCGGGACAAGTTTTGGGACAACGGAGGTGAGGTCGAGCGACGTGACGAGGATATATAGGCTCCTGGAACGTAGGCGTCCGATCTGGGCACGTAGTCTCTCTCATAGGCGGAATAGCCACGTCGTTGATCATGCTGGCGCCGGCGGCAGAAACGAGAGATATGACCACGTATGCCACAGTAGAAACATACTGGGCGGGAAGGGCGCCAGGTAGAGTCGTATGGTTGAACGAGGGCCTTCGCTGCCATCGAGGCCAGGTGGTCGCAGACAACGGTGGCAGGTGCAGATGGGACTGGGACCGCAGCCCGCGAAGCAATCTCGGCGTAAGAAGGTGCAGAAACAGGCGCAGGGGACCGGGCATGTGTGACACTTCGTATGGACGCCAGTTCTTTTTTAATGATCTCGCGCTAATTGGGAGGAGGAGCACGCAAAGACGCAATGGCGGTGTTGGCTGGAGCATGGCCGTGAAACTCCTCTCGCGCAATGATGCTGAATGAGCGCTCGCAATTCGTCGTTGTCGGTAAGGTGAGCGTCGCAGGAGGCACGTGGAAGACGAAAGGAGCAGATCGTTGCAAGTCGTTGGCAAGTCGTGATGATGTCACTGACTGAAGTGGGGTTCTGAATAACAAGGGCGTGAAAAGCAACGCAGTTGATGCCCTTCATGATATGGTGGATACGTTCCACTTCGGGCATGTCTCTCTGAACGCGGCGGCAGAGAACTAGAACGTCTTCAATGTAAGAGGTATAGGATTCCTCGGCTCCCTGGATGCGGGTAGCGAGCTTCTGTTTCGCTACTTCGGAGCGCCCAGCAGAGGTGCCAAATATCTGTCGCAGCTGCGCAGTAAATGCTGGCCAATCAGGGAAGTCGCGCTCATGGTTGAAAAACCAAGTTTGGGCGACCTGCCTAAGGTAGAAGGCAACAATACGGAGCTTGTGTGACTCGTCCCAATGGTTGCAAGCGCTCACCCTGTCGTACTGGTCAAGCCAGTCTTCCATGTCTTCGCCGCGAAGGCCAGAAAAATCCTGAGGGTCGCGTTGGGGTGTGGTAACGGACCAACTAGGCCCAGCTAGTGGAGCTGAGGTGGTGGTAGCAGTGGAGACGGTGGTTTGTGCCATGACTGGTGTTGGCGAGCACAACCGTCGACCACAACGGAGCTCCACTGGTGACCGGTAGAGCAAGAGGACGGGGATATCAACGCACGCTCCACCACTTGTGAGACGACGCCCGGGACGGAGGCAGAGCTCTTGTATTGTCACACAGCGCGAGACAGCCCACGAACATCAGCCCGACAAAATGATGATGATTATGAGGATGGGTATATACACAAGTAGACGATGATGAACTGCACAGTTAGCGCTCACAATATATATATTTTTGTCTTCTGGTGGGCTGGCGGAACTGCACGTATAAAATAATAACCGCAGTACAGTGCCGTTGATATTATAGCTCATTTTCTTACGAGAGTGCCCCATTGAACTTCATCGTTGTTAAAGAATGCCGAGAATGTCATTAACCTTCAAGCACTGATACTCTGGGAGAACAGTCTTTTGTCGTACTCATCGAGTTCGTAGGACGTCCTATTGTTTGGTTTGAAGTGGCGCATAGCGCCTTGTTGTTTAAGTCAGTAATTTGCAGGTGTCAGATGTTCAACACTGTTGTCAACCCAGAACTACACAAGAGGTTGTTGTGAACGAGAAGAGAAACAGAGGGGCTCAATTTTTGTTAAGCACGACCTCATAAACGTAGCAGGCAATGAAGGTAAGGAAAGCGTAGGGGTAATTAGTGGTGGTTGAAACTTAAATGTAAAACATAATGAAGAAAAGTGAAATGAAAGTGGATGAAAAGTTTACTTGTCGCCGGTGGGGAGCAAGCCCACAAATTTCAGATTGCGCGAAGTTTGTAGTGTACTAGAGGTTGCGAGGCTATGTAAGCGCCCTATCGTATGTTCAATTCAACTCAACCTCAGCGCATCTACTCAACGTTGATATATTGAAAGAACCTAGTGTGCAATTATGGACAGAATATTTTGATTTGCACAAAGTCCATGCCATGTGGCATGGGCGCCAGTGGTACCATCAAACGAATGTTACAAGTATAGTTGCAGCGTGA
This sequence comes from Dermacentor silvarum, assembly GCF_013339745.2. Lineage (NCBI taxonomy): Eukaryota > Metazoa > Arthropoda > Arachnida > Ixodida > Ixodidae > Dermacentor > Dermacentor silvarum. The sequence goes on from NC_051156.1 coordinate 144,556,335, forward strand.
GCTCTCGAGAAGAGTGAAAAAAAAAGCTTCAGAACCCTCTCAAGTATCCCAGCAGTAGCAGTGCCCCTTTATAAATAAAAACAGTATGCTCTCCTAAGAGAACTTGAAGAGGAAGAATGGAATAGAAGGCAACAATCCTACATCACAACAAATATTTTTCAACGAAAATTTTATTTGGAATCTGTACAACAGTGCAAGAGATGTCAACCATGGCACTTGCTTTAGGTGCAGTGGAAGATGATTTGCTGGGACTCCGCCTTTGTTTCTAGAAAGAAACAAAAAGAACAGGTGTTTGTTATCAAACTGAAGCACGTGAGCCAGACAAATTGCGCTGATTCAATGCCGTGATTTTCTGCGAAAAAATTTCTATAGAAAACAATTGGGGGTATTGCTTCTTGAACGATAACGTGAGCAGATGCTAACAAAGAACTAGAAAATATGTTGGGAAGCATAACGCTACTCCAGCAAGTGATGTATCCAAAAACACAAGCTGCTCTTTTCTCACTCGTAATAGTGCCGCTACACGTTCACTATATAACCAAATACGCTCACTTGCAGCGTTTACAATTAACCAACACACCGGTTTGTGAGTAAGTTTGCGCCTTGCAGTTTTCGTTGTGAGTTCAAAGAAATATGATGTTTCTTTCCACAGCGGGATCTACTATCGATTGTTTCTCAGCATAGCATAACCTATGTTTAGATTAGGGTCACCTGAGATGAGAGCTACTTACATTTCTTCTTGCGCAGAAGAGCGGCGTAGTCGAGGCCAGCTAGGCCGTACTTGTAGTTGAGACCATACGTGGGCAGAAGCCCGTATCCCACGCCGTAGTGACTGACGCCGTAGGCAGGAGCCACAGCGGCTACGGCCGGAGCAGCCGCAACCAAAGCGGGGGCAGCCGCCACGGTTGCAACGGCCGGGGCCGCGTGGTGCACCGTGTCAACACGAGTGACTGTTGCCGCTGGTGCCGCGGCGTGGAAGGTCGTCACCGCTGGAGCGTGAGCCACCACAGCTGGAGCTGCGTGGAAGGCGGCCACCCTGGTCACGGCTGGGGCTGCCACAGCAACGGCTGGAGCTGCGTGTACTGTTGCGACGGCAGGGGCGGCGTGGTAGGCGACCCTGGTGACAGCAGGCGCGGCATAGGCCACTGCGGGGGCGGCGTGGTAGGCGACCCTGGCGACAGCTGGTGCGGCGTAGGCGACCCTGGTGACCGCCGGTGCGGCGTAGGTGACCCTGGTGACCGCCGGAGCGGCGTAGGCTACTGCAGGAGCAGCGTGAACCACCCTGGTCACGGCTGGGGCAGCGACTACGGCCGGCGCTGCGTGGTAGGTCTGCACTCGGGTCACGGCCGGGGCAGCAACGAAGGCCGGAGCGGCGTGATAGGCGGCGATCCTAGCAACGGCAGGGGCGACGGAGAGTACCGGCGCCGGAGCGTGGTAGGTTGCCACCGCCGGTGCCACGGCAGCGACGGCTGGTGCGGCGTGGTAGGTCTGGAACCTGGAGACCGTGGCGACGGATGGAGCAGCGTGCACGGTGGCCACTGCCGGGGCAGCGTGAACGGTGGTTACTGCAGGGGCGGCGTGATAGGTGGCCACTGCCGGGGCTGCAACGGCGTAGCTGGCGGGGGCGAGGCCAGTAACGGCAGCGCCGTAGCCACCACCGATGAAGCCAGCGAAGGCGTTGCTGGCCATCGCCAACACGAGAAGAGCACGGAACTGCGAGAACAAATAGACGTATAGCTTTCTCTAGAGAGATCTACAAAGACTGTTAAAGGAACACAAAATCAAAATGTATACTTTGGTAACTTGTTTTGTGATAGACCATCAATAAATAAAACTTTTCGCTCATTATGTTGGGAGAACTGTTGGTGACTAAGTTCTTGTTTTGAAGGCATCATAGAGTTTCTGCTTCTGCGTCGGGCAGTGTGCCATAGCGGTTTCGTTATGGACGTGTTTACACACGGTTCGCGATTTCCTCTTCTTGTGTCCACCAAGCTCATGCTTTTCAATATTTCTGTTCTTGAATACTTGTATTGCGAGACAAGTACTCTGACGGTAATGGGTGTGATGCTCTGCTGCTGAGCGCGAGGTAGTGGGATCGATTCCAGACCGTGGCCACAGCATTCCGATGGGAGCGTAGTGCAACAGCGCTTGTGTACAGCGATCTGGAGACGGGGTAAAGAGCTCCAAATGGCGAATGCTCCATGGGAGCCTCCCACTACGGCGTCCCTCATAGTAGCGAAGTTTGGGGTCGCGCAGCCACAAACAAAGAGCGACAGCGATTGCGCAAAGGGTAGGCAAATTAGTTACGCGGAAATGCGTAATGTGACGAAAGTTATGATGCAAGGGAAAAGTGTAATTGGTGCGAAAAATTTTTACCCAGCTTTCAGGTTGATACTATTCGCTTTTCACGCAAATGATCAGCTTCGCACTGCGGTTCAACTCCCTTTACAAGGCGTGTATCAAGGTTTGAGGCCCAGCTAGTGGTGTTCCATTACAGGGCACACCGGAATCAGGATTTGGTTGTATCATTTTTTATGATGATATATTTCACGTTTGATGCACATATACGTTGCTCGCGGGAAATAAAAAATAAACGAGACAGTTGGAATTCAGAGCTTGTCCTCGTCATTTCCTGTCCTTGTCCCGGTGTGTGCTGTAATTCCCAGTGTACACTATAGCGCCGTTATTTAACTTTGCTCAGCTTTATATTTGTCCCTTGTTTGTTAACCATTCAATTTTGTCTTGTACGTGTCGTACGACACTGCGTTAAATATTATCCCGACGATATGCTATTCCCACATTCCTAAGCTGGATCGATATATTTATATATATCCCGACGCTTCGGAATATAAAGCTTTCCGCTAGAAAAGTACTGGTAATTTCTGAACGTCGCCCAAGCACCAATCCACCATTCTCGCGGGTACCTTCTTATACCTGTGTGATTAGAGTTCCACATTCTCGCCATACTAGGTTCCGCGTGCATTTACCGGAACACTTACATGTAGGCATGCTGCCGCATGTTTTTTTTTTCCTTTTTTATCTGAGCTTTATGTGAGCAGTGAGAGTCCTCGAACAGTCTACGCGGGAAGTGCTTCAGTTAAGCAAGGACGCGTTCGGATATAGGGTTTCTCCAGCTCTGTCGCATTCTCGAACTCCAGCTGTGCGATGTACGCAGCAGAGCCCTCATAATAGGGCCTCCAATTTAAACGCAAGAAGAGCAAACCTTTCCACGCGAAGCGCCTCTCAGCTTTTACTGATGTATGAGTTTCGTTTCCCTGTCAGAGATTTCTTTATGGCCTATCCTTCGGACACGAAAGGACGCATTAGTCTTCCGTTAGCGCAACTTGATTTTTTTTTCCGTTCTCGCGTCGCTCCCGTCTAAACGAAATAGCCGACCAATCGCTTTCCAAACCGGTGCATTATTTCGCTGCCCCCTTGACGACACCGCAGTTTTTAGCCAATAAATTTGATGCAGCTTAAGATAAGATTATGTCAGTGTGCGCGATATCGATATCTGCCAATTTTGTTTTTAAATATAGCCTGTAAGGTAGTGAAACTGAACAGTGGGTTGCGATTGACGCCGTACAGAGGTGGGGCTCCACAATAATTTTTACCACCTGGGGTGTTTTAAAGTGCACCCAGATCAAGCTACATGAACGCTCTTGCGTTCCGCTTCCATATAATGTTGGTTGCCGCTGCCGGAATTCGACCAGGGAAACGCCATAGTCAGACCGACACCCCGACTAGTCGCATTAAAGTTGTCTATGTACTTCTCTGCATATTATTACAGTTCTGGTATGCGATTTAGTCCACCAAAGGAGTCAAGAACAGACACGTTAACTAAACGTTCAACTATCACTGATTCGTCACCGAAGGCAATAAAAGTATTTCAACCACTTCCAAGCCAGCAATGGATGTAATCTCGGTCGTGTGAAATGCAACCGTGGGTGAGCGGTATTCCACGACTCATACAGGTTTTGGGATTTCGAGCTGGTAACGCTGAATCACAAAGTTAGTTGTATCGCACTACTCTTCTCCATTGCACTGCTAGGCACCGAGAAGAAACCCTATGGCTCTGCGTCACTTTGAGACAATGTTTTGCCCAGCAATTATTCGACAGACGCCAGCATTCTGTAGGTCTCTGAAACTCACCATGGCTACCAGTGTGTCTGCTGTACGTTCACCACCAACAAACAGCTCCTGTCTGATACTCATGAAAGTAGCTTCCGGATGTTTTTATACTGGGGCTTTGGGACAAGGATGACGACAAGACGCAGCGATAATTGAAAAAGAAAGCCGAAAAAAAAACGATCTCCAGATCAGCAACGGCCACTAGTGTTGTTTGCTGTATAGACAGTATCGCGCGTGGCCCATACACGGCACAGATTCCACAGGTGCCGAAACGTCCCTGAACCAGAAGCACTCTGGATCTCCGTTCACTAGGGAGGCGCTCGGAGGCTTATACTTCTTTCTTAGCCCTGGGCGGTATACACTCATCGTTGGTTGCAACTACACGGCTTCATGAAGGCCAGAACGTCAGCGTCTTTTTTGGCGTAGCCACTCCACGGTTTGATAATGGGTGAGCCTATAGAAGCGAAAGATGAGGGGAAAAAATATGTCCCCACGATAACGAGTAGCTTGGAGCTAATTCTTACAGCGTCTAATGGAGAGGACGTCAATAATAATGACATTTAGCGTTCGACAATTTGTGCACAGCGAGTTATTCTCGCTTTTGAAATGAAGTAGGTAAATGAATAACGCAAGGATTAGCTATAATTTCTGCACATCGTGATACCTACGGTATTTACGAAGCGCGTAGTTTTATTATAGTACTTGGAATCAAAAAAGCTGCACGTGGGCTTCTAATTACAGATGGAAGTCAATTTAGTTTGAAACCATATTTGATAATGCCCCAGGTTCTGCATGCCTTATTTTGTTACAGTACCAGACAGGAGCGCCTCCCCATACTGCACCTTTATTTATATACTACTGTTTTCCCCGAATCATGTCAACCTGCGAGTATTACGCCGAACGTTGCCACCGCGCACTTATTTTCTTGCTGACTCACGAGTGCGGCTTCATGTCCCTTTGCTGCTTGCTACGGATAGAAAGCGAAACTGTGAGAGAACCACACGACTTCCCATCCATCGTTATAAATCACTCCGGTGCAGTACTGCATAGAAGCTCGGCGTTAGTGTATTTCACCGGGTGGGGAGAAGCCTACGACTTTTCGCCTACTGCGACGGCACGCAGCTTTCTCGCTGTTCCGTTAGGGTCCGCGAAAGCTTTCACAAAGAGCCTTCAGTTCATTCCGAATGCCTTTCACGGCACTCAGGCTCTCCTTCTCGAAACAGCACTGCGTCCTCCCAATATGTGCGCCATGCCGCGGTAATTTCCCCGCCGTCTAGCTGTAGACGTTCGCATTCTGAGTTGTAGCTGCCGGAGGCTTTGGGACCGATCGCGCGCACAGATATACGGATCGCAGCCAGTGATGCTCCGGCGTCACGTTATCGGGACGAGCGCATTTGTCTTACAAGGAGTAGATTATGAGGCAACAGGCCGGAAGCGCCACACGCACAGACCTACAAAACGCGCGGTCGGGCGAAGCGAGGGCTGCGCACAAACACACCTACGCACAGCGCCACAAACCGGTTTCATCCGCGCTACCCGGACCCATGCGCGGGGCGGATGCGCGTTCCGTGTTACGCGATGCACTTTTCCGTGGCGTACGTCGAAGGACGATATTTCTACGATCGTGTTGATCTAGCGAGCCGTTATCGAAGCCCGTCGCTTTACAATATCCCCGAAATGATCGATCGTCTGATTACGTTTTGCATCGCGAGCCTTACTGCATTGCTTTAGGTTGGACGAAATGCAGCCGCGAGCTACAAGTGCTGAAGGGCAGATATGTTGAGAATTTCCACTGCATACTTTTACTTTTTCTTAATGCTTTGATTCGTTACATCTGCACACAGCATCTTTGCGTCCGCTGGAGCACACGGATTAGAATAGAGACCCGCTTACGGGCGAAGTGTTCCGATAGTGTACAATAAATCAATGGTGCAAGCATGAATAAAGTCGGCATGTTGGTAAAACAAACTAATGCTGTTTCATTTTTCAACAACCCCTTGAGATAGAAACCCTGTTATACATACCTAGTTTTATTATTGTCATCCTCACAATGCCATTGTGTATCGATAAGTGTCTGTGTAATGAGCACTACGGCCTCATCTGTTTTCAAACGCATGCCCTTCGTGATTATGTGGCACTGTGTTAGGAAAAAATACGCATTCACGCTCTGGAGTTGTTGTTACCTTGGTAAAACTTGTTTGCGTTGCCAATTATTTCGTAACCGTAATGGTTGTCCTGCTGTGGTTACTTATTCGGCGGCGCAACAGGGACTTGAACGTACGAATGGATTCCAGGGTAAATACGTGGTTACTCAAGGACCTAGAGATTTCTACCTGTGAAAGATTGCCTGCCTATGGTGAGTACAAGATACAAGCAAGAAGGCACATTTCCTTTCCTTTCACTAAAAACCTTCTGCTCCACTTTTGCGTGCGAAGTACCTTATGCGCCCGGGCTGTCGGCATCTCCTGTCGTAATGATCGTCGTCGTAGTCGTAGTCACGGTAAGCAAGCTTCTCGTGCTCGCGCTCGGCACGCGCTCGTGCCACTGCTCCCACTCTCGTCGTCATCGTCGTCTTCCACAGCTCGCTGCGTTGAAGCAAGCGGTTCGTGCTCGCACTCGGCACGCGCTCGTGCCACTGGTCCCGCGTTCGTCGTCGATGTCGTCTTCCACAGCTGGCTGCGTTGCCGCTCATCATTCCAGCGTAGAATTTCACTTGCCTTCTGTCGTCGTAATGGGGAGGCCGCTTTTACGAGGTTATAAGCAATTGCTTAAGGCAGTATGACCGCATTAGCGGCGCATCACTGCATGCTTCCCACCTCCCCAGGTTTCACGTTAGTGGAGCTGCATTTCGCTCAATGGGCCATTTGAAACTTACGCATAATTGTGCGGGGCGCGTCTTTTTAATCTGTCTCGGAACGCTAGCCCGTGCCTGCGCGTGCCATGCAGCGCCTGCTTCGTGTAAACGCGGGCGTCTACGTAATTCTGAAGCAACGCCGATGCTGCTGCCAGCTGCAATATTATTGCGATAGCAATTATATGGACACTCCAAGTCCATTTTTGCATCGGTGTCGCCGCCGCCGTGATGTTCCGTATAAAGGCCAACGGGGATAACACCATCGCCGTGTGACGTATGCTGTATCTGCCAGTGAAATCACGTAAGGGGAGCCGACGATGGCGGCTCAATCTCGCGCACGCGAGGGAGGAAAGCGGAGAGCAAACGTTCCGTCGTCCGTCTCGCGAAAGCGTGTGGTGGAGGGTAGGGAGGGAGAGAGGGTGGGGTTGTGGTCCGGCAGCAACCGCCTATTTCACGACCGGGTTCAAGGGGAACTGACGATCGTGGCTCAGACACGCGTGAAATGGAGGAAAGCAGTGAGGCTGCGCGGGACGGAGGGGGGCGGCTTCTCCTCCGCCAGCAACTGCGTACATTGTGCGGTGGCACGTGCCGTATCTTCGAAACGATCTGCAGACGGCTCACACCTTTGGGCGTACTGTGTTCTCGCCGATCAGTATGCGTTGAAGCGATAGACAACACGAAGGTCACATGTCGCGTGGTGGACGGGCACACGGAGTGGATACCCATGTTTTGAAATTCCCGTCGGACAACGGCCTGGATCATAGCAATCGTGGTTGGTGATAACTTGGTGGGCGTCGCGGAGTAGGATGATGAATAGGCTGCCTCGAGCTCGAGACGAACAACGAGAATTACATATATCACATGGGATTGGCTAGCGGGGATGGTCCTCACAAGTGGACGTATAGCAGCGGTATTTGGCAGGCGCACGATGTGGGTCGTGATACGTCGGCTCTCGGCCTGTTCGAAGCGGCGGCATTCTTTGATGATGATTTCAATAGCAGAAAATTTGCCGGAAACCAGCAAGTTAAAGGCGTCATCTGCGATACCCTTTACTATGTGCGCCAGACATCCTGTCCTCCGCTTTGCGGCAAAGAGACACGCCATCTTGTACGTATGAGGCGTCGGGCTCTATGGGAGTCCGAGAACGGGCAGCAAGGGCATTGTTTTTGCTGCGACCATGCGCCGGAAGGGGTCGCCGAACAGTTCGCGGAGTTTTTAAATTAAAATGTCCAGCTTGTTAATTCGTCATCGTGGGTTCGTTACCACACGCGTGAGGTGCCGCTCAGGTAAAAAACGACGCTAGCGAGCATGATCTTTGGATTCCATATAGTAATGCTAACACGTTCTTAAAGGTCATCCACTCGTCGACGTCAGTGCAGTCCAAGCTGGAAAAGAGACCAGGGTCGAGAGCCTGGGAAAGCGTCACGACTGGAGCAGTCGGTCGAGTCATAGCCGACGCTGGTGGGCTCTCATCTCTGGGAGGCTTGGTAGCGAACTCGCTGAAGTGACCGCTTCGGAGCTCCATCATGAGGTCGGGGATCGCAAACCAAAATGTTACGTGCAGAGATACATAAATAAGTGAACTAATTGCTATGTATTTACAAGAGCAGCGCAGCGAGAGACGAAGATGGAAACCCAGCTCGTGCCAAGCCCAGATGCCCGTCTTCGTCTTCCTTTGCACGATGTCTCTTTAGCATATGTTGTATCGCAAAAATATTTATATCAATGTAAGAAAGTGCGTACTTATGCCAAACAAATTGCTAACTATTGGAGTTATTCGATTAAATTACTGTTTAGGAGCAGCACTAACAAAAGAGTGTTTGCCTATTTCTATTATTGTTCGTCGAAAAAGTTCGGTCTGCAGGTGCTCAACGTCGGCTGTTTTGGTCTGTTTACACCGCGCCCGTTTTATTTTGCCAGTCGTTTGCTTGTTTTTCGGTCTTGTTACTCCGACCAGAAAATTTAGCAAGCTTAAGGCAATCTTGTGGTATTTCTTAGCTGATTACATAGTCACTGGAAATAATGCAAACAAGTTATTGGAAAACCCGTGAGCCTAATTAAAGTTGGCCCATCGTTCTACAAGGAACGTGAAATGAAGGAAAAAAAAATAAAGGCGAGCTAAGGGCCGTCCTAAATGAGACCTTTTCGCCCAAACTATCATTCTTGGAAATTTCAGGACAATCGGATATTTTTTCGCAACTAAACATCAGTTTGAAAACATCAACCCTGTTTCCTCCCGAATTTTATTCTTGAGATGTTGATATTCGAACGCAAATACTGTTTTCTTGTAAGCATTTCTGTGAAATACCTTATCTACTTTTTATTTGTGTGCAGACATGTGGAATGAATTAAAATAAAGACATCGAGGCAGTTTGAAGAAATGTTCGCAGTAAATGTGTCAGTTTAAAATTCATTTTCTTTTTTTCAGAATGCACTTCACTCAACAGATATATGAGCCGTGCCAGTTTATGCACAGCCAAATCGTTCGTCTAAATACTTGCGAAACAGTTTCGTTTCCTGCTTTCAATTTTTTACTTATTACGACTGCTATCTCTAGTGATTCTTTATTCGCATAAGGACATTTTTTTCCACTGATATTTTATAAGTTGCGCTCGCGAAATATGGCAGGCGGCAGGATTTGTGGCTCCCAGTTCCAGATATTCAAACTATGCGATAAGTCCAAAGCCCCCAGCACTTTTGTTTTCAAGAATGGCGATACGGGGCCACTGTTGGAATCCAGCGAATGGTTCGGCGAAGCCGAACACGGTGAGATAATCCGCCTTTTGACTTCACTATACGTTTAGCTTAGGCGTTTCATAATCCACCTTTTCACTTCACTACGCGTAAAGCTTATAAGCGTTTCATAATCCGCCTTTCGACTTTGCTACGCGTAAAGCTTTGGCGTTTCCCTTAATGTATCCCTTTGTTCATTTTTGGCGCGCATTCTGTGTCGCAGCGAGCCCGAGGCAGTGGCCCCATTTCTCCGGAGGAGGCAGTTTCCACGTACTCTCGCCTTACCCCACTCGTTGAAGGCTAGGTCTTCGGCGCGCGAGGCGTCTTCCAAAATTTATCCGGTCGGCTTTCGATAACCGAACAGGGTCATATTGGATTATGTCGATCGCAACGTGTCAGAGCGAAGAAAGGAAATCTCAAAGGCCTACCTTCTCTTGGGATGCACTGCGCAGTAGAAACTCCGGCTACGTGTCTGTGCTAGGCTCGCAAAGCCCATTTTATGGTAGTTGAGAGCAAACATTATTGCGGAAGAATTGCTCTCCATACTAAAGACTTATGAGCAATGCGAGTGTACACGGTAAGAGCTGCTCCTTCACGCTACCAAGGTCTTTTGCAGTTAATCTAAGAGACAGTTTTCTTTCACTCAGCTCACAGTCGAAGTAAGTGTCCCCTCTACTTCACGGTGAAAGTTTGATTGAAATCGTGTATTTACACGATGTTCTTGCTTTATCTAACGATTAACCATTGATCCTGCTTGCACGGGTATTACGGTTCACACCTTCTAATACTGACGTGTACAACTTTTACACAGCCCAATAGTTTACTGCATAATCGTGGCACCTACCAGTAATACACCACGCACGAAATAGGCCGTTAGTGTCGTTGCGACATTTTCAGTGGCGGCCAGCCAGCAAGGAAGTACAAGCCCTTGCTTGTATCGGCAGGTTGCCAAGAGCAGACCGCTATTAGGACCTCATAGGTGTGCGCTATTAAAATTTGAAGAAGCACTACAATACTACGTTGCTAAAATGCTCTTTATGAAATTTAATAAGCAACATTCATCGCTATCAGAAACCCCGCACATACTTGTAAGCAATGTGAAGCTTCAATAAATGGGCATTAGCTAATTCTCAAGGCCGTTCCTTTGCTGACACGGTGAGCGTCATTGATGACAATGGCTGAACCAATTTGGGATTTCTGCATCACATAGCATATAGAACAAGAACACACAAAATGGTGCGATGTCTTGCTAAAGCATTGTAACGCTACCAAGACGCACTGAAAAACAAAGAATTGAGCAAAAGCAAATTAGTCACAGAGCAGAGAATTGAATTTTCGGTGCGAACGCAAGCAGACAAATAGTTTCTGTAAGCCTTCTTGTCAAATTCATTGCCTAAACGACCAGAGAGTGCGTTTTAGGTTGTTTACTGAATTTCTATATAATTCCTTTAAAACCGTAAAAAATATTCCAGGTTACAAATCTGAGATACTTGCAGCAACTTGCCAGCATTTTACCGGTAGCCGTCCTTCAACACATTAACTAGACACGAAACAACCTACAAAAGTGTGACTGCGAACCAAAGTGGCCACACTTCACAGCCAGTTAGATAAGAAGAACCTGCCAAGGTAAGTAATGCTATTCGCTTTGAAAGTACCAAAAGTGACCTGCTCTGGACGAGTAGAGCGTTTGATTGGGCAGTTCAAACAACGCTGCGGGTCACCACCCGATGCTTGCGTCAGCGGTTACGTGAATAGGACGTCAGGAGATTGGAATAAAAATAGACTGGAAAAGTTTTACGTTACAGGGCCGCTGGCGACCAACGTATACCCTTTTTTTCGGACATGCCTACACATTCATAAAATGAAGTTCCTCGTTCGCCTTTTTTGTATTTTCTGCCAGATCATGTATCATATTTTGTCCATAAATGCGATCCTATCTCTGTGATCGATGGTGTAGGTAGCAGTTGGCTTTTTTTGTCGTTGTCATGGAGGCACGAGCCGCAGAAGCGATGTCCGATCCCTTCCCTAAGTGTCATGCAGGTCACTTTGTGAGAAAGTTGACAACATTTCGTGTTGTCCAAATCACTGCGTGCACGGTGTAAAGAACTTTGTTCTTTAAGTCCACCTTGACAATGATGGCGTCCTCAATGGTGAAAACAGCAGACAGGATGCGCTACACGTGCCCCAGTAGATACCGACGGACGACAGTGACGACGGCATTACGACGATGGGCACAAAGGTGGCAAGATGCTGACAAACGCAGCAAATCGACTGCAGCATTACTACGGCGGTATGACGAGAATGGAGGTGACTGCATGGTCACGGCTCTGAGGACGATGGCATGGCAGCTGTGACATGTAGCATGACAACGACAACGATGACGACAGCGGTGAATTGACTGCAACACTGACATGACAAGTGCTACTCAAAAGCATGAAGCCACCACTCTGAACGTGGCCGATCGCGTATGCCATGTACAATTTGAATGGAGGCAAGGGAGATGGCATTGCGCGAGACAGGAACCGTCAAGGTGCTGCAAGGGATTGCTTCGGGTTAAAGAACTACCATGCTCAAATACACTGTTTCACAGCAAGTTGAAGCAGATATGTGGAGGAATTGCTTAAGTGAAGAGCTGTAGTTAATTTAGTAACATTGTCCACTTGTACCTCAAGACTTATACGCAATTTACATTGTCACTTAGGCATCGGTCACAGCGCACGTCAAGTTACTATATCTAGGTCACTCCCGCGGTCTTGGTTTAAGCGTCACTCTGTAATTATTGTGCACCCTAAATAATAATTGCAGATAATCTCTATCCGCGATTACGGCATGAAACGCCAAGTGTGACAATATGTTAGACTGGGTAACACGCCTAGCCACATTCATTGCAGGATATAACAGCATCCCTGCAAAATATCGCGTTTTAACTGAAACCAGATGTGCCCAGAAAAACTGTGCCCAGAAAAACTAACAATAATACACGTTTTCAATACACCACAACTCAAATGCCTCTTTTATAGCTAGCACAAAGTAACGGGGAACTTAAGAGAAGCTTCAGCTCGGGGTCAACTTCGTTGCCAGCCTATTGAAATAGATTTAATACGCAGAAACGTTTTTTTAGACAACCCCTAGACCAACTTGTATAAAGTTTCTTGCATTTCAGAGACAAAATATGTTCAAGTGACTGTAGGAAGTGAAATTTCTTGGGCCTGAAAGCTTTTACAAAAATTTGCGAAATTAGGCGAGCATCACAAATATAGGAGCACAAAATTGACAAATCTGCAACTCTGCACGAAAATCGTGTATCGAAGTACTGTAAACGGGATCTGTTTGATTATCAAAATCTTACAAATTTGATGCACGAATTTACACCTTATGGGAATTTGTTTCAACGTTTAAAAGGGTTTTGCAAAAGTCCTACTCACATAGTAGTGGCATACATTTCAGAGCGGTGTATGAAACATCAATTTTGTGCGCCTTAGATGCATTATTAGGTGCAATATACAGAAGCGTGATACGGCATTTCTTTGTGACAATCTTGTTTGTCAACAAGCTTTATTGAATATTTAACGCCTAAATAAAGGAACGCTTTATGCGGTCCTCTATGTTTCTTTAATGCAATTGTCCTCACCAAATTCGGTGCCTTGGTTCCCAATGAAAAAGATTTCTTCGTTCTCATGCATTTGGGTATTAAGTACTCCGCCTATTGAACGTCCTCGCCACGCAGACGTTCTATTCGCGGAGCGTTGTGGGCAAGCCCAGCTCCACGCTGCAGCAATTTTAGTGCAAGGCTTTTAAGAAGGAGCGGGGGCACTACGAAGCGGGTCAAATGTGATCTTTCATTGCTAATAGCTCTGCTTCTGCTCAACGCATTGAAGTACTTTTTGCTGCAAAGTATTTCTCAGAATATGACATTTTCACTTCAAATGCATTTACCGACATCCATAAAAAGTGTTTCAGGGCTCCATTAACTAGAGTGGTGCTGGGATATGACTTCCGAGATCGGATAGCTCCCCCGTCGTGTCGTTTGTCTCGGAGGCTGTTTTCTGACAACTGCGTTGTGTTCGCTGACCTCGAGTCACCCACGTCGTCTGCTAATGTACTTGTTAGATTTAGTTGCTAAAAGAAAGTCATAATTACCAGTCCTGTCAATCTGTCTTTTGCGATACGAAACGGCACGTAAGAAAAAAAAATTGCTCATGCAATATATATACTGCGATGCGAAACGGCAAAATCAAAATGCTGTTGCGTACGTTCTTTCTATTGGTATAATGAATGCATTGATTCATGAGCCAGAATAGAATTTCAGAAAGAGAAATGTGTTAAAGTTAAGGAAAATAGGGAAATGTGTATATTATACACCTCGCACTGTTCTACAAGTAAAATGACAAAGTGATCAGGTCCTTTGGAGAAGCGACCCTAAGCTGTTGGGATAGGTGATTTTTTCTGCTTGGGAGCACATTTCCCGAGGTAGACGAGTCCGCAGTATTCATTGATTGATGGGACGTCCCAGTGTATCACACGCGCTTTCAAAAAAAGTCACAGGCCCGCTACGGTGGCGTACACCGTCGGCGGCGGCATCGTCGCGAACCGCAACGGCTATTGGAGTGACCCCAAAGTAGACCCCGGCGGAGAAGGTTTTCTGCCCTGAGGTTCTTTTACGTCCATTGAATGCTTCGCAGATGAGCGTTTTCCTTTCTTTTTTTTTAATATTGCTTTATACCGCCTACATTCATCCACAACACCCACTATCGGAATGCTGCCGCCGGGGACCGTAATCAAACCTGCAACCTTTTTTTTTTTCAGAAGAAAAAAAAATCCGCCGGAAACCATATCTGCATCACTGTCGATGTTAATACGATTAGCTTTGAAGCAGCGTAGGGAAACGTACACCTTTTGCTACGACCAAAACGTGTCATTAATGAGGCGTGTATTGAAGACGTGGCTTATCTCTTGCGCTCGGACTAATTACTGACACAACCAGTGACCCAAGTTGGCATTAACGAGGTTTATTGAAGCACTGGCATATGTATGGTGTGACTCGCCCAGCGGACTCCAATTTACGTCAAATGAATTCACTCATAAGCGTCACATACGCCAGGGCCACATCCTTTTATTGGCTACAGTTCGTCGAATGGTTGGTTTCGAGCGCACTTTCCTCAGCACAGCAGCCCTGTGTTGGACCCATTAAACCATGGAAAACTACGCAGTTTACCAAGTTGGCGTAAAAATGGTTCGCTGACAGCAAACTTAATAACAGACGTACCGCAAGATATACCGTAAGCTGGATGAAGTTCCCAAAGAATGCTAATCGCAATAAAATGCATGTGAAGCGAGTTATGGGTGTGGTTGCATCCACACTACATTGGAGCGAATGTATGAGTAGGATGATAAAGGGCTAAACAGTGCGAGCAAGAAGTAACGGTGGCTGGTTAATTACTAAGGCTGAAAATGATGTCGATTGAACATACTAAACCTTTTAGACATAGTGCGGATCCAGACTGCACGCACATTTATTCGGCAATATAACCCATCGATGAGCGAGCTGCTTAACGTTCTTTTTTTTTAGGAAAGCGACCTGAGTATGATAGAAAACAAAAGACAAATTACGACATCTACGCGCACTCACATGTGTTGCTCTCAGCGCAACTACAATTTGGAGGCATAGAAATTTAGACATAAGCAGTGTATCAACTGCACGACTATTTTTGGAGGCAATGATAAGTTAAGATATAAGAGTGAAAATGGCTTCATGAGCTGCTTCTTTTGCTATTCTTACTCTCAAGCGTGGTTACAGTTTTTTTTTAACTGCAGCGTCACGTGGTTATATTGAAGGAACCCTTTTTGTCAATACCATGTTATCCATATGCCCCACGTGCATCGGGTCGGCTATATTACTCCTCCATTCCTCAACGATTAATAGCTGCTAACGAGTGCTCACCCTCACTATTGTTCTTATTCTGTGTCCCTACATTGGCGCGCTAAGGCTCCTCCTAACGACTTTCTCGTCTTCTTTCATATGTCTCCGGCTGTCGTTGCTCCATCACAACCCCTCGCTCGCACGCCTCGACTATTTCTTTATTATGGAGTTTTAAGTGCCAAATTCCCGATCTGATTATGAGGCACGCCGTAGTGTGGCACTCCGGAAAATATCGACCACCTGGTGCACCTAAATGCACCTTTAACGAGCACCTAAATCTAACTACACGGGTGTTTTCGCATTTCGCCCCCATCGAAATGCTGTTGCCGTGGCCCGGATTCAATCCCGTGGTCTCGTGCTTAGCGACCCAACATCATAACCACTAAGCAACCACAGCGGGTGTCGCCTCGACAATAAAAAAAAGTACAAAGATTTGAAGATCATTACTTCAGTTCGGCACAAGAACGCTAAAGCAGTAATGCAGGTTGCAAACCACACGATAAAATACAAAGAAAGACAGAAAGAAACTGAAAGAAAGAAAGAAAGAAACCGAAAGGAAGAAAGAAACTGAAAGATCGAAACTGAAAGAAAGAAAGTCGCGTTGTGACCTTAGTTCACAAGTAAAAAGTCAGATGAAAGATATCATCAGAAAACATTAATTACCTTTCTTCACGATAAAAATTAAACCTGAAGAGTAGCGTTAACTGAACGACACCTACTGCGGGATGTGGTTTAGGAGTGCCATGAGTCGCAGCGAGAAGACGATTAGGCAATTTTACTGCGCCCGAGATTTGCGGTACCGCGCTCTAGGGGGCCCCGACGCGCGTGTCCGACCTCTCACGTACCTGAAGCTTGGACACGTAGCATTTATTCGCTCAAGACTGAGTCCCCGACTAAAATGCCGGTGCTGTGGCAATCTCGCGGCTACTGTGTTGCGCCTCTGGAGAAGCTGTTTCTGGCAGGTGCACCTGATTCACCATAGAACGTCCAATTTTTACATGTGCGCTTCCAAAGGCACGAAATCTCAGCAATCCGCCTTTTTTCACGGCCCGATGGCGCATGCGCCCTGCCCTGGCGGATTAGTCGCGAAACGTTTTGGAAGGGTCGCGCGCGCGGCCGTGCGGCTCCATCTCGGGGAAACATCTCCCGAAAAAAAAAAAAAAAGCGCTCGGACGCGCGCTACCGCCAACTCGTGCAGTGTACCGCGTTGAAACTCCACTGGTAGCTCGACGTCGGTGTGGTACCGAAAGCGTGTGTAGCGTAAGACGGGCTTTGGTTGGTACTACGACAGGCTTTCTCGTCCACGGCACCGATAAAATCACCGTGCCTATCATCGTTCGACCACCAAACGCCGCGCGATAGGCCGTCAAACCGATAACGCGACAGCCGCAACGCCTTCATTGGTACATATAAATAATGGCGCTGAAAGTGAGTCAAAGCATGCCTACGAAGTTGAAAGGTTGAAATGCGTAAGCTTCGACCCTCTCAAGCCATGCACTTGAAGTTTGAGCCAATGTTGATCCTTTTCAGAGAAGGTTAGGCCGGCTAGGCCTAGCGCCGTCGAGTTAGTCCACCCGCTACCGGCGGACCCGTATACTGAAGCGTAAGCAAGTTAGGAGGAAGGAAACTACTTTTATAGTTCAGTTCTGGTCTTAGCGATTTGAAATAAACTACTATTTGCTTCGTACGGCGACAAGCGCTGTGCCCAACGGCTGTGCCAACATCTCTACGTCACGGTTCCCGTAGGCTGCCGCTCGTATTCGCAATGTAGGTGAGTGGGTTTGTACGTGTTGGTATGCTGACACATTTCTTAGTTCCTGAGATTTACTTTTTATCTCTGCGTCAAACGGGAAACAAGAGACGGTACATTCGGTACAGCAGCATAAACAGTTATCAGCTCAGTTATACAGGGTGTCCCAGCTATCACGCAGCACGATTTAAAAAAAGAGGAACGGCGTTACGCAAAGAAAACCCAGTGCGTATTGTTTCCAGTACAGCGGAGTAGCCGCCAGTAATTTTTTGGTTGCTGATATTTAATTAGGTCATTCTAATTAATTATCTAACTCGAAAAGTACTGTCCTAATTATCAAAGTGTCAATGAGAAGGTTGTAGACCAACATGAAACACTCCCGATACAGCTTTCTGTTGCTCCGTACGTGCTACATAAATGTGTTTTTCCGAGCGTGAAAGAAGCCTGCGAATACACGCAAAATGCCTCGAGCGGCCAGTCGCGCGGCAATTTTGCGTGTATTCGCGGGCTTCTTTCACGCTCGGAAAAACACACTTATGTAGCAGGTTTATTTATGTTTTTATCCCGTATATCGCGCAATACATCGATATCTTGGATAACAGACAATGAAGTGCCATGCCGCCGCTATGACGTTCTCGTCGTCATCGACCACACTTCGACTTTCTTACCGAATTACACCTGGTCGCTGATCGGATTCCTGGCAAAACATTCACTCGTTTACAAAAATGCTGATTAAGTGAAAAACATTTTGCTATAGATGCGCAATAAAACGGCAACATTCCTATTATGTTCTTCACTCCCTTGTAAGTTGTTTTTTTTTCGCTAGGGTGGGCACGCGGCACAACGTCAAACGGATTTAAATATAAGCATGCAGGCCCGTTTCATAAAGATACTGCAACAGTGCCCTAGAAATTTTGTTGTCCATAATTCATCTTTCATAGTCTTCTACTTGATTACTATTCAATTTCACACCTTTAAGAACAATTACCCGAATTGTCCTTGCCCCAGGATACGTCAAAGTATATGGTGGGCTTCCGCTGCAGATGCGGGATGCAGATGCACTTTGGACACGTACTGCACAATGTCTTCGTGTGGTTGACCTGAAGAACAAGTGATGGCTGGCGTGAGGGCCGCCCCGGCCTGAAGTCTCCGGAGAGAGACTTCCTCCACCCGAGAAAGAATGTGGGGAAAGGTTCAGACACGCGGGGAGATCAGGGCACACGTGTCACGCCGCAGGGTGGATTTTTGGGCTATGAAAGCTAGTAAGTTGGCGAATATAAAAAGTGTGTTTGTGTGTGTGTGTGTGTGTGTGTGTGTGTGTGTGTGTGTGTGTGTGTGTGTGTGTGTGTGTGTGTGTGTGTGTGTGTGTGTGTGTGTGTGTGTGTGTGTGTGTGTGTGTGTGTGTGTGTGTGTGTGTGTGTGTGTGTGTGTGTGTGTGTGTGTGTGTGTGTGTGTGTGTGTGTGTGTGTGTGTGTGTATTATGTTCTTTCTCACTCCCTTTATTTCATGCTTCACCATCTCGCTTGTTGTCGCATACAGGCAGATCCCGACAGAGTCGTTTCCCCACCCTCGATTACTAAACCGCATGTACCCGAGCCAGTACGGGCAAGAATGCCCAGTGTGTCACGAGCCAGGTACACTCCAACACATGATAGCAGAATGCAAATTTATCCAACAACACCAACCACTCCCCACCAATCCTAACCCCAACATGATCCCCCTACCCATCCAACCCCTTAGAGAGCGATGGAAGATCTTGCTGTCCAGCCCCGCCCTGGAAGACCAGCTTTGGATCGTAACCAGGCGCCAGGCGGCGAGAACAGCATATGGATTCCCGGGAAGTGGGAACCACTTCCATCCGGCGCATGCGCTGAAAAGCTTATGCAATAAAGTTTTTCATTCATTCATGCCAAGCTTGTCACTAGGCTCTTCATCTGGTATTCAATGCTCTATCTCTCTCTCGAAAGTACCATTGTAGCATTCCCTTGTAGTTCGTAAATGAAATATACGCTATAAGGCGACTGTATATTTACAGCACGGGCAGAAATAAACGGGCAGGAGTAGACACTAAGAGCGCTGACTTTCAACAACCCAGAAACAAAATGTTAAAAGTCGTAGATTGGTTTGTCTACTCCTGTCCGTCTTGTATTAATCGCGCTGCACCTACAGTTATGAAGCAACAAGCCCAAATATCGACACTATGCTACGCGGTATGCGGTAACTGTTATTGAGAGTCCATATATCTATTTTTTGACATACGTATTGGGCCCAGCTAAGGTTCTCAATTGAGGACCTTAGGCGAACGAGAAATTGGCGAGAGTTGGGTTGAAGATTAATATATAGAAGACAAAGCCTGGCAATGTTCAATGGCCTGGCAATAGAGCAAGAATTCACGTTTGGCGTATTGTCACCGTCTAGAATCTGTGCAAGAGTACGTTTGTCTAGCTAGATTGCTCACAGGGGGACCCTGATCAGGAGAAGGAAATTGACAGATGAATATGAATAAAAAAATGGGTTGTAACGCATGGAGCAGGCATTATCAAATAATGACCGGCATCTTATCGCTATATTCTTGAAAAGAAAATGCTAAAAGCATTCAATTCTATCGGGGCTGACATATGGGGCAGAAATTTGGAAGTAAACAATGAAACTTGAGGAGAAGCTAAGGACTGCGCAAAAAAGCGATGGAACCAGAAATGTTAAGCGTAACGTTAGGAGGCAGGAGACAGCGGTGCGGATCAGAGAGCAAACGCGAGTAGCCGATATTCTAGTTGACCAACGCCATTTAAGCGTAGGCCTGATAACCGATGGTCTAGTTACAAAGTGGGTGCCAAGGGACGCAAAGTATGGTTAGTTTAAGAGAGGGGTAATTAGAAGTAACTGGGAGAGGACGTCCTGTAGTGGGGACCTAAAATTGGGAGGATGATGATAATTGGGTATGATTTAAAATCTGGCATCGTCGAATTGCTCCAAACACAACGCAACCATCTCTTCTTTGGTTTCATGTATACTCTGTGCTCCACGAAAATGGGTAGCGGCCAAGACTTTCAACTCAATAAGGGTTATCTTCATGACTAAAAAATTACTTTTCTTATTGGTACATGCGGTGATGACTATGTTCAAGTGAAGGTCTTGTTGCGACTATGATACGGACAGTACGTATACATTGCACTAGAACAGTACACTCTATTACACAGAAAAGCGAAGTTCAGCATCTTCGCAACACTGGTTTATGGTAATGCCATCTGCTGTTCAGAGGGCTAAACAATCCGCATAAAGGCAGTCCTCAGAGACCGCAACCTCAATGGTTAAAGCGATACGGTTACAATCTCAGAGGCCTCAAAGCAGCAGCAGCGGTGACAAGTTTTCCTGGAAGATGGCAACACAATTCCAGTGAGCTTGTGCTTGCGCCATTTATTGAAGGTTCCGCAATTCAATCACCCGCAGTTTCTGGTGTTTGCTGCATTTGCAATCCAATATGTAAAAATAATCAGGATGTACACGAAATGCCATGTTTGCGAATGATTTCGGCGTCAGTAGTGCGCGCGTGTAGTTTTTAAGCTATCGTTGAAACCAAGTATGATTTAATGTGTACTATATAGAGCACTGCACTAAAACGGGCGGGCGCGAAAACCTGGGCCAGGCCGGGTAAAGCAATTTTTGGCCTAGTCTTCCAGCCTGGGCCGGGCACGGGCTTAAAGCCGCGGGCTCCGACCAGACCCGGTCCCGTATACTGAGGAGCCTATAGGTTGGTCCTTCCAGCACATGCAACGACGCTGCATAGATCCGCGATATTCTGTGAAAAGCTAAGGTGACAAGTTGTAGAAAGTGGCTGTTAATCGTTGCCAACAATATCCAAAACGTTTTGGTTCTTTTTTTAGTGCCTTGTGTAAAAAGTATTCTTTTGCAAGACGAATAATTATATGTTTTTGTGCTTCTTTAAGAAACAAGCGTTGTTTTCGCGAAAAAAGAATATAGTACAAACGGTCTGGCTCAGTGGCGTACAAACTATTTCTCGAGTGTGGGGTAAATTGCAAACGATTTCATCACCAGCTCTCTCTCCACGCACACGCACACAGGCATGCACGCACGCACGCACAAACGCACACACACACACACACACACACACACACACACACACACACACACTCAAACACACACAAACAGATATATATATATATATATATATATATATATATATATATATATATATATATATATACAGGTGCACTTATGGCAGCGCAATGTCATTTTGGTGCACCAGCCAGAAACGGGACTATATTCATACATTGCGAATTACTATTACAAAGCGTGGCAGAGCCTGGAAATGCGTCTGTCCGTAATTTTTATAATTAACAGACAGGTACCTATTTACCAATCACACATGGCGAACCATGGGGGCTCGAAAAATTAATTTAATCTGGATTTATTTCTTGCAACTGTAGAAAATTTCAATTGTGCTATTTGCCACAGGCAACCATTAAAAATTTTTAAAAGTGTTCGCTGAAACATCCTGTATATTTCAACGTAGTTGTTCAAAATCATGCGCTGTTTCATTCGGAGCTCTGTATGCACTGGAGATACCTGCGGAGGGGCTTTATATACAAATGTTTTACGTCGGCGTTCATTTCTAGATTACGACTAACAGAGGTGTGCTCTCTGGCACGTCTTTCGACATCTGCATGCAAGGGTTTTAATATACAGGGTGTTCATTTTTAAGTTTTACGGAATTTTTACAAATTTCCTATGGCAGGACAGCATAAATCTTATTGTTGAGCTGGGTTATTCGAAGAGGCAGACATTAGTAGCACGAAAAATCGAAACAGATATTCAACTCATTAGGAAAAATTTAGTAATAAACTTCTTAGTTAATTACCTTACGACACATTGCAATTTACAAATTTTAGCCGGTGAGTTTGTAAGACGCATTCACTTGAAATTAATTTCCAGGATGACACCAGTTGCGGGATATTATTTCTCAAAGTATGGCACGAAATACATGGGCCTTCCAGTTACTTTTGTGCTGCAATGTATAAAACAGCATTTTGGTAAAAACCTAAGTGGAACAACAAAGTATCTTTTCGTCGAGCTTGAAAGCGCGTATCTGCAAATTGATGTCATTCTGGAAATTAATTCAAGTTGATATCGCCTCAGAAGCTCCCTGGCTACAATTCGTAAATTGCAATTTGTGTCGTAAAGTAAATAAGTAGGAAGTTATTTAGCGAATTTTGTTTATTAGTTGAATATGTGTTTCAATTTCTCGTGCTACTAATGTCCGCCTCATCGAATAACCCAGCTCAATTATAAAAATTATGCTACCTGCCACAGGCGATTTCTAAAAATTCCGTTAAACTTAAAAATGAACACCCTGTATAATCACTGGGATGGCCAAAGTTGCATAATGTCGTCCAAGTGAAATCAGCATTCTTGAAGGATGCAAAAATACACACTACACCAGCTGGTTAGCATGATTTCATGAGACACATGTTGGTTATCACACCTTGGTGCGCTGCTGTCGCTTTAGACCGGAAGGAGCATGTTATTCAAGATGGTGGTGGATCCTGGGAACGTAGCTGTGGAATAACGCTTTCTAATGGAGTTTATCGCGAACGATGACGTACAACCGACTGAGATTCATACTAGACTTCCAGCTCAGCATGGTCAGGAGACTGGAAGCCATGACATGACATGACAAGAACTTTGAGTCCTGAGGAACTGAGATCTAGGCGAGCCGAAGGCTCCCCCAGATTAAGTCAGTGGCTCCGCCCACGATGGGACCGGGAGACCAAGTCCCGTCGCGATGTCGTGGGCCCTCTGGGCAGCCTGGAGTTGAATTTGAAGATTGCTTCTCTTGAGGGATTCCTCCCATTGCTCTTTCGTGATGGGTGGAGAGGCGTTAAGGGCTGGGCACAACCAGAGCATGTGATCAATAGAGCATGAGCCATGACCACATTTGGAGCACGACTGTGAGTGGTCAGGGTCTATCCTGTTAAGGGACCGGGGAGTGGGATACGAACGGGTTTGCAGAAGTCTGAATGTGCTAACCTGAGGTTTGTTCAATTTGGGGGAGGGGGGGGGTGGGGGGATCTTTGTGGATGTTGACCTCGTTCCGAGCCTGGCTACCCCCGACAGTGCGGTACGTGAAATCGCGCGCTATCCGGTGGGCCTGCTCGTTAGGATTACATCCGAGCGGGTTAGCTGAGCCATCTATGTGGGGTGGGAACCACGAGATTGGTATCCTCCTTCGCTGCTCTCCCGAGTTCTTTGAAGTGCCTTGTTCACAATATTGTTCGCCTGTTCAGACAGGAGTGCGGCCGAGAACGATCTAACTGCTGTGCGTGAGTCTGAGAAGATGATAGGGGGAACTTTTGCGCTGTGAAAAGCCAGAGCGATCGCCGCTTCCTCCGCCACATGTGGAAACTTAGTATAGACAGAAGCTGCATTAAGCAGGTTGCCCTCCGCGTCTACAACCGAGACGGCGAACTTATCCCCACTGTCATATCTGGCAGCATCGACAAAGATGGCTCCTAGTTTGTGCTGATTGATCTTTTTAAGGATCGACTTGTCTCTCGCGAATCTTCTACCCTCGTTATGCACTGGGTCAATGTTTCGCGGGACGGGGTCAACCATGATGCGAGTTCTGGCTTGCTGGGTCAGGCTAATTTTGGTCCCCGGTTCATGTCTGGGCTGGATACCCGCTTCTTCTAAAATCTTGATCCCTGGCTTAGAGGACGATAGTCTCGCTATTTGAGCCACTGTGTGAGCTTCAATTAGCTCATCGATAGTGTTGTGGAGTCCTAGCTCCAGCAACCTTTCGGTGCTCGTTCACTGCGGAAGGCCGAGCACGCGCTTGAGGCCAGTTCTGATTAGAGAGTCGAGCTTGGCCTTTTCCGCCTTACACCAATTAAGGTACGGCGCGATGTAGGTAACATGACTTAAGAAGAATGTCTGGTAAGCTCTGAGCAGATTGTCCTCTTTGAGACCGCCTATCCGATTTGAGATGCGGGCTAAAAGTCTTAAGATATTACCAGCCTGTCCAGTGAGCCTGTTGAGGGCCGTCGAGTTACAGCCCTTAGCATCAATGTGGAGACCTAGAATACACGCCACAATATTTTACGTACCCCTCGTACATCGCGCGCATTGAACGTTTACACCGATATATCGACATATCTTGGAGGCTAACAAGGACGCTCGAGAACAAGCTAAGAACCCCACAAATAGGGATGTAAGGAGAAATGTTAGGTGTATCCTTAAGAGACGGGAAGATAAAGGTATGGATCAGAGAATAACGGCGATAGCCGATATTCTAATTGAAATTAGGATAAGCACTGGAGCGGCGCAGGCCATGTAATTCGTAGAGCAAATAACCCGTGCTCCATTGGAGTTACAGAATGGGTGGCAAGGTTAGAAAAGCGCAGTCGAGGACGGCGGAAAATTAGGTGGGACGATTGAGATAAGGAAATTTGCAGGGGCAAGTTGCAATCAGCTAACCGAAGACGGAGGTAATTTCAGATCGCTGAGAGATACCTTCCTCCTGCAGTAGACACAACAATAGGTAAATATGGATGATGATGTAAATATGTAAAGTGCACTACATATCAAAGACACGTAATATATTGAGCGAGATACTGATGGTTCGATGCATGTGAAGCCATGATGGACTGAGAACACGAAAAAAAAGCCGAGGTTAAAAAAATCACCGCGCCTTCCACTCCGCAAAGATGGTCGAACAGCAAAGCAAAGCTGTTTTAGTTACACCGAGTGTTGCGAGTGTTACATGTGCATGTGTTGCGCGTGAGGCAGTTGCGTAAACACAGATGTACAACAGGAACCTATATTATACTGAAACGTTACGAGACGAGAAGAGGCAGCGAATTTCTGCGCTATCCGACAAGAGTACAGTTCTCTGGTCGAAACCTGCCGAGCCGCCGCCAGAGGTATCGGCTGCAGCCATGGACAGACACCGCGCGCGTTCGGCGCGAACGCGGGAAAACGCAGACGGCGTCGGCAGCTGCTCTGCGCGTTGCCTGGTTGGTGCTACTACATAGTTGCAGTTCTCTCAGAGCGCTTTTTTATTCGCGTGAGGTTTCTTTCTGCGCTTTCGCGTGTTTTTTCTCGCGTGCACGTGCCGCCGCCCATTTTTTATGCGCCACTAATGAGAGCAAGCCACGAGCCTGATCACGAACCAACTCTCGCTGACGTTCGCGGGAGGCAGCCTCTTCCTCAGGAGTGCGCATTACTCGTGGTCTTCCTATAGTCGCATCGCAGCCCAGCTGCGATGCGCGTTAGTTGTGCGAAAGGGCGCACCGCACAGAAACACGTTCTCTTATACCCATCGCCTCTCCTCCTCGCGCCCAGCGTGGCCTCTCATTGGTCGCCTCCTCCCCCAGTGCACCTTTCCTCCTCTGCTGGTCACGCGACCTGCCCTTCCTCGGCGCGGCTCTCATCTTCTCCTGGCCACGTGACCTGCGTGACACTGGACAGACGGCGAAGGCTCGACTAAGAACAGCTCCACCGTTTAAATGCGCCTCAAAGACCGTCCTTGGAACCGAGAATCCCAGGGATTCAAATGTTTAAGGAGTGGGCTTTGTTCAGACAACCAAACCTTGGAATGTCCACCCTGAAGGACAATACAGAACTTCATGGCAGTATCCCCTGTTTCGGACAAGCAGCGCCAGAGCGCACACAATTCAACTGAACTTTGAGCTCGTCCCGCGGTTCCGGGCCAGATAAGTTAAGAGAAGGCCGGTATCATCCCGCTGCACTAGGCCCCATAGATTAGGAGAAGGACCCTAATGCTCCTGACAAGCTAGCGCGCGAACCTGCGCTGTGCAGAATGCTGATGCGAAGGCGGTAAGGTATCACTGATGTGGAAGAACATAAACAAATTTAAAACTGTAACTCGTCTATGTATAAAAATATGAAAAGTGGTAAATTTGGGTGTGAATTCATCAAATACTGACGCACATGAAGATAAAGTATGCACTTCGTAGGGTAACTCAACCTGCTACAGGACGAGCCATCTCACCACGACCAAAAAATATCCATCTATGTTTGATTATACACTCGTATACGAAGTAAAGTACTGCACTAAGTGAAGCAACTACTGTGGGTTCCATTAATCTTGGCGCAAGCTCGGAGGTGACACATCAGCCCGCTGTGTCTAACACACACTTAAAATCCCCAATAAACAGCATCTGGCGACCGTTAAGAAAATAGTCATCCAAGGGCGGCTTGAGCGACATCTGTTAACAAAAATAGTAGGCATTTTCATAACAGGTTACTAAATGTTCCTTCCTCATCATCATCAGCCTATATTAATGTCCACTGCAGGACGAAGGCCTCTCCCTGTGATCTCCAATTACCCCTGTCTTGCGCTAGCTGATTGCAACTTGCACCTGCAAATTTCTTAACTTCATCACCCCACCTAGTTTTCTGTAACCTAGTAACGTTCATTAGAAGGCTCTAAATTCGTACCTAGGCTAGAGGGACCAAGAACCCCCGACTTTACACAGCCGACATTCTCGTCAGACATTTCAAAGTGGTGTGACATTGCGATGACAAATACAGGTGGAACGCGAGGTATGCATTCCTCTTCTGGTTCGATCACTGGCTTGTTCGCACTCAAATACCGTAGTGGACCCATTTTAATACCGCAGCCGAGTATACTACTTGCCTCTTGAGGAGGCTCGCTTACTACAGCGCCAAGGAGAAAGTGCTACAATTTGTTTAACGGTACCTTGGCGCCGTGTGACACTGTCAAGGTGAAACCATAGGCTGCAGGTTAAACAAGGCATCAGCCATGAAGGAACTGGCTACAATGACATAAGGAACTGCGATTCAGTTCCCGCGTTTTCCAGACTTTCTACTAGCCTACGAAAGGCGACGACGTGTATTGCGATTTATTCTGCAGGATACATGCAATAATGCACGCAAATGTGGCATTAATGTACACGCACCCCGAAGCCCTTTCTGTGTTTCAAACTTGAGCGCGAACTAACCGACAGTTTAGCATAAAGGGTGATGTACATCAGGCACTCGTTTAACCAACGTAGTGCACGATCTTTGCTGGGCCACCTTCATTTCACTGCAAATAAAACACACAGGAATTGGCGAATAAACATTTTTAGATGTTGCAGTATGTATACGGCATAACAGCACGTATACAATTTCCTTATACAAACATTACACACGTAAATGTAAAGTGTGCGAGTGGTAAGGAAGCATTTTATATTTTTCGACATCCAACAGTTACGCAATACTCACGTGAACCATGCTTACGTACGTAACAGTGTTAGTTTCAGCAGGACGAGTTTCAGACACTGAGCGGTGGCGCATGAACGCTAAGCACAATGATATAATGAAGGGTAGTTAACAACTCGCGCATTACAGTTGCTTGTATGGGCAAAGTGCATAAGATGCGTGCTGCACGCTAATGATGTATGCTACGTTAACACGCGAAAAGCCCAAACCTATTGAACATCTCCATCGCCAGCAATCTACGCCGCCGGCGCAGTCGCTTTCAAGCAATCGACTGCTTATAGTCCTAGTTGGTCTATTGGCACAACCGTAACAGTATTGGTACAACCGTACAACCGGCCGTTTTGCCGGTACCTTATATAGCTCAAACACTCTTCATGTCGCCACCACAGCAGCGCGACAACCATATAGATACGCCACTGCAATCTTCGTACTCACAGGCCACACTGGAACGGCATAATTACCACCTAACGCGGCTGGAACAGCACACAAGGACACCGCGACTACCTCGAGGTCGCTGTTTACATTTGGTGACCCGACGACGGTGCCGCATGGAAAAGCTGCTTCGTTCCTCATAATCACTCGTAGGGGAGCAGATGGCCTACGTAATCAACCGAGCGTATTTGGTGATTCAGAGAAAGCGTTTCAGTTGGTGCGAGCGTGGCGTATTGACGTAAGGCACAGAACAGTTTGCGGTGATTGACAGCCATGTTAACCGGGCTGGCTGTTCTCCACCGTCCCTAGCCTCGGCATTTAAGAACCCTACTACAGGACTACTTGGACAATGTTGCACGAAGGTATGACATCGTACAGAATAACGTTTCTTTAAACATGGAGCCTGCCTCCCTCACCATGTGTAGCGACACACAATGCGAAAGAAGTGCAATAAAAGTCTGCGAAAATGTTTTCTTACTGCAATGCGTGCTGCGTTCCTCAATCTTCAGATGGCGATGTCGCCAGTTGATTCTAGGTGAACTAGTGAGTGCTTAATAACACGATAATAACAACAGTATTGCTTCACACACACACACACGCGCGCGCGCTCGCATTTACTTTATGTTCTATAGTCACACTTCGACATTACTGCAGCCTTAAGGTTGCTTCATTGCCTTTAGGGCAATCATAAATCATAACATTTCCCATTATATTCCGTTTCTGGATTTCTGGAATAATATTTCTTTTCGTAAACATTAATTCTATAACAATTCGTGGAAAACAAAAACGAAAGAATAACCATCGATGCAAATTCAAAGCATTTGCTGGAATATATCTGAAGCGAAGCTTGTGTAAAGTGGCAATTAACTGCTTTACAATGGCGAACTGTAGGATTTTGTTTCCTTTTCCTATCTAACGTGTATTCTGATGGAATGTTTATATTTATTCCTCACAAATACCACTATTTTATTCTGATGCAATCTTTACGCTTATGCACTACACTGCTCACAAGCTATTCCGAAATGAAAAGTCGAATTCATTCGGACGCACAGTTTGAGACGTATACGCAGCTATGCGACGAGGGCAAAGGAAAAAATGTATGATACTTGCTGAGGGAACAGTAGTGATGACAGTTGGGACAGATGCAACATTTAGGGATTCTGTACCTCTTGTGTCACAGTGGCAGATACCCATTCTCGAGGATTGGCCAAGAACGAGCACACATCTATTGGCCCACACTGAATGGCTAAGTCAAAGAAAGTAAATTAAATCAAATTATTCAGTAGTGTTATTCAACACATTGCTATATTACCAGGTCAGTGCGCTTTAGAGTTACCTCTGACCTGACATTATTTTTTCAGGTTTTATGCATTATTTGTTCTTTTTTGTCTTTTTTTACGCAAAGCAGAGACGGCACTTGCACTACGTTGCGGCCAGCATAAAAGATTTATATCTCGCGTTTTTACAAAGACATTCTGTAATATAGCTACTGCACGAGCCGTACGCGTCGCCGATGGCAGCACTGTTGCTGTTACAGGAATGTGTACTTCCTGTCTAA
Organism: Dermacentor silvarum; assembly: GCF_013339745.2. Taxonomy (NCBI): domain Eukaryota; kingdom Metazoa; phylum Arthropoda; class Arachnida; order Ixodida; family Ixodidae; genus Dermacentor; species Dermacentor silvarum. The sequence continues at coordinate 144,585,976 of NC_051156.1, forward strand.
GTATCGCCTACCGCCGCGTTCCAGTTCTTTTTGTAGTGCTGGCCAATTGTCCCCATGGCCCAATCCTCGGACTAAACTTTCCTACGGCACATTCAGTTTTGATCGACTGTTTCGCCGGTACCCTTTGCCTAGAACTTCCTCTACGCACGCATACATTTATGCCGAACTGTCGAACAACTTTCGTACGACCGCCTTCGTCCGCCTGCCGCCTAAAGCCTCGACTTCGGTCGATTTGCTAGCATCTTTCCCTGTGCCCGATGGTGATTACGTCGCCACATCTGTTCTTGATGTCCCTAATGATGCGCAATATCAGTGTGCCCCACTCCGTCGTATATATAACCGTTGCCGATAACCGGACATGCCTCCCCGTCGTCAATTTCTGCATGACAAAGCACATTCTACCCGACAGCATATCGGTTGCAACACTGCGTGCTATAGATGACCACGTCACGGCGTCTCCCGTAGACGTCTGCTCCGATTCTTCACCGTTTCGACAGGATGATATTTGCCCTGACGCAACATTTCGTCCCATGATTGCTGCGGACCTATTGCCTGAACAAGCAGCAGCTCTGTGTCGGCTATTTGGTTTCCTACCACGACATATTCGACCTCGACAATCAACAATTGGGCAGTCTTCAATTGCTAAGCATCACATAAATACTGGTTATGCAAGTCCCATTCATCGCCAGCCATATCGAGTTTCTGCTTCATGGCGTATGGTTATTCAACATGAAGTGAACAAGATGCTTGCCAAAGGCGTTGTTGAACTCTCGTCAAGCCCTTGGCCGTCACCCGTTGTGCTTGTTAAAAAGAAAGATGGCACGTGGCGCGTCTGCGTAAATTATCGTCATCTAAACCGAATTACCAAAAAGGACGTGTACCCCTTGGCGCGCATTGACGACGCCCTCCAATTGTCTTCACGGTGCCAACAACTTTTCATCAATAAAGCTTTGGTCTGGTTATTGGCAAATTTCTGTGGATGAAAAGGACCCACAGAAGACCCCGTTTGTCAACCCTGATGGGCTCTATCAATTCAAAGTTGTGCCATTCGGTCTATGCAACGCCCCAGCCGTGTTCGAAGGTATGGTGGACTCTTTGCTTCAAGGGTTCAAATGGTCAACATGCCTCTGCTACCTAGACGACGTTCTCGTATTTTCGCCTACTTTTGAGACACACCTTGAGCGCTTATCTGCTGTTCTTCAAGTCTTCCCGCGAGGCTGGGCTCCCACTAAATTCGTCGAAGTGTCACTTCGGTCGTCGGCGGATTACAGTGCTGGGACACCTCGTCGACGCTTCCGGTATTCAACCAAACCCGGAGAAAATTCGTGCTGTCACGTCTTCTCCTGTACCTCAGTCTGTCAAAGACGTCCGAAGTTTTGTAGGAATCTGGTCCTACTTCCGATGGTTCGTTAAAACTTCGCAGCAATTGCCCGACCACTTACTCATCTTCTCAAGAAGGACGTGCCGTTTACGTGGGGTCCCGCTCAAACTGCCGCGTTAGCCCACCTGACCAACTAGGGTGCATCAATGCCCAGCGCCGCTTTCAGGGTGGGGACACCCACGCTTTTCGGCGCCATCTTGGTTCTTTCCAATACGGAGGCCTATAAAGGTACGCTGAGTACCCTCTGCCAGCGCGGCTGCTTTGGAGTTTGTTGTCGCTGACTCCTGCACTTGCACCTCGCTTTTCTTTCAATTCTTTTTACACATTCTTTAGGCATTTTGCATAAATAAGAAGTATTCGAGCGCGCAGCCTTCCGCGTCGGATTTAGCAAAGCGGTGCGCTTGTTTACACCGACATCTACAGCCACAGATCATTGTTAGCGTCAAAAATTGGGAAAAGGTGCATCGCTGATATGAAAAAAAAATGTCAGCACGTCGAATAAAACACACATATCTGCTCATATGAGCCGCGTTATTCCACCGTGAGACGAGTCAGTATGAGCGCCTGAGCTACTCAACGGCGATTGTGATCCAGTTACAAATCCCGGGCTGTTAATTTATTACTGATTCTCGCTTTTCTTTAACTTCATCATACTTAGTTTGCGTGTGTCATAAAGCATTATTAGAGAAAAATGTGCTCACATAAGCGATCATTTAAAGGCCGTGTTGTTCTCCCGCAAAAGCGCGGATGCCATGCAGAACTGAACTATAAAAGCAGTTTCCTTCGTCCTAACTTGCTTACTTTTCAGTACAGGTCCGCCGGTAGCGAGTGCGCGAACTCGACGGAGCCGGGCCTAAGCTTCGCTGAAATCAACATTGGCTCAAACTTCATGTGCACGGCTTGAGAGGTTCGAAGCCTTGCGCATGTCAACCTTTCAACTTCGTAGGCATGTTTTGACTCACTTTGAGCGCGATTATTTATATATACCAACGAAGGCGTTGCGGCTATCGCGTTATGGGTTCGACGGCCTATCACGCGGGTTTCGGTCGAACGATGGTATAGGCACGGTGATTTTATCGGTGCCGTCGACAAGAAAGCCCGTCGCAGTACCAAAGCCAGTCTTACGCGACGCACACTTTCAGTACTGCACTGACGTCGAGCTACCAGTGGAGTTTCAACGCGGTACACGGCACGAGTTTTCAGTAGAGCCCGTCCGAGCGCTTTTTTTTTTTCGGGGGACGTTTCCCCGAGATGGGGCCGCACGGCCGCGCGCACGACCCTTCCAAAACGTTTCGCGACTAATCCGCCAGGGCAGGGTGCCTGCGCCGTCAGGCCGTGAAAAAGGCGGATTCTATCTGGTCTCTCGAGTTTGCCATTTTCATGTTTTGTCATTTCTTTATTAGGTCCTTTGTTACTTGGGAGAGCTTACCTACAGGTTGCCTTGATGCCTTACCTCCCACTTATATTGCTGCTTCTGAGATTAGCCTAGTTACGGTTTCATTCATTAGATCTATGCTGTCTTCATTTTCCTCTTCTAAAGCTGCATATTTGTTTGCGAGCACCAGCCTGAATTCGCCTGCTTCTAGCCTTACTGGGTCTAGGCTGGCCTGTTCTTGACTAATTTTACTCTTTCTCTCTTCAAATTGAGAGAAATCCTAGACCTCACTAAACTTTCGTTAGTGCCAGTTACCCTACCTAACACTTCTACATCCTACAGTGTGCTTGGATCGGCAGAGAGTGTGAAAACTATTTCATTCCTTGTTTCTCCAATTAGGGCTTTTTCAGGTCCACTTCCTGTTGCTGCGCTTCCTGAAGAAGGTATTCATTATTCGGAGCCTATTCCTTTCCACGAAGTCCACCATCATCTCTCCTCTAGCCTTCCTAGAATAGATGCCGTAGTTCCCAAGTGCTTGCTCACCAGCCTGCTTTTCCCCCGCTTTTGCATTGAAGTCCCCCATGACTACAGTATGCAGAGTTTGCAGCTTTGTCATTGCTAATTCAACAACTTCATAAAACAGTTCTCTTTCTTCATCATCGTGACTGGAGGTTTGGGCGTAGGCTTGTACTCCCTTCATTCTACACCTTCTATTCAGCTTTATTACGACGCCTGCTTTCGTCAAGAATTCGTCAATGTTGCCCGCTGTGTCCTTATGGATTGGAAATCCTACCCCGAATTCTCGCTTATCTGGAATACCTCTTCGGAAGTATATTCGGTTAAAAGAAAGCGGAAGATGAGCCATATCTTCATCTGATGTGCGTAATAGTGTTCAGATAAACCGGCACCAAATCCTGTGAGATATTAGGCGTAATCTAACTCAAAGTGCAGATAATGGTTGAAAGCCTCACTCGTCACCTACAACATCTACCTTGACCAATAACCTATTGAATGAATAGCCTTGTTACATGTAGTGATTACTGTGCTGACAGAGGCCCACACCTTCTACGCAGCATAATTTCTGCACGCATTTAAAACTACAATGACATTACTGCTACGTGAACTCAACCTTAAGTTCTTTTCGAAGCTTTCAAACGCACGGAATCAACAAATGCTGCGTTCTATGCTACTGTAGTCGCAATACGCATAATACATATTCATTGAAGCTGCCATAAATATCACGTTTATTCTGCTGGTAAGATTCCATGTTTTCTGAGGAGCCATCATAATATAATGCGCCGAAAAACTATTCTTAAAAGCAAGGGTTTATTTTGAGCGGCATTCTCGAGTGAACTTTGGAGACGGGCGTAGAAAGCTCATATCCCTTTTTTCAGTATTTGAAAAATACACCTACCTCATGTGAGATATACAAATATCTCCAATATCTTCTGCATCCAACAGAGTTTGTGTGCTGTGTAATTATAGAGTACGAAATATTCATGTAGCTTACAAACATAATATTCTTCGATTTCGTATACCTCACCGTAAGATGAAAGGGATTCGGGTAGAATGGTGCAAGGTTGACGGGAAAACCGATATTAGAAGGTGGAGCAACGTGGTGAACGTAATCCTCGTATGCATATTTCGTTCAAGGAGAGCTAACCGTGTTAGACATCAAGGGAAGTTTGTACAGCGTAGAAACATTCCCGCCTCGATTCGGAAGGTCAGAGGAATGAGGCCCGTTCCCATTACGAACTGAATCATCCGAACGCAGAGTAGCGCAAACAAGAGTGCTGGTTTCCATACTTTTGACAAACAGTGTGACGAGCTTGCGCCGAATTCCAAAACGCATAAAATCAGTAGGTGAAAGAAGAAGCAAGCAGGAGAAGTTCTCAGATCTAGATTTCTTAATGGAATATTGACCATGTCGAAATCAAGAGTGCTTTCAAAAACTTCAGGCGCCTCAATAGCAAATAAAAATGCGTGTTACTCAGCAGCCCTAAAATTAATTACTTGCCGCCCAAGCTGTCACAAGACCGACACTATTAAGGTATTGGGCAAATACTCTCCGCGCTCAGTCATCAGTATATTTTTTATGCTTTCGATGCTAACCGTTAATAATATGTTTATATAATGCTTTTGAATACCTGAGATATTCCAGAATACTTGTCTGATTCGTCGTAGACGAGACGAACTTACTTCGCAACGAAACATGAATTATAACTAAGAGGCAGCCGCAGCAACAACTGACAAAAAGAAGTTGTCGGGTAAACTTTATTTATTTATTTATCCCAATACAGAACAGAAAAGAGAACACAAAAAAAACAAAGCATAATGCGGATTAGGTTACACATTTCTAGCAAGAAATAAGAAGAAAATAACTATTTGTAAAGAAGTTTTACAGCAGGCTTTATACGGTATTTTTAAAAGCACTCGGATCAGTTATCAATATAACAATGTAATACTGGCTCACGGAGCACAATAACGCTTGTGTACTTTTCTGTAAGTGGAGGGTAAAGCAGACCACGTGGTCAAAGGTAATTTGGAAGAATCTAAATTCGTGTCCCTTCCATTTTCGGGTGCCCGATCGCTAAGGGGAGTTTGACAATAATTCAAACGTGTTTCGCCACGACGGTTCTCTTCCAGCTCCTGCATGGTCAGAAGCCCACCTACACGCTAACGCGAATCATATTGAAGGGCTGCTAACAGCGTGAAATGCATGTAGTCGAAATTGGCACACGGCAGTAGCACATATAGGCAAAGGGGACTCACGTGCCTGTGTAAGGAAGATAGCTTCGCAGTTGACCAACAATCCGTCCTGGTCCAGGACTCCAATTCGGGGCTAACAGTTTTCCAGGAAAGTCACTCGACCACCTGAGCTAATGAGGAGCCTCGCTTAATGCAGGGCGAGGCTGGACTAATCGGCAATTAGAAGGAAAAGGACACAGCCTATGTCAAGTCAATTGCGGAAATCTGGTAGGTGGAGGAACTTTTAGGAAGTGGAATAATATACATCCACCTTACCGTTGCACGAATCTACAACATAAACTGAGTTGAGCTTTGCGTAGTAGTTTTGCGTTGTTGTTTGATTCAGCTCGAATTTATATTGGACTAGAGCGACCGAAAGCACATTTTGTCTGTGCCAGGTTAGAGAAGCGAATATTTTTTTTCCTTTTTGAAACTGGCAATGCAGGCAGCCATGCTGGACTTATATTAGCAGTAGTACACTGACGGAACCGCAGAAGCACTAGGTGGCCCGCAGCATAGGCTGCAGGATTGAGGTGGTGGGTCCGTTTGCACTTGTCAGTACATACCGAACCGTCTCAGCCTGCGCATGTCGAAAAGCAGTCGTTAGAGGCATGAACAAATGGGGATTGTATTTGCGGACATTTCTTCGAAATGAAAGCAAATGTAAGTTTTTCCTGATTGCTTTCTTTTTCTTGCATCAGTATTTAGGGTGAACAATGGCGAGCAATTAAGCAATAAATCATGGCACAAATTCTATGAAGACATTGCTCCCTGATAGGTATCTTTCACACATCACACAGACATCATAATAAAATAGCGGCTGATAAAATTCTGTCATTTTTCAAGAGAACGCTTCAAATAGCATACCGTTCTGTGTAAGCTATGTCGAAGCTGCATGAACATTGGTAGAAAGTAGCCGTCCAGGCAAAGTAAATACTCTTTTTTTCGGGTGCGATGTCAAATTTATACGCCCAGTGATAGAAAGGAAGAACAAAACATATAATTCTGTAAAGTGTAAGTTCGACAAAGCAGAACACTTCAGAAATAATGCTACAATGGCGCCCTATACGGAAACACCAGAACTGCGATTTGAGGATAGTATGGGGCATCGTGCTGTACGTACTCCGAGTCAATATTTAAGGGCTTTGTTGGCTCGCGCCAGTCCGCGTGTTCGCTGTATCAGCCGTCACTGCTACTAGGGTTCTTAGCTGGCGATCACAGTCTTTATGAATAAAGTTCAGTGTACAAGAATATGGCGATAGCGCGGAGGGCGTGGTCGGTCTCAGGTGTGCTTTGATCTGTTGGCTTTGATCCACAGAAGGAACAGGAGGGAGGGTATATTCTTTGATGGGATGTTCTATTGGTAAAGATACAGAGTGGAGTGAATTATTTGGCAGTTGTCCGTACGGAGGGTCCACGGCTGCTTGTCGAATAAGGGAATGGTGTGATGGGGGAAGTGCTTTCTTGGAAGGTCGGGGATTGTTTTCGACAGGCATAGTTTTTGGACATTATATCAACGACGGTAATGCTTCTTCAAGTACGCTTGCAAGGCTTTTCGGTAATAGATAGAAATGCATGTGATAAATCACGCGATGGACAAGCAAACTGTAATTCAATTTCTGATATTTTAGTGTAAATACAGTTCAGTTTAAGGTATAGCGAAACGTTGCCATCATCAACACGCCTTTCCTATAAAGCACATTCTAATGTCACGTGCCTGCCAAACCCTCACAATTTGACTCGCAACAGTAGCTGACGCCATTATTTTGGAAGATACACTTGTTTATAGTCCTATTCTGGCAATGATACGCTGGCTGCTAGTTTCCGGGAAACATCACAGACTTCTGACGTTTTGCAAAAGTTATCTTCCCGAATAAATCGTGTTGTTTACAGCTGAGTGCAATAAGTCAACCTTGTGAAGTTACTCGACTTTTGTTTTCTCGCTACGAGGAATCAGAAGTTTACTGCGCATTTATGGGAAGTCTGAACTTTTTCTGACAGTGTTGGTTCTCTGTGCGCCTCGTCTCAGTAACGATGCCTCAGAAAAGCCGTATAAGCCGCTGGGTCCTGACTGAACCATTCGTAAGCCGCAGCGTGGACGCGACTTATTCTCGCCTGAGGTCTTAGTTCCGCGCGGAACCTCGCGAAACCGGAGTTCTTGTGGACCTGAGTGGTGACTCCTGTCAGAAACAGACATATGGGCTTTGCCCGAGGGGTTCAGGAGGAAGTCTGAAAAACGGGGCACAAGTCTGGTGGCGCAAGTTCCACTGCCTTCGTGAAATACGGCCGCGCCAAAATTAATTCCCCAGTGACAGAAAGAAAGAAGATTCTTTCTCGCGAACTTGCTGTGGCGGGGTGACGGGCGAACAGCGCCTTAGATAAGTGGAGTCCGCCTTTTTCGCCTATACATACAACGTAATCGCGTCCCTTGGCGGCTTCCTAAGAGTTCTTAGCACACTGGTTTTAAGCATTTCCTGAACGTTCTGTAAGTATGGCGCCGTAAGTTTAGCCGGCTGATAGGTTGAGTTAAATACGTGCTTCGCCCAATATTCCTTCCTGGCACACTTGGAGAAAGCAACTTCAGCATATTACACAAAGGGCTTAAGAATTCGTTACAGTAACAAAGTGGCCCACACGAGGCGTGGGCGTGAACAATAGGGACACGATTGGTGGCACAGTCTGGACAGAGTGCAATGACATGAATTTATTATGCAAATTCACACCGTGTAAATTTATTTGTTTATTTCAAGAGTACTGCCAGCCTCTGATGAGAGGCCTTAACTCTTTCCCTACCGTGCCCATTGGGCATCTTTAGGGCTCTAATTATGGTTTGAAACGCCGCTTTCGAGACGTTGCGCGCCGCGCACGGACACACTGCGCCATCGGACATGAAAGAAGAGAAACTATATTTTTGTTTTCTAAGCAGTTCGCTTTTTTTCCCGACAGCCGATGATGTTTAAATGCGCTCCGAAGTTTCGCGATCGTCAAAGCAGAACGCAAGAATGTCCGGCTCCGAAAACGGCGCGCGTGCTTCGGGAGATCACAGATATCGTGATTCTGGTGCCTCTGCGGCTTATGTTATGATACATCAAATAGCAGCGAGTCAGAGGAGTCGACTTTTCGTCGGACTTTGAGTCTGAAAGTGACGACGACGCAAACCAGCCCGGAATATCGGCGGCCGCAGCCCGGCACGCAAAACTGTACTGCTTGCAGTTAAATTTTTGTAGCGGAATACCTGCCCAATGAAAAAGTTTGATTTTTTTCGGAGATAGTGCCGAATAGAAAGCAATACTTATCATTATCTTATAATTTTCGTAGTATTTTTTATACTAGATACAAGCGTGTCTTTACAAACTTTGCTCAATTTTATCACACAATCTTGATTTTACCAAATTGTATCTTTTTTATGACATAAATATCCTTCATAAAACATTTATGCGTGAACAGTGCGTTAATTTTGCTTTATGTTTATGTATTACAATAAATATTGAGTGCAGTAGCTCCTTCAGAAAAAAACATCTGCCGTAACATACAAAAAATCTTCCCCATGGTAGGGAAACTGTTAAGCAGGAGTGGTTACAGACATGAGAGTACAAAGCGCGAAGCGTTTGCAAAATGAAATAGCACTGAAATTGGAGAAAATGTGAACAGCGTGTCATTTGCGAAAACGTAGCATTTAGCGCTAACAATGTGACACCATTACAGAAAAAGAAAATGCAAACTGCTCTTAGCGCTAAGCTGACGAACACTTATGAAACAGAAAAAGAGAAAACTACAAGAATATATGTATACGACACGTGGCAAATGATTTTAGAACATACATCCTATCCGACAAATATAAATGAATGGTGCGTGCTAAATGTAAAAATGCTTAGCAATGGCACACGCATCAGAAAGCACATGCGTTCATTACACGGAAGGGCCGGCTGAAAAAATGAAAGAAACAAAAAAAAAAAAGAAATATACCCCGCTCATTTATACAATTTCTTTAAGCAGTTTTAAGAATGATTCAGTGGTGTCGCAAGCAACCGCGCAGCAGGAAGTACATTCCATTCCCTAATGGTTCGGGGAAAATATGATTTTCTAAACGCTTCAGTTCTGCAGTAGTAATATTTAAGCTGCTTAGCGCGGCTAGATCGAGTTGATCGACGAGCGAGAGGCTCAATATATGTCTCCATATCTATGCCTAGTTTTCCATGATAGAGCAGATACATGTACTTTAATCGTTCTTTATACCGCCGTTTTTGTAGGGTAACTAGTTCTGCTGTTTCGATCATCGCACTTGGTGATGCATACTGTGTAAAAGAATTGAATATAAATCTTATTGCCTTTCTCAGAATTTTTTCTGCCTTTTCTATGTTAACATCGCTATGTGGATCCCAGGCGACGGAATCTCAAAATCGAGCTTACGAAAGTTTTGTAAGCTAGTAGCTTTAGTTCACGGGGTGAATTTCTTAAGCAACGCCTCAAGTAACCTAGATTCTGCATGACTTTCCTTTCTATGCATGACACGTGCTCATTCACAGTAAGTCCAAGCTGATAACTACACCCAAATATTTGTAGCTTCTCAATTGGTGTAAAATTTGCCCATCGATTGAATATTGATTGTTTAAAGGGTGTCGTTTCCGCATCATGGTCATGGCAACAGCTTTTCTCGCATTGATTTTCATTTGGCTTGCGCCGCATGATGATTGCACTGTAGACAGCGAGGTATTTAACAGCGATTGGTCAGCGGGATTACGGATTTCTTTATATAAAACGCAATCATAAGCCAACAATTTTGTTTTATCAGGCAATTCCTGTGCAATATCATTATCGAAAATTAGGAAAAATAAGGGCCAAAACACTGATTCCTGTGGGATTCCGGATAGTATTGGTCTTGAACGTGAATGTGTTGCGTCGATGTTTACAGTTTACCGTTTCAAAGAAAGGCATGCTTGAATCCAAGATAGAAGGGACTAATTTTTGAGTATAGGTTTCAATTTTATCATGAGTTTGGTGTGGGATATCCGGTCAAACGCGTTTCTCGAAATCTAAAAAAATAATATCAATTTGCCCTTGCTCATCCAGAATAGCTGCGGAATCATGAATGGTTTTTAAAAGCTGATTAGTGGTTGAAAGTCCTTTACAAAATCCGTGCTGTCTTGGGTCGAGAAAACCATGAAGCTCGAGTAAAGCTGTTATATGTTTAAAGATAATGTGCTCAAGACGTTTGGAACACGTGCAAAGTATAGAAATGGGTCGATAGGAAGAAACCAGTGATGAGTCTCCTCCTTTTGGTTCAGGAACAATCTTTCCAAATTTCCAGTCATGGGGCAACTCGGATAGACGTAACGACTTATTAAAAATCACACATAAGAATTTAGAGCACCACTCGGCATACTGGAAAAGAACTGTGTTGGGTATCTTATCGACGCCAGAAGAATTTTTTGTATCAATGTTAGGTCAAGGATTTAGAACACCTTATTCCATTATTATGACATAACTAATAGGTGAAACGCTGGCCAAAGTCGAAAATATTGGCTTTTCGCCGTTGTCAAATTAAACACGAAACAGAAAAAGTTGTTTGAGGATTCTGCTGCTGGTGATTTCCCCAATACTCCTTCACCAATAATGCAGAGGCTTGGCACGGTTGATGATTTTTAAGGAAAATGCCACCCCAATTTTAAAGGGGACGAAAGGATAAGTTGCTGAATAGTGATATTGTGGTCGTAGTATTTTGCTTTTTTAATACATTGCCTCAAATGATTGCGCAGCGCTGAAAGTTTGCGCATGTGACCTTCCCAGGGTTGCTTCCGATGTTGTTTTCTTGTCTTCTTCACCTTTGGTTCCAAGCGGAGAATTTCTTTTGTTATCCATGGGTGGGTTTTGCGGTCGACGATTACTTCAGTCGGTACAAAGCTATTCACGCATTGCAACACAAGACTTTTAAAGTATTGCGAAAGATCCTCTACTGAGCATAAAGCAGACTGGGAAAGCGAAACAAGGTTGGAAAAAGATAGGTCCACAGCACAATCTGATATATCTGCTATCATATGTACATCATCTGCTCGTGAGAAAACAAGCACTGAAAGTTTTTCATGCTCAACCTTAGCGACATGGTCCAAACCCATCGTAAGGCATACTATTCTGTTATCTGATATGCCGGTGACGACGCTAAGACCCGAAACCTGAGGAACCATACTTCTGCTAAGTAAAAAAAAACATATGATATATTCTGAGGCATTCTGTAAGCGTGGCAGTTGTTTTACTAGCTGCGTTGGGTCATGATACATTATAACATCAACAAAACGTTCAGCGAGTTGTGCACCGAGCTGAGGAAATTCAGCGTCCCATACCACTGAGGCAAAATTAAAATCATCGCCCAGTGGTATATTGTAGGATGAAGCTCTGCATGAGCAGACAAATTCATTAACTTAGTCACTGAAACTGCTGTGTGTGTTAGGAGGGTGGTAAAATCCCCCGATAATGAAAGTTTTGTCACCTGTATTCACCTTTGCGAATGTCTTCCAATCTTTCAATTAGCCAAGATTCTTCAAAAATTGGAGGACGCTTAAGCTTCGCCTTTAGGAATGGAACGCGATAGCATTATCGGGACCTGTTCGCATCGCATTTTTCTTTGAGTAAGCTTCACTGCAACAAAGAACCTCGGAAAGCCAGCTTAAAAAGACCAAGCTTATGTCGGGAACCGAGGGGTCACAGCGGAGCGCCAGAACAAGAGGACCAGCTCAGCAGGCTTTCAGAACAGACTAGCGCGTGCCGTGCTTGCGCCGCTGGCACGCGCCGCCCAACTTTATTTTTCTCGTCAGTCGCAGCCGGCCCCAAGGCGCCGGCCGAGAGCGCTGACCTTAGCGTTCGCGCTTAGCAGCGCCGGTGGGCGCTACAGGGCCCCCCGCCTAGACGGAGCGGCGAAATGTACTCGTCGACGAGGCAGAGATGGGTCTGTCTTGGTGTCGAGCATACCGACGGGTGCGCCAGCGACATCCGCGGGGAGCTCCTCGGGAGGCGTTTCGACGTAGGCTGGTTTGAGGCGGTCCAGCGAAACGACTTCTTCGCGGCCGTTCAATAGGATGGTGGCGGACTTCTGCGTCTTGTGGAGGACACGGTATGTCCGTCGTAGGAGGGTGTAAGAGGCGCCTTGATAGCGTCTCGTCGGAGGAAGACGTGGGACGAGGACTCAAGGTCCGGGTGCACAAAGATGCTGTGGCCCGATGACCGAGGTGGTACGAGGCTCAGGTGCTGAATGCAGTCCTGTAGGCGTTGGAGGTACTGTAGCGGCTGGGGCGAGGGGGCCGAAGAAACGAGCAAGTCTCCAGGAAGCCGCAGGGGTGCACCGTAGACGAGTTCGGCCGCTGAACAGCCAAGGTCGCGACGAAGGACGGCACGTAGGCCGAGAAGCACCATAGGAAGGTGGTCGACCCAGTGCTCTCGATCCAGGAGCGCAGTGAGTGCAGCCTTGAGCTGGCGATAGAGCCGCTCAACCATGCCGTTGGCACAGGGATGATATGCAGTGGTACGGCAGTGCTTAGTGCCAAGCCGGCGGTTGAGTGAAGTGAAAAGTGTGCAGTCAAATTGCCGGCCGCGATCAGTTGTCACGATGCTGGGGCAGCCGAAGCGGGAAACCCATGCTGAAACGACGGCTTTGGCGACCGTTTCCGCAGTGATGTCCGGAATGGGCACGGCTTCGGGCCAACGGGTGAAGCGGTCGATCATTGTGAGAATGTAGCGACAGTCGTGAGAGTGAGGAAGTGGTCCCACCAAATCAAGATGGACGTGGTCAAAACGGCAGCCAGAGGGCAAGAACGACTGTGTGGGAGTCTTCGTGTGGCGGGTCACTTTGGCGGTCTGGCATGCGAGGCACGAGCGGGCCCACTGGCGAACATCGGTGTTGATGCTTGGCCAGACATACCGCTGTGTAACGAGGCGCTGCGTGGCTCGGACGCTGGGATGGCAGATGTCATGAAGTGATTGGAACACCGCACGACGGAAGGCAGTCGGAATGAAGGGGCGAGGTGTAGCCGCTGACATGTCGCACCAGAGGGAGCCAGGCACTAACGGGTGAGGAACGAGTTGTAGACGGAGGGAACGGGGATGGTCAGGCAGCGCTTGCAGCTCGAGGTCCTCCATCTGCGCACGAGCTAGACCCTCCCAATCCACAGTCGATGTAGAAGTGCCGAGGGCGGTGATTCGTGAAAGTGCGTCAGCTGCCTCGTTGTCGGTGCTTTTGATGTGCCGGATATAAGTGGTGAACTCCGATATATAGGCCAGTTGACGAACTTCACGTGCGACGTACTTGGAAGAGTTAGTATGGAAGACATACACCAGAGGCTTATGATAGGTTAGAATATAAAATGGCTGGCCTTCCAAGAAGTGCCGAAAGTGCTGGATGGTGGAGTAGATGGCGAGCAGCTCGCGGCCAAAAACGCTGTAGCGAGTCTCTTCAGGTTGGAGCTTCCGAGAGAAGAAACCCAGTGGGCGCCACTCGGAGTTGATTTTCTGCTGGAGAACAGCGCCGATGGCCACACTGGAAGCATCCACCATGATGCGGGTTCGCACGTTAGTTCTCGGGTGTACGACAAGTACCGCATCGGAAACGGCTTGTTTAGCAGCCCTGAAAGCAGCGTCAGCTTCGGGAGACCAGGAAATCACAGATGAGGAGCCCTTGGTCCTGCGAAGAAGGTTAGTCAGTGGGTGTAGACGCTCAGCGCAGTGCGGAATGAAACGTCGGGAGAAATTCACTAGGCCGAGGAACTCACGCAGCTGGCGTAGGGTAGTGGGTGCTGGGAAGTCTTTCACGGCCTGGACGTGAGAGGGCAACGGACGAATTCCCAGCTCCGAGATGTGGTGGCCCAGAAACTCGAGCTGGGAAGATCCAAATACGCATTTCTGGGGGTTGACAACCAGGCCAAATTGTTGAAGGCGTTGAAAGAGTTCCCGGAGGTGACGCTCATGATCTTGTGGATTGGGACTCGCGACGACGATGTCGTCGATGTAGGCAAATACAGCCGGGAGGCCGCGCGTTACCTCGGCAATGAATCGTTGGAACGTTTGAGCTGCGTTGCATAACCCAAAGGGCATGCGCACATACTCAAACAGGCCGAAGGGTGTAGTAATGGCTGTGTTCGGGATATCGGCCGGATCAACGGGGATTTGGTGATAGGCCTTGACAAGGTCCACCTTACTAAATATTTTGCATCCCTCCAAATGGCCTGTAAAATCTTGGATGTGTGCAAGGGGTAGCTATCGTGGACCGTGTGATCGTTGAGCGCACGGTAGTCACCACACGGACGCCAGTTCTTGGGCACCAGATGAAGCGGGGATGCCCAACTGCTGGACGACGGGCGAATAATACCTAGCTGGAGCTTGTGCTCGAATTCCCGTTTAGCAATGTCCAGACGCTCACCGAAGAGGCGGCGCGGACGGGCTGCGACAGGTGGACCACGCGTGACAATGTGGTGGGTGACGCTGTGCTTGGGAGGCTAATTTAAATTGCAGGGCCTTGTCACCTCAGGGAAGTCTTCGAGGATACGAGCATACGGGCATGTTGTGATCAGCGTGCGGATGCCGGTGGGAGCGACAGCGGACAGAACGCCAGGGATCGAGAGGCGCGTCTTGCTGTCAATCAGGCGATGGCGGCACATGCTGACGTCAAGGTCGAAATCAGTCAGGAAGTCGGAACCGAGGATAGGCTGATGGACGTCGGCTACGATGAAGACCCACCGGAACGTGCGCCGCAGGCCTAGGTCGAGAGTGAGGGACCGCAGACCATACGTGGCGATGGAAGTAGAGTTTGCCGCGCGGAGTGTAGGTCCAGGTGACTTAGAAGCGCGGTCACGCTTGGAGGACGGCAGTACACTGACCTCGGCAGCCGTGGCTACAAGGAACCGCAGACCGGAAATGCGATCCATGACTAATTAAAGGCGGCCGGGTTGTAAGGCGAGGTCACATGCCGCCGTCAGTGATCTCGCGATGCGTTTCCCGACCATTCGCATGGAGACTTGCACTGACGGGCGCGGTGCTGGAAAGTGCGATGGTACCAGCAGATAGGCGAGCGTCGAGGACTGCGCGAGCGGCGACTGGTCGGGGAAGAAGGACGGCGGCTGGGACATGAAGTGGAGCCGCGCTGGTCATGGGAGGACGTCCGAAGGGCGTCGATGGAAACGGCGAGCTGGTCGCTCCGGGATTCTAAGCGGGCCATGGTTGAGGACTGTGGCGTTGAAGAGAGGGCGGCGACTGAAGGAGAAGTCGCGTCGTGGATTTGATCAGCGAGCTGGGCGAGGCGGTCGAGGGTCAAGTCCTCTGTAGCGGCCAAGACAAGGCGGGTGGACTGTGGTAAGCGCTGCAGGAATAGCTCCCTCAACAGCGCACTGTTCGAGTCGACGTTGCTTGTGCCCAGGAGCTGTCGCATGCTTTTGAACAGCTGGGAAGGGCGGCGATCTCCAAGGTCCTCGGAGGTAAGCAGCTGCTGGATGCGCGCGCTCTCAGACGCCGTGGTACGTTCTAAAATGCTCTGCGATAACGTCCGCCATTTCCTGAGCCACCTCAGGAGACAGGTTGCAAAGTAAGTGGCGAAACCGTGAAGTCTCCGAGGTGATGTGGTGCAGATCGAAGGTGGCTTCGACCTGGGCGAACCAAACCTGCGGGTTGTGGCGCCAGAACGTGGGCAGGCGGAGCTGTAGAGCTGCGACGTCACGTGAGCACGAGGTAGCGTCAGGCGGAAGGTTACCTGAGGGCGGGAGGTTGCTGGGGTCGGTCATCTCTTAGGCCGGAGTCATCACTGTCGGGAGCCGAGGGGTCGCAGCGGAGCGCCAGAACAAGAGGACCAGCTGAGCAGGCTTTCAGAACAGACTAGCGCGTGCCGTGCTTGCGCCGCTGGCACGCGCCGCCCAACTTTTTCTCCTCAGTCGCAGCCGGCAGGCGCCGGCCGAGAGCGCTGACCTTAGCGTTCGCGCTTAGCAGCGTCGGTGGGCGCTACACTTACACCGACCCCCTTAAAGTCGGCTTCACTTTTAAACAGAAATGTATTACTGGGAAGACGTTTTCCAGGGGCAATATATGCCGTCTTATATTAAAATATGAAGGCCCTAGGACCTTTTTTCTATCATTTAGTAAATGTTTCTATTGCCCCAACGCGCGTGCGTGTCCAAAACGCATTAGGCAGGCGAAGTCCCAATTTGACCTGCCGAGGATGCGAGCACCAGCTGGATAAGATTTTCTCAAGTAGCCTACCCGAGCGCGCCGCTGTTGGTATGGTAGAAATGTTGGCAAAAGAGGCTTGTGTATGAGTTTCCTCGTAACAGAATTATGTTTTCTCGTACATTCAAATAACAGTCCGACGCTACCATGTCTGTAGGTTGTGGTTAAGTTGTACTTTGCCATTTTTTGACGGATTTCACTGTGAGAAATTAAATTTTTGTTCACTAACACCTTGCACCACGCGGAGAGCCTGCGTGGTCGGGGTGGTTCGGAATGATTTTCTCCTGCACTAACACCTTGCGCCACGCGGAGGGCCTGCGCGGTCGGGGTGGTTAGGGATGATTTTCTCCGCCATGGACGCCGACATGCATGCCGGCACCGACGCTGGATTTTGTGCGACACGGGGCCCTTAACGCTATTGCGTCAGAAATGATGGCGACCTGCCACCTCTCGAAATTCTATCTTTACGGAAGATTTTATAGCCGTTAGGTGCTATTTCCTTGTCACTGACATCAGGGGCAGTACTCTGTATGAGTCCAATTAATGGACGGTCGATTTCGGCTGTCGCTGATTGGCTGCTGCTTCACGGGCAGGAAGGTGCCAGTCCACCTCCTTCCTGCACGTGAAGCAGCAGCCAATCAGCGACAGCCGAAATAGACAGTCCACTAATTGGACTCTTACAGAATACCGCCCCAGGTTGCAGCCATGATTGTGTAATAATTACAATATGTGGCCTGTACGCAAGGATTTGCGGGAACTATCTTTCTCTCTTCATTTTCCCATTTGAGCTATTCGCCGTCGACCTTAACTTTGTCGTAAACAAGTTTCACCTTCTTTCCGGCCCTTCTTGCGTCAGAAGTACTTTCCCATAGCATTTTTCTTTTGTACCTAGCGGCTGCCGAGAAATCTTCGGAGATTGAAATAGTTTTGCCCTTCAATTTTTAGGAATTCTTTAACACACTTGTTTGTTACTCTCTCACTGACCGGCTGAGCGGCTCTTCAAAGACCCCAAACGCACGCCGCCTACAACACCTTTGAACGCTCCCTAACCTCTCGCTGCCGCAACACCCTCTTATGTCGTCTTTTTTTTCTGCCGCTTACCCACTCGCCCGCTCTTGTCATTTCGTCTTAGAAACCACGTGTAGAGACAGTCAAACGACAGCGGTCATTTTCTTGTCAGTCTCTCCCTTTACAGCCAGCCGCCACCGACAAAGACGTGACGTCACTCTACTAACCCGTTAAAACTAACCTGCCGAGGATGACGAGGCTGCCTTTCGCGAAGATGGTCCTCCCATGGAAACGTTGGCCAGCTTTTCTGGGGCACCGTATCCCTGTTTATAATCTTTATATCACTTGTTTTTTCTATGTGATCGAAAAATTTTACAATTACCGGACGCGTTTTGCCACGCTGATTTCGTGCTATTCTGTGTGTTCTTTCAACGGAACGGGCTTCAAAACCTAAAATATCTTTAAACATTGCCACCACACGGGTTGAAGGACCGTTCGTTTCATCATCATCAGGAACGCCGAAAATAAGCAGGTTGCTTCGCCGACTCCGGTCCTCCAAGTCTACGAACTTAAGCTCCAAGCATTTCACAGTTTGTCCAAGGCCAGTTTTCTGGCTGCTAAGTTCTTTAATTAGAGCAGCCGATTCTTCAACTGTTTTTAGTTTTGATTCGATTCCGTCAAGTCTCTTCTAAATGTTATTCTGACCATCCCGTAACTGAGTCAAGAGCTCCGCAGTGGTAGGACCGGCGTTCGACTCCACATCGCCGCAGAGTATTACCCATGTTATAAAAGAAAATCTTTGGCAGCAGAAAGAAACATATAACAGCTACAAGGGCACGTCAGCTGGATGAAGCACGGATCACTACACAAGGACGTGAAGACAGGGATGTGACGAAACTAAAAGAGGATGAGCGCTGCCTCCCAAATAGACTTTATTTCTTGAAAAAAAAATATAGACACTTACACACCAACTAGTGTGGTCACATAGATTTTTACAGTTCATGCAATCTAATGGCTCTCGAAAAGTCATGTGCAGCAGCATGTCGGGCAGCGTTGACAAAGGTGTAATGACGGCAGCGACAGGGTCCCTCAAAGATGGCACCGACAAACGATATGAAGTGACCAATCGATTAAGACTAATGAAGATAAGGTTTGTTCTGCACGAATAGCACAATGAAAAGTCCATTCCGCAACGAACGCGAGCATAAGCGTGGGTCCCTTGTTGATTGCATTTTACTACCATAGCGAACTATACCATCTCTGAGCGACTGAGAAAGGGAAGCTCATGAGCAAAGGAAACAAAACACTGAACAGTTATACTAAATCAAGCTGTAATATTTAAACTGAAGAACTCGCGGGTTAACGTAGAAAAATAACTAAGAGCTCATTGTCAACACATGCAGTATGTATGCATGCCGCACTGAAAACAGGCGCAGGCTGCGAAAGCTACTGCGTCTCTTTATTTGCATGAGTCTTCCCTAGCGATTGTTTTACATTGTAAAACATTTTATGGAGTTTAACCACCGCAACATAACATACGAATAGGATACTCAATCGTAGTGTTTTCCTATACATACATCCAAGTGAGCTTCACTTATGCTAGCGATAAGTGGTATAGCGACACAAGCAGAGTAAAGTAAGGAACACACCTGTGCACGAGAAGCTGGTGATGATCATGCTTTCGGTTTCCATGCTTCAGAATCGCATGAAGCTTTCGATGTGTACATTATGATGTAAATGAAGAGAGTAAGCGGAGGAATTATATTATGATGAGGTAAGCTAGTCGCCATAACTGGAAAGCTGAGATTTGCTGTTACTGCTTCTTACGAGTTTCTCCTGTATTCATTAGTTTTCTACGCTTTATTTCCCGCGCATGATAAAGGAGTCATGATAGGGGTCATGGGGTCATGATAAAGGGTCACGATAGCCGCAGGAGTTATAAAGGGGTCATGATAGGGGTCATGGGGTCATGATAAAAGGTCACGATAGCCGCAGGAGTTCGCGCGATTATTTGTTAACGTTCGTTTTCCCGCAGTTACCGCACCCGCGTTCTTACCCCGCGTTCTGCTCAGGAAAGGGACATTTTCTCTGCAACCACTGCAGTTTTCAAATGGCAATTTTTGTGAATTATTCCCGGATACCATGGGCTTTTACTAAACGAAATAAAATATGTTGCCACCACAACTTCGTTTTTACTAAATCTTTTGTTCAAGGAAAGACCATGAAATTTAGGTCCTCAGAAAACGAAACATTTTACTACACAATGGTCAGGCCTAGAGTTATTGTTTTGGTTCAGAAGAACACCCACTGCACGTCCAACAACCACATAAGTTTCAACCTTTGTACCTATGACAAATTTTTCAAAAAATGTTCCTTCAAGAAATGAAATATATATATATATATATATATATATATATATATTGTGCATTTTATGACCGGTTTCGAGTGTTCGCACCATATTTGAAGCACATTTAGCAAATGTCAATTTCCAACAGGCTGGGGAATTTCATTGAGTTTGCATCAAGAACGAGAAAGTTAGAGGCAGTAGTAGCTGGACACCTAGGCTTGCTGCCCCCTCCCCCCCCCCCCCCCCTTAATCGTTATTTGCTCTTTGCGTCATCGGATATTTTAGGATGCGAAGCACCTTATGCGCCCGAGCTGTAGGTGTCTCCTGTCGTAATCGTCGTCGTCGTCGTCGTCTTCCACGGCAGGCTGCGTTGCCGCTCATCATTCCAGCGTACAATTTCACTTCTATTCTGTCAGTCGCAGAGCCATCCTTAACGATAATACAGCTCAATGCATTTACACAGATTCTGCTGTTTCACAGAATCACGTCAGTACTGCCTGGACGAAAAGAGACGGCAGTAACACAGCAACGACTACTCATAGCACACCATTAAGTACGACCGGTGCAGAGCTACAAGCGATTCTAGAGGTTGCTCAAGCAGCCAGATATGGCCGCCTCGAGCATCCCAGCCCTCTACACATATACATGGATTCGCAAGAATCCGTGTATATGTGCAGCATTCAACGCTAGCATTATATATATATATATATATATATATATATATATATATATATATATGTTGTGTGTGTGTGTGTGTGCGTGTGTGTGTGTGTGTGTGTGTCAGTATATGTGTAGTAGTAGTGTACCAGTGTACCATGTATCTGTGTAGCAGTATACGCTAGCATTATACGCTAGCGTATAACAGCTCCGCTGTAAAAAGTACCATATGAATAGGCACTTGCGCGCAGTTACGCCAGTGCCCTGAAACACGCGTTGAACGGACGATCAATACCACACGCAGACCGAACTTAAGGAATATTCTGAAAACTAAATTATCGTCGCCAGATACCGGCCACGACCGCCGTCTCCAATGAATCACCATCTGGCGCCAGAGCCCCCGTGACCACGTAATCTTTTAACTAAAGAAGAGAAACAAAGCAACAGCCAGGGCTTTAAGAATTTACATGCATTATTTACCGCTATAACCCATGGCTCCATTCGCTTTATCTCTTCAAGAAGCAAAATATCACGACGACTGTGGAAGCCAAGACTGTTTTCTTCGAAGCATCTCGGTGTACTACCTATTCATACATCCTTCCTCCATGGTGTATTGATCATTCGGTTAAAGGATGTTTGAGGGCAGTGATATGGCTGTGTGCAAGTGCAAAATCACATGGTATGCGTTTCCAGATTCCGTGCGCTTTCATTCGAGCCGAGAAAAATTAAATCTGCAACAGTTCTCTTGATTAACATAATTAGGTGATCCTGAACACAAAATAACCGGAAGAATAAGTTTATTAGTTGAAGATATCGCGTATAATTTATTACTTCAAAAGTGCAATTTTTTCTTTCATATATCTACCATAATCTCACCAAATTCATACTTTCAGCTCTGCTAGAAGACAGTCAACAACATTAAGTATATTGGGTGCGCTATAGAGGGTGCTCAAGTGGCTTTTGCGCTTTTCACGATCCTTTTTTCTCGGTGTAATTAATTATGAGAAGGAGAAATCAAAGCTCTCCTTCTATTATTCAGTGTTGCTAGGCGATGACCCTCTTTCTTTCACAAATAGTTCTACGCCCAAAAACATTCGGTCGCGCATTGTTCTATTTTTCACCGCCGGAAAGTTTAATGACTCAGGGAAATTTCCACCTCTATCTACTCGAGTCGTTCTTTTCGACTTGCTACATTCTTTTTGCTCTAAAAGACAACATTGAAACGCACGTAGAAAGCGCGATGTGAAATGACGAACTTCGCCGTTGCACAATAGATTTACTGGAAACTGAACGTTTGCTACCAGAGTAAAGTATCAGATGCACTTGAGGAAAGCTTCCTGCTGCAACTCTTACGTTAATAATGAGAATACAAAGTACGTTTGTGGTTGCTCTGAGAAAATAGTACTTCAACTTTCAGCAAAGAGTCTGTAACATTGACCATGGTTCTACAAATCACCGACATCGACATACGCGCAGCCCATAAAAAGACTTCAAGTTATAGATTAGCACATGTCTGCTTAATGGCTCTGCTCACAATGCTCTCTTTGTGTGTGCTCTGATCTGCTTAATGCACTTATCTGCTCTCTGCTCAGCCGTAACATGGTCACACATGGGTTTCAGATGCTCAAGCATAACTGTGGGTCGATAGCATCCCCCAAGGGTGTTGTCATTTCACTGCTCTCGTCAATTCTACACTGTTTGGCCAAGATATGACAATATCATTGCAAATTTTTCAAATGAGTGACTTGAAAGTTCCCACGACGTCCGTTACGACATTTTCTCAGTAGGCAAGCTGACCGTAAATATGTAATTTGATGGCGACTTTCTTTGTGTGTGCTTTTCTTCTTTCACTAACAACGCCATTGAAAACGTAATTAGAGGTTGCTTAAAAATAGAAAGAGAGAGCCTCTATTTAAAACAAGTTTCGCGTATATATAGTGATAGTGTTTTGTGTCCCTAAGAAACTTAATAGAAATTTCGTGATTGTGGATAGAATGTGGATCGAATGTTATTTGCACGAAAGCAGAGAAAATCTCCTGAGAAACAAAATATTTCACTTCTACGTTATTTAATTAAACTTAATTATAGTTGCGCTCCTTTACCAGCTTTGTATGATTGAACCAACATCTGTATGCCTATACGGGGTGATAATTTTTAAGTTTTACGGAATTCTTTATATTCCTTGAGATTCTAAATTGTAATTTTAAATCGAATATACTGTAAATTCTGAAATTTGTAAACTGCAATATGTGCGGTAGCGTAATTAAAGAGGTCATTAGTCAATTTTTCTTAATTAATTGAATTTGTGTTTTGAGTGTCTGCCTCTCAAGACAATTAAGCTGAAGAACTGGAATTCTGTTATCTTCAACAGGCCATTTTTTAAAATTGTATAAACGTACAAATAATCGCCCTCTATATTCTTTCACATACGCTAAGCTATGATGCGAAGATTCTGTAAATAACGAAAGGGAAAAGTACACATGGCATCACAGATACTGGGCCGTTCTTTCCGTTTGACCATTTGATCACCTTTTGGTCTAGCACTTTCTGAATCGCGTACGTGACTTGGCGGTGAAATTTGGCGGTGACTCGCAGAGTGTATGTGCCAAAAAAGCAACTGCTTTCAAAAGGCTATGAATTCATTGCTTAGGGGATAATTCAATAGCCGATTCACATCTGCAATGTATTGACTCAATATTTTGCTGAAAGTTATACATTGAGGTGTCTTTCTAACGGATTTGACCACTTTATGACCCAAACATTTTGTATCGGATACTTTACAGCACCTATTATAAAACGCCGGGTTTGTTTTCTTATACAAAAATGATTTTAGTTTTTCGAGAGATGGACGCATAAAAAATACGCACTTGAAACCCCAGATACAGATGATTTTGCTGAACAATTACGTACCCACTTCTCAAGGACAAGGATTGACTTGCTGGTCGCTCTAGGGATTCTCCACCGTGTTTGTGTGATGTCACTGCGAACAACACACGTACGCGTTTTTACTATGAAGTCCATCACCTAGAAAGCAAAAAAAAAAACAGTGGTCCCAGCCCCCGTCGCAAAACTACGATGGTGTTGTCGTACTCTGGGAAGGGACTTGGTCGACTCCTTGATGCAGTGCCTGAAGGTTGCGTGGATGACAGTCACCAAGAAATATTACTTTCTAGCCCACATAGTATCATTTTCACCGAATGAATTCCTTGTTTGCTTTTGCTTCATCACTGAAGATAGCAAATTCGTATATGAGTAACCCTGGATTGTCAAAGGTAAATTCGGTTTTCCCCATAGCCTCACATATCTAACTATTCATGACGTACAAGCCTGCAGTGTTGTCACCGGTTTCAAACGTTGTCCCAATGGTGCAGTGAAAAAAAAAATACGCGGATCCCACGCACTGTGGGAATCGATGTAAGCGAAGCTTTGTGTGCTGTTTGCTTTGACTGGCGATAATTTTGTTCCGCTTGTCGTTCCTGGTCGTGGTGCTCAACACGCTCCTCGTTTTCCGTGGCCACAACGCGTTGTTCTTCCGCTTGCCGCTTGTAGCCGTAGTTCTCACTACGCTCGTTGTATTTCATGGCCGCCGCGCGTCTTTGCCTTGCCTCACGTCTTCAAGCCAGCGTACAGTCGCTACGCCTGTTTCGCTGCGTAGCGAAGATACTCACGTTCCTCGCGACGCTTTTTTTCGGCGTGGGTGTCCTCGACACTGAGTGCACGCTTTGGATACATTTTCCTGGCGCGTGTTTACGTGCTCTTTCTGCATACGTGGCCAACACGCTGTTGAGACGCCATATCTAAGCGATTGTTTTTCAGGCTGTAGACGATTGTAATGTTTGTACTATCACAGCACAGCACATGACCTCCAAAGCCCAGTACCTGCATTTTTGTCGCATAGGAAAGCAAGCACAACACGTGATATACACACAAACTGTGAAACGCTGCTGCGGAGGTGCCGGCCGGGATGCGTAGAGTTACTGTATATGATCCAAAGGTAGTTGGTAGCATATGCAGTAACTCTAAAGATGCTTGGAGGCCAGCGCCATCTGGCTGTGGGGCAAGAAACCCAGCGGTGCATGCGAGCCAGTTCGCAACAGCAGCAGTGCCCGGAAAGTCGGGAGAAGTAAAAATTGCGGCAGATCTAATCTCACGATGGCCGTCGACGGAAATGCGAATAGCCGTCGACAAATGTAGCGACCGACCATAATTCGCAAAGTATGACTTACACAAAACCTACAGACATGATAGCATCGGATTGTAATTTGAATAAGCGAAAACATAATTTGACTATTGTTGCGTCCCGAATCGGCCGGGCGCTTTCTTTGATTGTTTCCCTTCGAGACAGGCCCTTTCATCAGCGTCGCCCAGACGGCGACAGTGCCCGACACGGACGAGACGGGCAAACAAGCGCCCCAACTCGGCAGTGCCCATTCTTTGGGTGCTTCCCCCGATGCCACGTCCTTCATCAACGGACGCCTACCTGGCGACGCGGCCCGACACCGGCAGTGACGCGATGACAAAGAAGCTCACTTAGAAGCGACAGACCGCAACCACCACCCTTCGTTAGACGCGGGGATTAGCGCGAATGCCATTCTCCCGACCCGGGCAAGATGTCCGTCGGAGGGCAAGAAACTAATACCCGTGTCACACGGGCGTTTCGAAGGCCTTCCAACCGATAGTCAGTTGACTCAAAGGTCAAGTTCGAACTGCTACACGAGCGGTTTCGAAGGCCGTCGAGTCAATAGTCTATCGAGTCAACGGAGCACTCCACAACTCTATCGAAATCTCGATGGCCTTTGAGCTACGGAAGCGGAAACAGCGCGAACATGCCCTCTCGTTCACAGTGTGCTCGTACTCATGGTTAGAAAGAACAAATCGAACCAAAATGCTCTAAAAACACTATATATGAGTGTTATTAATTATTCAATAAAGTATTTTTACCACTTGACATGTGCAAACTGTACATACCATCGACAACAGCGACGTGCTTGTGTTCATTCCTTTCTTCACGTTGTCTAGTACACTCTCCCTCTACTCCATGTGCTGCCGGCTGCCGTCATATCGCCGCCATTTCGCCGTATAAACAAACATAAAATAAATTATAGTGCTTTTAAGTGGTTTTAATGTTGTTTAACTTTCGGTGACATGAAAACGAAAATAAAGATCCGCAGCGCCACACAATTTTGCGAGAAACGCCTGAACCACTAAACGGCCTTTCAAATGTGCGTGTAGCAGCGCGACAACTCCTTTGAGTCGATAGAGTTGTGGCGTTTCGAAGGCCGTTGACTGGAAGGCCTTCCAAATATGCCCGTGTGACACAGGTATAAGCCACCGACTTTCGTGGAAGGAGTGTGAACCCCCTGTTTACTACGACATACTAGCTACGTGACATTTGTATACATTTAAAGTTTCGCCCAAGTTAAGTTAAACACCCTGTATTAGGTGAAGACGCAGAAACGAACACTCTGCAGCAACATTGCCGTAACGTGTTTCCATGTGTCTGTCGTGTGGATTACTGGGAAAAGTTATGTGCAAATGAGAAATTTACTGAAAAAATAAAAAATTCTAAGGGTTTGCGTGCGAGAACCATGATATGGTTATGAGACATGCCATAGTGGGAGACTCCTGATTAAGTTGTACCACCTGGAATTTTTAAACGTGCGCCAATGCACCGTACATGGATGTTCTTGCATTTCGCCGCCATCCGGGATTGCATTTCGGCGCCACCCATAAAATCCAACCAGGATTTTATCCCGCGCCCTTGAGCTCAGAAGTGCAGTGCCAAAGCCACTACGTCACAACGGCGGGTAGTAATTTACTGAATGTTCTTATAATACGGAAATTTACCGATTGTCTCCAACTGTTATAATAAATACATGACGTTGCCTGATTGGGCATACGGCTGAGAAGCGGCACATTTGCGCTAATTGAATTTCATTTTTGTCTTTTTCAATAAAAAAATATTCTTTTATTCATTAAGCGTCAAGCAGATCGTTGAAGCTCGGTGACTCGCCTGCTACTGAAGCGACTTGTCTTTTTTGTCTTATTTTTGGGGGGGGGGGGGGCAGGGAGAGAAGGCAGTATTATTCGCACTGTCTGCTGCAAATCTACAAATAAATCACGCAGCCAAAACATTACCTGCCAAACACGTGTATTTCTACAAAGAAAGACATCCAACCTGCCAAGCACTGGCCAAAAGCGGCATTCGGGATGGACACAGCTAAACTAGATACTAAAATTCGCAAAGGCTGATATTTTATTTGTGCACAGAATTTATTCCAGAGAAGCAACGTTGCTCGACCCATACGCGCCTTATCGAGGTCGCAGACCTGTCTTTGCTTGCATGCTTCTTTATAGCGACTATATGCACATTGCCGCGAATGTAGTCGTCTCAGTACCACAACACACAATCTACATCTTGCAATATTCCTGTACAAGAGATAATGCACCTGCAACTAGAATACACTGCGTCGGATATTTGTTCTCTCAAGCACCACCAGGCAATCTGATCAAGTGCATTCTGTGGGGCAGCCCACGAAGGCGTAGCCTTTAGACCAGCAGCGGCTCGCCTCCACTTTGCTTCGCGACATGAACGGCACCACATAAAGGTGGGTTGTACGAGCGACCCAATCTCCGACCGCCACCATCCCATGTTTCCTGCGACTTCATTATGGCGACGGCACGATGCACTGTGCGACTCGCAATCACCACTTTCCGGGCCATAGAGGTATTCCCTCAAGTGCAGCGGCTGCGTGGTCACAGCTACTTTTCCCCCCTCTGTAATCAGACACAGAGGTAGGGTGGAAGTCTCCACTCGCAGCAGATTTCCCAGCGGAGAATCTTTGCTTCCTTCCCGCCCAAGGTGAGCGTTGTGCAATAAGAACTGAGAGTGCGTCTGTGCGCAAACCTTGCCGGAGCCTAATAGGAACGGTGGGACAAATAGGGAACAACATTGGGTAAAGGTCATGCTTGCACGAGCGCGCCCTCGAGGCCATGTATTTTTGGCAATTCCGCATGTTCTCTCCTTATCGTGGCAGCAAATGCTCAGAGTGTTGCAAAAATACAAGAATGTCATTGCCCTCCGTAATTTTGGCGCTGTTATGGTCCAATGTGTTTTTTCAAAGTAGTTAGAGCAAAACCAATCGATACTCACAGTAAACAGCGACACGTTGCACTGCCCAAAACGAACATATTGCCTCTCGCTCTGTATGTGCACTCAGATATTGCATGGCAACATTCTCAATACAATAAATATTTGCATGTGCAAGCTTCCCACAAGTGCTGCTCTGAACCTGAATATTATGAACAATGGATCATAGGCAACACACTTCATAGCTGCCTTCCACAGAATCTGCGTGAAACGGGTCCCCATGCTCATATCCAATTTCATTCAGACATTAGGCCGCCTGGCATATCAAGCGAATAAAAATAAAGGGCTGCTACTGTGCTTTGCAGTTCACGACGGCTCCATTACTACCTCATAACGCTACCAAATATTTGTTATACAAATCATTACTTTGTTTTTAGTAGTGAGTGTATTATCAATTATTATATCAATCAAAATGAGCTTTATGCAATTCAAGGAATGCGTACAAAAATGGATGGACCAATAGCCTATGTGGCTATTGGTGCAAAACAGAAGTTACATATATACGTCAACTACATACATATTTTCTCAGTGACTATTAACATTGCTTACAAGAACAAGTATTAATTTGTATAGGAGGAGTTATTACGTTTGACTAGACAAGAAGAAGCGTTTACATGCAACGTCAAAGTTTCTGGTCACTTTTACTTCCACAGGCACAGTGTTCCATGTTATAGCTCCAAAAAAACTCCAATAATAGTTCACCGTAAAGATTGCTGCAATAAAGAAGGTTTAAGTTAAAGTTAGCAGCTTGTCTGGTGTTTACAAGTGGGAAGTTAAATATGGTGTTGGGGTGTTTAGTATTTTATGAACTAAACAATTGATCTTACAATTTCCTAAAGCCATAAAAGAAAGGATACGAATGTCAATAAACAGGATGACACAAGGGTATGAACAGAACAAAGTGTTAATATTCTTAAGGCGCGCTTTTGCAACTGCAGTATAGGTGTTAAATAAGTTTTATATGTTGGACCCCATATTTCACAACGATAACCCAGGTGTATTCCTTATTACTCTTGGGACATTCCTGTCCCCTTCGCTTAGAGAAGTTCTTAGAGGAAACGAATACTATTCCGCGTTACGAGTACAAATCTCTGTAGAGACGCCGCTGCAACCTAGGTCACTAGCACAGGTTGTCTCACACTGTCTTCGTGAGTATAGAATTTACAGATTAGGAGAAACTGAACATTCGCCTTGGTGAATGTTGCTTTGTATAACACGGCCTAGTGGTGCAACCTGTTGTAATATAATTACCTGGCCATGGTAAACAAGGTTACAAAACAAATCGTGCTACAAATGTTGCACGAATGCTGGCACTGCGAACTTTCTCCTGACCGTTCTTGCATCTGAACGCGCAACAGCTTAAGTGAAAGCAACCCAATTTGTTATTTGTGTTAGCCCGTCAGACGCGATGAGGCGATTGCTACTTATACAATTGCGCCCCGATTCACAGTTGCGCTGTCAGGTGCGACGACTGAATACAGGCAATTCGCTACTGCCATGACTCGTAGAACTGATGTCAACTAAGCCCAGTGCTCGCCACTGTCTTTAATCCATCCCAAATCCCACTTCAAAGAAGGCCAAAAGCTGACATTAGTTGCATAAGCTAAAAGCCTTCATGTGGCAGTCTTCAACGCTTCTCTACTGTGTCAATGCTTAGCTGTTCGATTCAAATTACTTGGATTGTCCCATTCAAATATGCCACATCTCAAGATCGAAATAACACTCGGCCGACCTGTCTTGAGCACACGGGACTATCGCCATTTTATTCCTGCGTTATCCAGTGCTGATGTCGTTGGTTAGGAAAATGCTGGGAAATCCTCACTAGTTCCCCAAAATAGGAGCCTTGCGCGCTCTAAACTTATCTGCTCAAGCGGGATTACTGGGAGCGTTTTGCGTGAACGCTATTGACATGAGGCCGGCTGAATTCACAGAGCTCCTCCTCCGTATCTGTTCCTTGCCATTAGCCAACAGGCTTCGCTTATAATTTGTGCCACATCACAATTCACCGACACTTGCTCCTACGGGCAGTTTTAGCGTAAAAACATTTTTCCGGATACGGCCTCGGCGCTATATCTTCCTCAGTGTCTTAACTGCTCTGGAATCTTTCGGCAGGGTCTGCCATTCATAATCTTTTCTCGTTTCAAGCATTTAGGGCTGCGGCATGCTTGCCTACATGGGGATTGTTTTTTTTTTTGTTTTTTTGTAAAAACAAATAAAGATTCCTAAAGCCGTTTCACACAATCTCCTATATCCAGACAAACCCGCTAGCGTCCTTTCCGTAGTTTTCATATTTGCGTAAATGTGCTACTATATTGCAGATGTCCACCTTAAGAAAGACCTACGCATGAGAAATTACATTGATATAGGTTTCTTGATTTTTTTTATTCCCCTAGGAAACAATGGGAACAAAAATACTGCGAATGAACTACGGTTTCCAACCAAACGTTCTGTACAATCCATCAAGGCCACCAAAAGCCAAAATAAAACGTGCCTAAAACAATACGTCAAATGGAAGTAAAGTGTTATGCATTTTCATGTCCCCAAGCTGGAGTGGCTTCAAGAAGGTTCACCTGGTGTCAATGGTATTTATTTCGTTTCAGGCTTTATCACCAGTCTCCAGTTTCCTCTGCAATATTATTTAAACCTAAAAAGAAGTTTTCTACACGTACACGGTCAGAAGCAGCTTCGCAATATTTCTGCGCGTCAACCATTATGCATGCATGTGTTGAGTGTTTTTTTTTTTCATGTATTCACCTAAAGTAAGTAGCGTTTCTAAGGCACACAAGGACCTGTAACTGCTTTATTGTTTTTTTTTTCAAAATGAAAGTGCGTACCAGTATTATTGCTGAACAGAAATGGCTTGCGTACTGTTGTTTTCAAATGTTCTTTCTTCATTCGCCAAATATAGCAAAATGCACCACGTTCTCGCTGGGCTTATCGAGCTCGAACACTCGACGCCTCCATGCTATGTTCGACAAATGGAATCAGGGAGAGACAGCACGTGAGGCTTGCTGAAGCAACGAAGCGTTCTCCCACAGGGATATTTCACGAAGCATTGCACTTTAGAATAGTATTCACGAAGTAGAAAATACCGTAAGTGCGTATCTTTTTTCTGTATTTTTTGCGCATAGAATGCAAACGTTGGTAGCCCCAGAATTTACTCAAGCTTGGAAACTTTGCACTCTAGAGCCACGGTGCCTCGCTCCATTGGCCAAGAACTCTTGAATTCTCGAGTTGAGCCGTTAGGAGCAACTCCCAAATGTCATGGCGGCCAACTGTCTTTTGGTGTTTCTGAACAGTGCATCGTGCTCAACATTCGCCCACAAACTTAGGCCTAATAGACGCATATTGTTTGGCCTCGGGACATCAGAGGGGTTCTTTAGGAATCGTCTGCAGAATGTAACAGAATTCTACTCTTTCAGCTGTTACTCTGAAAGGCGGGAATTTGTTGCACTGAAAATCAAATGCATAACTCAGTAACTGTGAAAATTTTGCGGAATATTTGTGAGCCCTTTGTCGCCACCTGTTGTTCTAGTGCACAAAAAATATGGAACCATTCGGTTTTGCATCGATTATCGCCCCTTAAACAAGATTACGAGAAAAGACCTCCTACCCACTGCCTCGGATTGACGATGCTCTTGACTGTCTGCAAGAAGCTGAATACTTCTCGTCTTTATATCTCCGATCTGGCTATTGACAGGTTCCCATGGCTGAGGCTGACCGCCCAAAGACCGCTTTCATCACTCCTGATGGCATGTAAGAGTTTAACGTTATGCCTTTCGGGCTCTGCAATGCTCCTTTCGGGCTCTGCAATGCTCCCGCTACCTTCGAGCGCATGATTGATACCATGCTTCGCGGACACAAGTGGAAGACTTGTTTATGTTACCTGGATGTCGTAGTTGTTTTCTCACGGGATTTTCCGACACATCTCGCCCGTCTGCATGACATCCTGACCTGTCTCACTTCATCTGCTCCACAGCTGATCCTACAACTCAACCTACAGCTCAACCGTTTCGCTGCCCGAAAGTTAACTGTATTGGCTCACGTTGTCTCGAAAGACGGCACCCTTCCTGATCCTAACAAGCTTCGTCGAGCTTCCGAAGCCCACATCTATCAAGGCCCTGCGAAGTTTCATTTACCTGTGCTCTTACTTTCGGCGCTTCATCCGGAACTTCGCCTATATCAAGGCACCCATGACGAAGCTGCTTACTGCAAGCAAAGGCATTTCCGCGTGGTCTACATCATGCGATGAAGCCTTTGACAAGTTACGCGAGTTCCTGACTTCACCGCCGATTCTTCGCCATTACGACCCAACTGCGCCGACAGAGGTTCACACTGACGCCAGTGGTGTTGGCCTTGGTGCGGTCTTGGCCCAACGGAAAACTAGGAATGAACAATACGTTGTGGATTATGCCAGCCGTACTCTTAAAAAAGCTGAGATGAATTACACCGTTAAAGAGTAGGAATGCTTAGCCATCATTTGGGCATTGGGCAAGTTTCGTCCTTATTTCTACAGCCGTCCTTTCAGCATCACACTGACCATAACGCCCTTTGTTGGCTCTCCTCCTTGAAAGACCCATGGGCCACCTCGGCCGGTCAGCGCTTCGCCTGCAGGAATATGACATTCGTGTCGTATACCGCTCTGGTCAAAAGCATTCCGACGCTGACGCGCTCTCCTGCTCGCCGATGACACCTGATGAGGCTTCTCTTTCCGTTCGTTCTCCGACCTCACACCCGTCACTACTGACCGCGATGAACACGCCCGCCGAGCAACGCAAGAACCCACCGCTTGCCCTTCTGCTCGACTACCTTGCCGCGCCATCGGTCGTTCCTTCAACGCGGACGCTACGCCATCAAGCAGCCCACTTTGCAGTGCGAGACAACACCCTCTACCGCCGCAACGATATGTCTGGCGGTCGGAAATGGCTTCTGGCTATCCCTCGTCACATGCGCTCTGACATGTGTGTGTACTTCCATGCTGACCCACAAAGCGCCCACGCCGGCGACTTAAACACCTTCACAAGGCTGCGTCAACGATATTACTAGCGTGGAATGTATCGGTTTGTCCAACAGTACGCTCGATCATGCACCACCTGTCAACAAAGCAAAACGCCCCCACTGCGCCCTATTGACCATGGGTTCAGTCGGTGTTTGGTCGCGTCAGACATGGTGTTGGTGGGCAACGTATGATTGCGGAGCTCCATGGTGACTTGAGAGATTCCTGCAATCTCCACCAAATGTAATGATGTTTAATGAAAAGCGAGTAGCAGCAGATAAACAGCGCCCTAGAAGCAGCTAACAGCCCGAGCTCTCTTGCAAATCACAGCACGGGTCATCGTCGTCTGCGAGCTGCTATTGGAAACACGAGGCGCGTCTGCCTCGTTACGGTCAAAATATTTGCTCTACGGATCATAGTTACAATTTACGACATGGAGCAAGTGAGTCTGCACGGCATATTCACTTGGGATGAATTCTTAGGTTAACACCAGTTTGTGGTATGCATTCCCGAAATGTACAGTAAAATACATTGGCAATGCAATTATGTTTGTGCGTAAATAAATAAAAGATCATTGCGATGAAAATTTTATCAGAACACCAGTGGATTCTTACCGCAAGCTTGACAGCGCTTATATCGCAACTGCAGCAAGGTCCAAAACAGATTCCGAGTGACTGTGCTATTAGGGAATGCTCTTCCATTTGTAAATTGTAACATCTGCCCTAAAGTAATTATTAAACTAATAGCGAGCTTTTGTTCATTCTCAATGATCCCATTTAATTTCTTGTGCATGTAACGTCCGCTTGTTCGAGTAATCCAGCTCAGTAGATTTGCACGATAAGCCACAGATTTTTGGAAAATCTGTTTTGTTTTAAATAATTCCAGCCCGACAGCTTAAGTATTCAACGAATAGACCTGAGTGTTGCTTGTATATTAAGTACATATTGCTGAAGATTTATTACGTCACAGAACTTGAGGGCACCTAGCATGAATCGAAGCGGAGGTGGCGAGTACAGGTTGCTTGATTGACTGATTGATTTCGCTTTAGCTCCAAATGAGCGCAACTACCATAAAATTGGCCCTGACTGAGAGGATCGGAATAATTCTGACCACTTGATTTCCTCTAGCATGCGCCAAAGTCTGACATACGGAGAAGTTTTTAATTTCACCCCAAGCGTAAAGCGGCTGCCCCGGCCAGAGAGTTGACCCCGGGATCCATTTTCTCTCAATATGACCAAATCCAAGACCTGAAGTTACTTTTCCTAATTATGAAAGCAAGAAATGTCGAGAGAAATTATTGATAATATATGGGATACTCTCACATTGCCCAAACGACTTGTTATGAAAGGGAAACAAAAAACAAAGAAGCCACAATTCTCTTCAAAAAAAAAACAATAACACGGAATTTTTTTAGCCATAACTTTTTTTACAGAGTTGCAATACGTCTATGAAAAATTAAGCGCTGAATTTCACTGCACAACAATCTCTCCGTTGCAATGGTGTTCAGCGGAGTCAGAAAGCGAATAAAGGAAATTAGGAGTTCTGGATTCCGCCAGTGAGATCAATACTTTCGCAATAAGAGCACGGCTTGCCTAAATAAAATAAGGCAACGAAGGCAAACTTGATTATCTCAAAGTGAGGAATCGCCTCAACGTGCATTGCGCTCCGTTGACGAGAAAGTTTTCATGCAAAGGCAGAGCCGCTTTCATGAGCGGTGAATTGATGCACCGTAAAAGAAGTATGAAGAAGGTGTGCATAGCAATCATCGCACACGCGTGAGAGGCAGTAGTCACGAAAGTTTGGCTCGTTTGCATTCTGATGCTACAGGGCTCCACGTTCTCCACTAATGATTCGTATTTTCTCGGTATGCGTTCTTTCGGAAAGAGTGAATTCATTATGCATTCCAACCGGATGCGGTCTTTCCAGAGACAGTGAATATGGTAGTCTTCTCGGTTCATCAAAAGAGATGCTTTCAGCTGCGGAGCCATGCAATCGCACGTACGTGTGGTATAACGAACGATGTTGGTTGCGAAGAGGCTCCTTGCATTCAACTGCGGTCGGAGGATATCAAGAGAGTGCCGCGAAAAGTGTTACCCTAGTGAAATTTTTAGACAGCCTGTGGTGTCTACTATCGCAAGGAAAAGTAAGCGACGTCTTCGAAACTCACGACATTTGTTATGCCGTGCGTGTGTGCTGTTCAATAGTTCCAACAACACGAACTTTTATGTAATGAATGCAGGTAGCGCCACGCACACTGGCTGTCTGCTTACGGTGTACCCATATCTACTGTGGAACATAATGTGAAGTGGTAGAATTGAAAAAAAAATACGCTACAACTTCGGATGCTTAGATAGTGCTCTGGCTTAGTAAGAGCCAAGTAACACTCTTTGAAACAATCTACTCAACAGCAAGTCACACAAGACAGGAAATGTAAGATTCCGGCAGCGTACTGTCGCAGGCGTAGCCATGGTGGACAGCTTTTTGCTCTGGTAAAAATGGCTTAACAGCCCGTAGCTATGAGTCCTATTGCCATTTTTGCAAGGAACCAGCCGTATCGTAATCAGCACTATTTTAACGCCGTCACCCGGCTCATGGGCAATATATTTCTCGCCGGACCTGCTTTTATAAAGAAAGCACAGAATGATAGGTCTATTGCGAAGATGAATGGGTTTACCTGGTATTATTCTTTTTACTACATTACTCATGATGTCATTTCTAAAATGGTCATTTGTTCTCTCTTCGTGTCTAACGTTTCGTACCATATGAAGCATATAGCATTTACAAAACTTCTTCTTTCTGGGGTTTTACGTGCCAAAACCAGTTTGATTATGAGGCATAATTTACAAAACTACAAGCGACTACAAAAGCTGTGCACCTTGTAATAAAGAGAACATCCGACTATTAAGATTTAACAAAAAATGCACTTTTACTATATCTTACTCTGCTCTCAATATTTCATGTGCAAAGAAGACTTAAAAAGCGTTGTTTTTTTTTTCGCAGTGTCATAGCTATGACGGTGGTGCCTATATAAAGTGGTGAGTGAAGCGAAAAATATAGAAAATAAAATATACAAAAATGAAATTTCAATCTTTACTTGTTGCGTCAGGGATAGTCGAAGAGATAATTGTACATATTCTAATATGCTCACTCGTATTCATCAAATATAGAACACATAATTTGGCAACAGAGTGATGTTTCACTTAACTAGCACCCCGAGGTGCCAAACATAAACTCCGTCCGTGCTGCTGCGAAACCGCACACAAGCTTAGTAGAAAGCTGCGAGAGCCCTGCGCACGTCATCGCGCAACTCTTGCCTAGTTCGCATCTCTTAACCCTGCGGAAATTTAGTCGCTTCAACATCGCGCGCACGGAGAGAAACCGTGGTCTTCCGCGGTTTCTGGTGTATACCGGCGTATATATCGGCGAACATATCGACGAACATATCTGGCGTATCGCAAGAACTATGCAGCCGAGCCTGGCCACTGACCCGCATCATCTCGAAAACATTTCCCCGAGTGTAGGGTAGAAAACCAGACGCTCGTCTGATTGACCTCACTGCCTTTCCTTTTCTTGCTTTCGCTTTCTCCCTGCGTCGTCTTATTCTTAGGGCGGAAAGGCTGCTAACACGAAGCCGGCAGAACCGAATTACATTTTCTGTCTTTGTTATGGCACAACAGCTCGTCACAGATGCAGATATTGGTGGCTGTAAGATTGACGACCACTACATTGCCCGTGCTCAGGGAAACGTCAATGAAAATGGTGTTCGTTACCTTCTCCCTTTCAATCTGTGCCCGTTTGCCATTCCCTCTCCACTTCCAAGAATTTCGCTGTCATCTCTTTCTATTCGCCGAATTCTAGCTCGTCGAGAATTTTTTTACTCTTCTTGTCTGACTGAACGAAGTACGAGTAATCGAGTGCGTGGCTGTATCGTACACGTCAGAGCAACCGAAGATGACAAAAGCATGATCTTCCAGAGCGTCCTCATCAGTCCCACATAGTCAAGCCTTCGGCGATCGATAAACGTACGCTTCTTACGCAAAGTCTATTACCCGGGTGGTCTCGCTGAATGCATTCAACGTACCAAGCCCCAAGCCCTGTTCTCCCACCTTATCTTCCCTTCTATGATTCTATTTCTGCTCACCTCACGGTTCGCGGTGCTTTCTGGACATGATCCTATCGACACGTTACGACGGACAATCTCGTTAGGTGGTTCGAGGTATCGCTGTACCTCTCTCGGAATCAGCGCTTTTCCTGTAATCCGTTCCTGGTGGTGTTGTGCGCTGTGCAACATCTTCGGGACTATGGAGTGAAGCTGGTCATGATTTGCGCGTGCAATAAAACTGTTTCAATGCTCATTAAAACAAGCTTATACCATTATCACTGAAACAT